>NC_029774.3:22268077-22329156 GCF_000817695.3 Arachis duranensis | reverse complement strand
TATTAATGAATTTTAATATTTAATAAATAAATAATAATATTAAAAAATTTTGAAAAGATATTATTATTAATATTTTTAATTAAATAAAATTTTTTAAATTCTATAAAATAGATTTTTTTTTTGTGAGCGTCCTTCTTAATTCATTTGGTTAATTTTCTCTATTTCAACTACTATAATTGAAAAATCTTTTTCATTTATAAATATTGTGAAAAATAACTCAGAAACAAAAAGAAAGATGAATTTTTTGTTAATTGTCTTTTAATTAATTGAAAAGAAAATTGTTGAAAAATCTGACATAAATTCTATTATCGATGAATTTTATGATACCAAGAATCGACTACTTTATTAATAAAAATTACATACATATTTTTGTACTTTAAAATATATTCTTTATCGATATATTTTTGTAATACATTTTATATTATATAATTTTTTAATATTATATATGTTATAATTGGCCTTTCCATAATAATATTTTTAGATCTGTCCCTGGTTATATATTATGGTGGTTATAGTAATTATATAAGTATTGTTAAAAATAAAATCGTATCTTTTTTATATTTTGGTGTCATTTTTTTTAAGCAACATTTTTTAAAAATATTATTTTAATTTTAACAATACTTTTTAAAATACTATCATCACTATAGTCATCCTAATATAGTCATACTAAAATAATCTAATATATTATTGTGTTTTTAATAGGAATAAACTATTATGTTTGATTATAAATATCTGAATATTAACTATTAAAGATATAACATTCTTTAGTATGGCTTTTTTTATTAATTTAAATTTTTTAAAAATAATTTTATGATATTAAAATTTATATAATCAAAAAATTTAGAGTCCAGACCAAAAAAATAGCATAAGATAATAAGAAAAGAAAAGAAAAAAACTTATATACTCTTTTACGAAAAAATATAAATCATTTATGTCTTATTTTAAATTAGTTTATTTTTAAGAAAAGTTATTTATAACAAATATTAATCTTCCTGATATAACATAATTTGATATTCACTAAAAATTGTTTAGTTTGATAAAACTGTTTAATTAATTACTCATTATTTATTTTTCTGAGATTTCTGAATAACTTTGTTGAACTAACTTAGTTTTTTATAGATGTAAAATTAGTTTTTATATATTTCATGATTAAATTTGTCTGTGATTAAATGTTTTTGTAGTATATAACAATGTATTCTTTAAATTGTTTACTATATTTTAAAGAAGAGCTCAGATATTTGCTCATCTTCTACTTACGATGACTGTATATTAAAATTAGTTATTAATATAAAATATATTTTAAAATATAAAATATATATTAAAAATAAATGAAATAATACATATTTATATATAAATATTAAAATATATAATAATTAATTTTAGTGCTTGATTTTAGATTTTTAGTAGGCATGTAATATTTTTCTATAAACTAATACTTTAATTTGGAGTTGAATGTAGAAAAGAAAAAGATATAATTAGTAAGTTATAAATGCCATTCCGTAAATGGTTAAAATGTATCCATTTTGGTGTTTTAGGACCACATATGAATTTCTGGTTTGAATTTCAATTAATAATTTTTGTTCAAGGTACATTTAATTTATTAATTATTCCTCATTCTCATTAAAAAGGAAAATGTTACATCAATGTCGTCTCATGTCACTTTCATATTTCTATATAAAATAAAATATTTAATAATTATTTGCTGAGACACATCAGACATTTTTGTTTATCAATCTCCTTATGTACGTTGCTCTTAATTTGTTTTTTAGACTACTAGAAAACTGTTTAGCAATTTCTATTATAAAGTAAATCATGTATGGATTTTACTTTAAAAATGTTCATATATAGAGATAATAAAATAGGATTTACGCACACACATAATTTATTTAACAGTAAAAATTGTTACATAAATTTTTAATATAAAAATAGCATTTTTGTTTTAGTTTTGACATTAATTATT
Organism: Arachis duranensis; assembly: GCF_000817695.3. Lineage (NCBI taxonomy): Eukaryota > Viridiplantae > Streptophyta > Magnoliopsida > Fabales > Fabaceae > Arachis > Arachis duranensis. Next base: position 22,327,196 of record NC_029774.3, on the reverse strand, counting down.
GAAAAAAATGAATTTAAAAATGTAACAGATGATACGCTATATATGCTTTAAGAACTGATATATTTAAACATATATATCTTTAGAATGTTAGAAAAAATTAAATAACTTATAATTAAAAATGCTTAGCTTGTCTATTACCATATGTAGATAAGTGCAGTTGGAGAATCAACAATTCAACATTAGGTAACATCAAACAATACCATGATTCTTTTTAATTTTTTATGCCACATGATGAATACTCGATTTATGTTTTAAAAAATGAAGATGCGCATTTGTTTTAGGACAAAGAAATATGCATTTTATGAAAATTAAACTATATTTAATTAAGAGACGTACTAATAGGGTCAAACATGATAGAGTTTCTTACGTATTAAGCTTTTGGTTTGTGTGGTAGGTGTGAACTAAGGCATGAACATGGTAATATAGTCACTGTTATGTTTTGAAAAAACTGATAAAAACATTTTTTATTTTTTATAATGATAAAAATATTTTTAAAATATTGTAAAATACAATAAAAATTATTAAAAATATTTTTTTATAAATGACAAATAATTTTTGTATTTGCAAATTACTTATACATTTGATCTAAAATTTTGTAAGAAATTTTTATAACTATTTGAAAAGTACATAAAAAAATAAAAATTTTCCCTAGAATTTTTTCTTGGCCGTTAAAAAAAATAAATCGCAAAATCTACTAAGTAAAAAATCACCAATTTTAAAGATAAGAATATTTTATTTTACTAATTATTATTACAAGATAATCGTATCAGAATTTAATTTTTAAAATATATTTAATGTTAGATATTTTTGTTGTATTTTAAAATGTCTTGAAAACGTTTTTGTCGTTAATAAAAATAAAAAATATTTTGTCAACGTGTTAAAAAATCGAGAGCAATTTTGATAATTTATTTTTTAAAAGAAAAGTGTATTTGAAATTCGTCACAACTTTATCTTAAGATGGATTGATGAATCACTTTGAATGGAATTACCCTTGGATATTATAATGATGAAATGATAAATTTCAAATAAATACATATAAAATAAAGGATTGGTTTGGTGATAAAGCTATTTGTGAGTTTTCCCTTCATTTTCTTTTTGCAAGTTGTCCAAGTTTAGACCCCACTGGATTCAATTTTTAGTTTAAGAAATGTATATATTACTATCTTTGATGGAAGAAAAATAACATAAATATTAACTATATATATATATATATTATTTAACTTTATTTTTAATTTATATTTTATATTTTATATATATTTTATATGAAAGCTGATTTAATTATTATCCTGTATTTCACTCTAAAATCTGAAATATCCCATGTATTACAAGGTTTTCATCACAAGTTTGTCTTGAAGTGAAGTTGATAATAACTATATTACCTTTTAAAACATAATTGAAATGACCGAATTGATTAGTTGTAAGAGGCTTGTTACACATACAAGTCTTTTTGGCTTACAAGTTTTATAAGTTGGCACAAGCCCAATAAAACACACGCATTACACTCCCACATTCAAGAGTAAATAAACGCACGTTATTCAACCACTTCCTGATTCCAAAGCGCGCTACTCACCATACATTATGAACGACTCTTCTTCTTCTTCCTCCATGAAAACGAGTTTTTTGCCAAATTTAAAGATAATAAAACTTCACAAATACACCCAAACAATTACAGAAATACACTCGAATGATTACAGAAATACACCCAAAGAATTACAGAAATACACCCAAACGGTTACAGGAATTCACCCAAACGATTATAGAAATACACCCAAAGGATTATAGAAATATATCCAAAGGATTACAAAACTACACCCAAATGATTTAAGAAATACACCCAAAATTTGTTGAAGTACACCTTATGCATAATTCAGAACTCTTTCTCTTTCTACTCCTCATCTTCTGCTGATTCTTTTTCTTCAAAAACGATTTCAGAGCTTGATGTCAAAAAATAATGGAAATCGAAAATAACGAAGAAAGAAAATAGAGAAAAAAACACGTAAATGAAGAAGGAGAAAGAGAAGGCAAGAAACAAAAGAAAAGAAGAAGAAGAGGAAGAAGGACGTGCAGCAAGAAAAAGAAGAAGGTGCAGTAAAAACGTGCAGTAACAATTGAAGCGCGTTAATATAAATAACTTGTAAAAATGTGTATAAAAAAAAAGTTTGTATGTGGAGAATTATTCTAGTTGTAATATGAATGTTGGACGATTGATGACTTGGTTAGCTAATAAGTCTAATTATGAACTATGTTCATATTTTAATTTTTTGTTTATCAATTTTTGAATCTCTTCAATTAATCAATTATATTGCTATATTAATTTTAGTATTATATTTTAATTTTGTTTTATATTAACTCTTCAACTTATGATTAACAATTTTTAGACAAATAATGTTTTTTACATCATTTATTTTCCCTTGGATTGTTTTTTAATAAAAACTTATGTTGTCTTTTTGTGTTCGTTTTTTTTTTTCACTTCATCTTTTATATTCTTTAATTAAAATTTGTGTTAATTTGACTTTTTAATATCAATTCTATTTTCACAACCACTACTGTCCTAAATATTACTATTGTAAATTACAGTAACCTTCCTTTATTTTCTATTTATTTATTCTTTTCTACTACACGTTGTCTATTTATTGGTTTTAATTTTTACTTTTATGCTAAATACATTGAAATGATTTACTATTACTAATACAAATATATTTTTTTTTAACAACAATGCTAGGAACCAACTCTATATAAGCCAAGAATCAGCCAACTGGTAAATCAGAAACACCGGTGACTTTAACCGGATGTTGCTATTGATAGGCATACGGATGTTTCTTTTTTTTGTAAATTGGATGGTTTTGGATATGATTTATATGTTTCATGTGTTATGCATTAATAAAACATAATTACTTATATGAAACTAACTAATGAATGATCAAAGCATCTGTTCCATGATTCTCTTCTATCACTAGCGTATCTTCCCTCATATTTTGAACGTGGTCAACAATAATTTAAAAAATAAATTAATAAAACTAATTATAATTAATTATGTTGTTCCATTCTTGGCTGATTATTAGTTAGTTCCATATACTTTTCCTTTTTTTAATGATCCTCACTAATTAATTCCTCATAAATATTATAGTATTTTCGGTTTTTAATTAATTTCTCTAGGGTATATCTCCTAATATTATATACTGTTTGGAATCATAATTTATCATAATTCTTAATCAATTATTCTAAAGCAATTAAAGCATGTCTACTATAAATTCAGTGATATATATTAACTTGAACTATATTCTTGAATGGGGAAATTAATAAAAAAATGAAAAAATAAATATTCTACCGGTAGATTTTGAAACATAAACTATAAATCACAAGTTATTTACATATCTTTTTTGGTTTTAAAATTTGATACTAAATTAAATATAACTTAATCCTTAGTTGAAAATGATATGTCGATCAGTTCACGTACTACCGTTTTTTTATTTAATTTATTTGGATATTATTCTAATAAAACATATGAAGTGAAGAAATTATTTTTGTAATTAAATTTAACTATATCTTTTTTCTTCTTTTTATGCTTTTTTTCTTTCTTCTTCAGCTGAATTTTATTTTGTTAATAAGTTATTGGACTAACTTGATTGAATTTAATAACTAAAATGACTTGGTTATATAACATTATTGTATTTTAATTGATTGAAAACATTAATGATAAATAACATGACAAAATAATAAAATAAATATAATGTTACTCACAAATCTAATATTATCATTTAATAATAATTGTAGGGTAATAGACTTTTAAAATCTAATATATTTTTATACTTCGTTTGATTTTTATTAATAAATTTTGATAGGTTAGATTGTTTGTTATTTGTACATATTACATAAATCATGTTAGCGTATTGAGTGTTTGTGTTTTTATACATAGAATCATGTTAGTCTAGTGGGTTTTATATACAATTCTAAAAGCATATTATCCTATCATTATTTATATGTTAAAGGATAACATTGGATTTGTTAGTAAATGGTGACAAAGTAGTATCGTGATTTCGTGTTTTTTTTTTTTTTTAATAGTGTACTAACCTGACATGATTTATGTATTAAGAGACAATATAATTTTTCAATCAATCGCAACAAAATAGAATTATTTATGAATAAATAGTAATATTTTTTATTCTGTGATTATTTATATAAATTATAAAAAGAATTTATACGTAATAAATTTTAATTTAAAACATTTTGATAAATATAAATTTTTTTTTAATTTTATTTTAATATAAAACCAAATAACTCACTCCTGTAGATGCAAAAATAATAAACATTCTAATATTAAAATAGAATAATGCTACACATCTAACTTTTTATGAACTAAGTCCAACTAAGTTAAATAATAAGACTTGGAATAATACTAATTATAACTAATTTTGTTATGTTAAACTAATTTGATTGAACTTGATTAACAAAAAAATTTGGATGTGTAGCATTATTATAAAAGTAAAATTTCTTTTGCAACTAGCATACAAAGAAATTTTAATGCAAACAAAATGATCTTCCTGTACATGAATACGATAAGTGGTGTGAACATCAATTTTGTGACTTGGGATTCGACAGAAAAAGAAAAATTGGAGCTTGGAGAAGTACCCTTGAATATTCCATTTACTTGGTCTGGACAAGACTTTCATATTGTCTACGAAAATAAAATAAATTTTAAGAATTGTTAGATAGCCATAATCAATTTATTAGGCGGTAAGATAAAAAATAAATTGGATGAATGAAATGTTTAAAAATAAATGTAATATTTATTGCTAAAACATAATTCAGGGCAATTTAGATCAGAAGTTTATGAAAATGAAAATAAAAATAAAAATGTTTGCTTGTATGTTATATTTAATTTGTTGCAAGAAAATTATTATCATTATTATTATTGTCGCCGATGTTTTTTAATTACTGCCTATACTATTATTATGATAATTATAATTATTAAAAATGATAACTATATATTAAAAATGTTTATCGTTATTTTCAAAGGCGTAAATATATTTTTTTATGTTTATGAATTGAGTAATTGACCAATCAACTCTTTATTAATAGAAAAAGAAATCATAAATTTTAGAAGTTCAGAACATTTCCCAATGCTTGTTGAGAAACTAGTATAGAACAAGATTGTAATTTTATCTTTTTCTTGATGGGAGAAGGGAAGGACAAGTCTTTTCTTCATCATGATCATTAGACGAACAATTCTACCTACAAAATTCGACCATGCATTATTATTATAATAGTACAAATAATTATTTTTACAAATTTGTTACTTGAATAATGATTTAAATATATAAATTGCTTATACATTGTATAAAATTGATCTCAAATAAATCATCTTACATCGCTATAATCGACTAAGGCCAGCATAATAGCATCTAGTGTTCTTTACTTCTTTATTTTACGTCAAAAAGCAACGTTTGCAGCGCTGGTTTCAATTTTAAATTAATATATTATTTTTCTGTTTATATTTTCACGGGTATAATGTATTTAGTGCTAGGCCTCATTTGTTTGTTATTCCAGAATAAAACAAGTACTCTTTTAATAAAATAAATATTTCTGAGATAAAATGAGTTATTTGTTTTATACTATTAAAGATCAAATAGAAACAAAAAATATATAATTTATTATGATTTTTGAAAAGTTTAGAAGATGCATATAGAGAAAGAAAATTTTAGATCTTTGTAAAATAAATACAAAAAATAGATTAATTACCAAGATATGTATCGAAAAGGTGGAAACTCACATGTAGTTATTTTTATGTGAAATTGATATTTGAGAACCATTCGATAATTTGATAAGTTTGACTACGCGTGAGTTTTCATCTTTTATTTACTTACATTACACTCTTGTGATCTGTGAACCGCACTGCCCTTCTCTTTCCTTTATCTCGAGTAATCTCTTCTAGCAATTCGAAAAACCACCATCCACATTCCCAATAGTAGACATCATTCTCAGGTCCACAAGGCCATCTTTGTTCCCAAGTAGCATGATGACACTCTCTTCTGAATTCATAGGAGCACAAAGTAGTTTCTACTTTACCTAAAAAAAGATATCACACTGCAAAACTAGATAAAACAGTTCAAACAGAGGTATAACCGCAGAAACAGAAAACAGCATAACGTTTTCAGTCAACTCAACACATCAAAAAAAACACACTACACGAGTCTGAGTCCAATGAACAATTGAAGATGACCAAGTAACAGATCAAACCCTTAGAATATCCAATACAAAAACAACTCATCATTTCAAGAGTGCAAAACATAGCAAAGCTTAATTAGCAACAAGAAAATGCAAAGCGCAACTAGGAGGATTGTGTTCAAAAACATCAAGCATACACAGTGGAATAGTGCAAACAAAAATTTATCAAATAAAAGTTTAACACAAGATAAGACAGCGGCCATAAAACCTCATTTCATGAGTTTAGTATCACCTCAAATTATTTGGACAACGTAGCAAGGTACAAGAGAGTACCTCTTGAAGTGACGTCTTGTGAAATTTGATGTTTGTCCCGCAAACGATGAGCCACACAACTGCACGACCTCTAGCTCGTCCACACAAACACATTTAATCCAAGAGTCTCCTCTTTATTATCCAAATCTTGTTCTCCGTTGCCCTTTAATGAACAATAACCCTTTTAAGAATTGGAGAGGGTGGTATCTAGGTATTTCACTATTGAAGAGGAATTGTGTTTTTCACTTAAGTGTATCCCCAAAGCCCTTTATCCTCACTTGAGTTCCCTTGACCTTTCTCCCCACCACCCATCATGACCCAGCAAGCACAAGCAGCATAAGACGAAAATAGAAGCAGAAATCACTGAGAAATGGATGAGAGGACGAGAGAAAAAAGAAATAAACATGTAACTATTGGGGCCTTGGGTTTTAATATGATGGGAAGTACTAAATTGAGTCCTACAAATGACCAACGGCAACTCACGGTTGTTAAATTGAGGGACTTATTTAGGCATATTTGAAATTGGGGGACAAGATTGATTCACCAGTTGAATACTTGAATTCGAGACCATTTTGGCATTATCCCTATATTAGTTCTAGGACATTAACTAACAGTTTAAACATTCATTTTGACAATGAAAATTACTGAGCACTTGAACCTATCTAGTATCTAGCATGACAATAAGAGCTCAATCAATCAATGATGGCAACTTGATCTTGTATTGCAGACGACATTGTCAAACATTCAAGGGATAAAACTCCAGCGTAGTGATGGCAGGTTTGCAGCAAAAAGATGGGAATTTCTATGGATTATAATTATTAAAAAAATAAAAATAAAAAGAACAAAAAAAGTTAAGAGTTCAGAAAATAGAAATGATTTTCTAAACAAGTAAGCTAAACCACAGGTCAACTATTCATTAAATGCTAAACTACTGGATTTTATGAGTTAGGTGGTTGGTGAGTGGTGACTTCAAAGGTTGGGACTCAGACATTGGGGTTTAGTGCTGGACCAATAGTGAAATTCTGCTGAATATAGTTAGTTATAAAGAAGTATGATAGAGACTTGGGTATTATGGGGTGCCCAAGGTCTCACATCGAGTAATATGAGATGTTTGATGTTTTATTTAAGAAGAGTGGTTCCTTCCCTTAATAGCCTGTTTTTATTAGTGCAGGTAACAAACAGAACTCAACCTCTCAACCATTTTAAGATATCATAACAAGTTATGACACCATGGGCTCAGTCTTCACAATTTTTTTCATGTGAAAGCTTATTAAGGCCATGAAAAAAGCGATGCTTTCTCCTCTTTGAATGCCTACGAGACTCTTTGGTCATGACAAAGGACACAAAATGCACCTGCATAAGCAAAATGTTTTTAATGAAGTTAATGAAAGTTTTTAGTAGGATGAATTTTTTTAATGGTAAAGTTGATGAATATGATTTCTATTTCTTAATTGATACAATTGAGTTATTCAAGACATTTGAAATAACATGTTCTATTAGTTGTATCATTATAATGTAAAAAGTAAGCAACTCACATACTTCACAGTAAAAAATATCAATACATAACCATTTTTAAAACTCTATTTTTTACTACATATATTAGAATAAGTATAATAAATCCATGCCACAGGAAGACTTATTAAACAATCTTTTGTAAATTGATGACCCCTGATCCTCCATGGTTTTTGTGATATCCATTTTTGTTGTTAATATTTCTTCTCTTGTTAAAAAAATGCTATAAAATAAAGAAGATTACAGGAAAGAAAGTGGACAAGATAAACACAATCCATAAAGACTTAGAATTTGCTAGACAAACCTGGGAATTATTACGTATGCCAAAATTCTGAAGCGGATCATCATCCCAATTACCATATATCTACGTAATTGCCTTTTGCTTTGCCATCAAGACCTTTATGTATGAAGGTTTGAAATAATATCTTTGCCTAACTGCACCTTGTAGAACAGGGATAGTAATTGATGGACTGGACTATATGAGGGACAGGATAATACTACAAATGAGAATGCTATCCAACTGTCGATGGTCCTGAGACATGGTGAGGGCTAAACAGGTGTGTGCACTACCAAATTTACGCACCTCCCTAACGAATTAAACTATAATCGGTAGGCATTCAAAACCAAAATAATCATGATAAATGAAAATATACATTATAATATAAAGTAAGGCTTACCAATATCTGAGATTCTGTTGGAGGACAACACGAAGAATCCAAGGACATCCTGCTACAAATTTTCTACAGTGTACATGGTACTTTGATCGATCTAACTCCATAACTTGATACTCAGCACTTTTCCGAATGCTGTAATTCTTCAACCTTGCATAACTGGCTATCTACTTTTGAATATGTGACCAATGCAAAACTCAACACAACCATCTATGTTGTAATTATCCCTACCCATATTGAAAAATAAAATTTTCTCGTGCATCGTGTCCAAATCCAATGTATGATAGTGATTGAGTACAATTGATAACTCTGGAATTGGTTACAGGGCAGGCGAAAGATACCGAACTAAAGCACCGACTGGAGTCTCTGGTACAAACTCCTCATCATCATCAACCTCAGAAGAAGCACTATCGTTGCTATTGGCAACATACTCCTCATCAAACTCTTCCATGTCTACCACTGGACTAGCACATTGTAGCAGTGGTGGTGCAAGAGGTGGGTCATCCTGGACAAAATTCGAGTGGCCAGAACCACCACCACCAACATCACCCACCTCCACAGAAAACTCCATCATTTGTTCTACCATAATTTTCCCATGAATATCAAACATGAGGTCACATGCTCATCGCCATGGAGCCAAAATAGACGAAACCAAAAAACTTCATCTCCTATCGATACTAGCAACCTATACTCAACTCTTCCAAACTCTTTTATCCTGTTAGCACAAGGTTCGTCAATATTAGATTCTTTAGCTCAGACAAAGAATTTACTTTCTGAATACGTAACAGAATAGGATTATCAAACTCAAATATAATCCCAATGTTTCTCATAAGACAATTGGGATAAACACTTACAACAACATATCCATCACCACTAGACATTTTTACTAAATTTATTGAAGAAAAAGAGAGGAGAAAAAGAAGTGAAATGTTTGTGAAGAATACAAATAGTTGCATATCCTTTTATAGCTGCTCGAGTTTCGTCATACTTTATCTCGTTTACGGTGTAAACGAGTTAATATTTCTAATATATCATTTACATTGTAAACAAAATAAGTTTGTGCATATCTCGTTTACAGTGTAAACGAGATACGTATTGATCGCTCTTCATCATGTATTATGTGTGCAAACATGATACGTGCAATGATAAATGTGTCTTATCTCGTTTATAGTGTAATGAGATATATACAAGCTTATTTTGTCTACACTGTAAATAAAATACTGTAAATAAGATAAGTAAAAGAATACAAATTAATAAATAGACTATAAATTATCTATATTCGTAAATAAAATATTTAATTTATTTATTTTTAAAAAATCCCTAGCCCTTCTCTTTGTTTTTATAACATGCAAGTACTACCGCATTGCTAAAGGAGAAACGAGCATGTATTACTAATTAAATAATTATAGCAAGTAGGGGGTGTACATAGGTCGGGCCACATCGGGTTTGGCTTAATCCAGATTCAACCTAAAATATAGACTGGGCCTAATTTTTAGACCCTAACCCAACTCTAGACCCAATGAAACTTATGTACCTTCGGGCAAGATGAAAACCGAGTAAAAATCGGGTGAAAACCGGGTTTTTAGTATATAAAAATCACCTAATCTCCAACCATTATTTCACAATTCACATAGTAAAATTTACTTAAAAATATAACAAGAACCAACTCTTCTCTAAAATTAAAGCATAACCATAATTAATACTATTATTGTCTAATAACGCCAAATATTTAAATCAATACAAATAACACAATATCATGCATTAGTCTAAAGTCTTATGCATTTTAAACCTAACACATTACCTTATAATGACTAATAACACAAAATATTAAGGTTTATAATATTTAAATTTCACATAAGAATAACCATCATCCATAACTAATAACACAAAATATTAATTGTGTATGATGACCGGGCCGAGTTCGGGTGGCTCGAACTATGGCCCAGACTCGACCCAAAATAATGACCGGGTCTATTTTTGAGACCCTTACCCGACCATACACCCGATAAAATCACACTAAATTAGCCCCTAAAGTGTTCGGGGCCGGACTGAGCCGGGCCATGTACACCCCCCCTAATAGCAAGTAAATGTATTTTCTCCACTTTAATTAGTTGGTATAAAATTTTCAATACTCGAATATTGTTTTGCCGTTTTTAATACAAATATTTTCTCGTTGGAACTATTTTTTGTTTTAAACTTTTTTAATTAAATTAATTTAGGTCATATAACTTAAACATTTAGATTCTAGCATATACTAGCTGTCTTATCTACGTAAGTGCTTACAATAAAGGAACATCCAAAATCCAAAAGATAGTAGAAATTTGGTAAAATATTCATTTTCGGTTTCAAATAACAAAAAAAAATGAAAGGATTAAAAACTAATAATCTGGACATATAGGCTAAGAACCGTATTACACACCTTACTAACGTTTTTACTCTCCTCTTCACATTTTTCCCTTCATATCCAATCACTACTGTTACAATAAAAAAAACCGTTCCAACACTTTATATAAAAGAAACTTTCATCATCTTTCTTATCACGCCCTCCAAACCAAAGAAAAGAAAGTACAAGTTCTTCAGCACAAGTTCTTGAAAATGTTGGCAATGGAAACCCTTCCAGCATTCCCTTTTCCTCATACATTCTTTGATTCCGATGAATTTGCACGACTTCCTGAAAAATGCCATCAAGATTTAACATTCAATTTCAAAGTCAACCATGACGCTGAAAAACTTAAAGAACAAGAGCAAGATTTTAGTTTTCCATGCTTTGATAGTCTAAAAGAGACATTTGTAACTGCGGAAGAGATATTCGACAACGGTCAAATCAAACCAATCTTTCCCGTTCTCCACCAATCTCATATGATCACGGCGAAAAATGGTGATGTGATATCATCACCTCTCCGGCGATTCGCCACGAGAAACGGTAATGTGATATCATCACCTCTCGGGCTATCGCCGGAGAGGTTCTTTGTTGAGCAGCATTGCAATGTTCTTCCTTTAGCTTCTAAATCACAAGGAGTACCTAAACCAATAATCTGCAAGTTGTCGAAGAAAATGACGAATTTGGAGGTGGAAGTAGTCGAGGATTCGAAAAAGAGGCGCAACAAGAAGAGCTCGACTTCATTCTTAAATTTGTGGCGGCTACGCCGGCACCTGAAGCGTCAAAACTACAATGATGGGAAGGACGGTCTAACTTTTCCAGCATCAACGAATAAGAAAACAAAGGCAAAGGGAAGGAAGGAAAAGAAAAGAGTATCAGCTCATGAACAATTTTACGTGATGAACAGACTTAAGAAGGAGAGCAATAAACAAAGGTCTTTTCTTCCTTATAAACTGCAATTATGTGGATTATTTGCCAGCTTGAGAATATTTAGTGGGAACCTTCTTTCATATACCCAATCTTAGCTTTTCCTTGCTCATTTGGAGGAGTTGATGAAAAAGGCATATACAATCCCTACTTTTCTTCGGCTACAAAATTGTTGTACATTTTATGTTATTATTTATTTATTTATGTGACACAGGAGTTTGCTAGCTTCTTGATGTAAGGAAATTTTTTTTGCTCTTGATCATATTCAGGAGTTTCCAAATTCCCAGACAATGTAAATTTAATAGTTTTGGTAAAAAAAAAAAGAATTAGTGTAGACAGATTTTTCCGCCTCTTTTTTTTTCTTTTCCATCGAATATCATCACCTCTATTGCTTATAGATTTTTCACACATTTAAAGGGGGAAAAAATCATCCTATATATATATAATTAGAAAAACATTAGTACAAACTCAAAAGCCACAAGTTGGGGAAAATCTTATTTCCCTCCAACTTTGTCATGTTTTCATTTTATACTTAAATTGCTTCTATAATTTCTTTTAGTTATCATCAAGAAATATTACAACATTCTTATAAAAATCTTTTGGAGCACATGACTAATTTGTAATTCTTTTGCACATCATAAAATTCCAAAAATGAGAAAGACAAACTTATTCAGTTATATTAGCCCATCTGAAAGGTGCCATAGAGCAAAATTGCTATTTATCTTTAGAATATTATAAAGAGGGTGACACTGTCACACAGTACTCTTGAGAAATGTGAGATTTCCCTTAAAAAATAACACATGTGATGACACATATTCCATCTTTTTCTCTTTTCTGGGATAGGTAATACCTATACTCCAATTTTCATAGGAAAAAGGCAAAAGAAGAAGTTCCAATTACAATTACAATTACAATGGTTCTCTTGCTATCCTCAGTTTCTCAGAAGAGGGTAAAATCTTTTGCACATTTGACAAATGTTAGCATGGAAGCCATTTGCACATTTACCCCTTTCTGTCGTCACCCAAATCGGTTAGACTCTGCTCAATCTGCAAAAGATATCATAGGACAAAGACTTGCAATAAGTTATAACAAACCAAAACATAAATTTGAAGTAATGACTGATGAATACCTTGTAAAGATTTGAAAGAATGCAAAATTGCTAACACAGCATGCATTTTACTTGGTCATGGTTGATGACAAGTAGAAATTCCAAAATATTGAGCCCATTGACATGAAAGCTACTCGTGCTTGAAGAGGCACCACCCTGTACAGATATATAGGTGTAGAATTCAAATAACAAATAAAATCCAAAATTCACAACAATCTCATTATAATAATACTAATGTTCATAGAATCATCAAACTAGCCATGTTACCCATTCTTGTAAAAACAAAATATCCACTACTCCATCAAAATATGACACAAAAATATTAGTATATTCTCCTACTTGGGCAACATTGGTTGGGTTATAGATTAATGTTGAATAACAGTAGCTTAAAAATAATAACCATATAAACTACTCTAGGAATTTTGTTAGCTTAAAAGTTTCTAAAAAATAAAAAATTGTATGCTACTCTTCGATTAAATGATTGTAGCTACAAATAATAGCCGAAAAATAATAACCGTGTGAAGAGATCACTTTAGTTTGCAAATCTATTTGCTAGCCATACGCAAATAGTAAAATATACAAAATTTAGTTCAACAATCAATTCATAATAAAAGCACCTTATCAACAATGACCATGAAACATGGATACTTTAGGTGTTTTTCTATTTGCAAATGGCTAGCAAATAATATCCACATAGAGAAATAATATCCCAATGGGCAACAATCACATATTTATGTTTTCTTAATCATTTCTCTAACAGCAAGAGACTTTATCCTAATATGTTTAGAGATGAAGGGCCACCACTTACTAGTTGGTGGGAGAATTAACTGAACTATATCATAGTCAATTGTCTAGGGTTTGGTACTGGTGTCACATTCTAACAGCAAAAATCAAGTTTCGCATCCAAACTCTCTGAGACACAGTGCTGTAACATGCAATAACTCAGCGTACACGGTAAAAAAGGAAATCACAATCTGTTTATCCCTGTGGATAGCTTTATTAGTTAAGTAAGTTGTATACAACCACAATGACTCACTTGTAAAATTAATAAAATTATTCATTTTTTGAGATATTTTGCAACTTGAGTTGGTTTTGACTTGACTAACCCATGGGGTTAATTAGATGGGCAGCATAGTATTTGAGACGACTACCTCAACACTAAAATTCTTTTGCCCTCAAATATCAGATCTTTATAATCATGGCCTTGTCCATGTCACTAATTGATCGGTTGGCCTTGTCTACTTGTAACTTTTACCATGAACTGAAAATATTTTCCTTACTAACAAAGACTGTTATCCTTGTGTTACATACCTTGGAAAAAGAGAGAATGCTGAGTCAGCAGCAAAGGCAGCTAAAAAAAGGAAGAAAATAATCCCTTGACCTTATCATTATTCTAGAAGAAGCAATAAAGAAAAGGGAGGAATAATAGGAGAGGAGAAATGTGTAATCATAAGTGACAATAATTGATGATTGGATTAGTCAGATGAGAGAATCAGGGAAGCGTAATCGTAGGAGTTGAATGCTAATTATGATAATTAATTTGAGGGAAGGCAATAAAAGGAGGAGCTGATTAGGTGAGAGGTAGGAAAAGATTTGGAAAGGCCTAGGTTAGGAGAAAAGAGGACTCTCAAAGTTCACTATTCTATTGTATTTCTATATTTCCCTTAAAATAAATTCCAGTGTAACAACTGGCATCAAAGCACCGATCTTAGGCGTTCTGTGCATGGTTTCTACGCGAGCTGCCATGGAGTCGAGGTTGGAAGTCTTGGAGAAGCAAATGGAGGAGATGAGGGAGGCCCAGAATCGTTCGATGGAAGCTCAAAACCGATCATTTGAACTCTTATCCACCAACCTGCTGAGACAGGTGAGGGAAATGCTTTCGCAACAACACCATGACTAGGGAGGAAACGGGGCTGGAGGGAGAAACGGGGGAGATGGAGAAGGTTCAGAAGGCAGAGGCAGTGACAATAATGAAGGTGAAACAGAACAGAGGAGATTTGAGCCTACCAGGAAGCTTGACATTCCCATCTTCTCGGGAGATGATGCAAATGGCTGGCTGGTGAAGATGGAAAGATATTATCATGTCACCCAAGTGGCTCCGGAAGAAAGGATGGACTTTGTCACTCTTGCTTTGGAGGGAGAGGCTCTCGCATGGATGGAGTGGTGGGAAGAATACACATCATTTCAGACATGGAGACGATTCAAGGAGGATTTATTGAAATGTTTTCAACCTGGAGCTGCTCTCAACCCCATGGCTCCGTTACTAGAGGTGAAACAGGTGGAGGACGTCGCTCAGTTTAGGCGAGAGTTTGAGGCTGCAGCATGAATGCAAAAAAACCTGCGAACAGAGGCTCTTATGTGCATCTTTGCAAATGGACTGAAAAAAGAAATTCAGGCGGAGTTGGAGTTAGAGGTGGCTTGGTTCGATAATTTACCAGCTTTAATGGATAGAGCCACGGCTATTGAATGGAGAAATCAAGCATGGAAGGAGACCGGGGTTGACCCTAACGGCAGGAGGGTGGAGGGGTTGACGAAAGGGAGCGGGTCACGCGGATCTGGTTCGGTAGGAGCTAGATTTAGATTTTTCAAAAATCCTAGTTCGGTGAAGTACAACACCCATGACGGCATAGGCGAATCGAAGGGCGAGATTGGATCCAACACAAACGGAGTCACATCAATAGATACCAAATACAGAAGCATTGGCAAGTCAAGTGATCATAAATACTCATTTCGTTTCAATATATCTATCAAATTTTAAACATTTTATACTTTCAGAATATCTGTAAATTTCTAAGATCATAGAAGTATTAAACTATCAATTCTTTTTTTCCCACAAAGTAGTGTTACTGTGATACTAATTATATTAATTGAATAAGTTTGTTTTAATAGGAACCATTTATGATGTTATTATATAAGCAAGATTAATACAACACTTTTCTTAAGAGGTTTTTTTATCATAATTTATCATAATTCTTAATCAATTATTCTAAAGCAATTAAAGCATGTCTACTATAAATTCAGTGATATATATTAACTTGAACTATATTCTTGAATGGGGAAATTAATAAAAAAATGAAAAAATAAATATTCTACCTGTAGATTTTGAAACATAAACTATAAATCACAAGTTATTTACATATCTTTTTTTGTTTTAAAATTTGATACTAAATTAAATATAACTTAATCCTTAGTTGAAAATGATATGTCGATCAGTTCACGTACTACCGTTTTTTTATTTAATTTATTTGGATATTATTCTAATAAAACATATGAAGTGAAGAAATTATTTTTGTAATTAAATTTAACTATATCTTTTTTCTTCTTTTTATGCTTTTTTTCTTTCTTCTTCAGCTGAATTTTATTTTGTTAATAAGTTATTGGACTAACTTGATTGAATTTAATAACTAAAATGACTTGGTTATATAACATTATTGTATTTTAATTGATTGAAAACATTAATGATAAATAACATGACAAAATAATAAAATAAATATAATGTTACTCACAAATCTAATATTATCATTTAATAATAATTGTAGGGTAATAGACTTTTAAAATCTAATATATTTTTATACTTCGTTTGATTTTTATTAATAAATTTTGATAGGTTAGATTGTTTGTTATTTGTACATATTACATAAATCATGTTAGCGTATTGAGTGTTTGTGTTTTTATACATAGAATCATGTTAGTCTAGTGGGTTTTATATACAATTCTAAAAGCATATTATCCTATCATTATTTATATGTTAAAGGATAACATTAGATTTGTTAGTAAATGGTGACAAAGTAGTATCGTGATTTCGTGTTTTTTTTTTTTAATAGTGTACTAATCTGACATGATTTATGTGTTAAGAGACAATATAATTTTTCAATCAATCGCAACAAAATAGAACTATTTATGAATAAATAGTAATATTTTTTATTCTGTGATTATTTATATAAATTATAAAAAGAACTTATACGTAATAAATTTTAGTTTAAAACATTTTGATAAATATAAATTTTTTTTAATTTTATTTTAATATAAAACCAAATAACTCACTCCTGTAGATGCAAAAATAATAAACATTCTAATATTAAAATAGAATAATGCTACACATCCAACTTTTTATGAATTAAGTCCAACTAAGTTAAATAATAAGACTTGGAATAATACTAATTATAACTAATTTTGTTATGTTAAACTAATTTGATTGAATTTGATTAACAAAAAAATTTGGATGTGTAGCATTATTATAAAAGTAAAATTTCTTTTGCAACTAGCATACAAAGAAATTTTAATGCAAACAAAATGATCTTCCTGTACATGAATACGATAAGTGGTGTGAACATCAATTTTGTGACTTGGGATTCGACAGAAAAAGAAAAATTGGAGCTTGGAGAAGTACCCTTGAATATTCCATTTACTTGGTCTGGACAAGACTTTCATATTGTCTACGAAAATAAAATAAATTTTAAGAATTGTTAGATAGCCATAATCAATTTATTAGGCGGTAAGATAAAAAATAAATTGGATGAATGAAATGTTTAAAAATAAATGTAATATTTATTGCTAAAACATAATTCAGGGCAATTTAGATCAGAAGTTTATGAAAATGAAAATAAAAATAAAAATGTTTGCTTGTATGTTATATTTAATTTGTTGCAAGAAAATTATTATCATTATTATTATTGTCGCCGATGTTTTTTCATTACTGCCTATACTATTATTATGATAATTATAATTATTAAAAATGATAACTATATATTAAAAATGTTTATCGTTATTTTCAAAGGCGTAAATACATTTTTTTATGTTTATGAATTGAGTAATTGACCAATCAACTCTTTATTAATAGAAAAAGAAATCATAAATTTTAGAAGTTCAGAACATTTCCCAATGCTTGTTGAGAAACTAGTATAGAACAAGATTGTAATTTTATCTTTTTCTTGATGGGAGAAGGGAAGGACAAGTCTTTTCTTCATCATGATCATTAGACGAACAATTCTACCTACAAAATTCGACCATGCATTATTATTATAATAGTACAAATAATTATTTTTACAAATTTGTTACTTGAATAATGATTTAAATATATAAATTGCTTATACATTGTATAAAATTGATCTCAAATAAATCATCTTACATCGCTATAATCGACTAAGGCCAGCATAATAGCATCTAGTGTTCTTTACTTCTTTATTTTACGTCAAAAAGCAACGTTTGCAGCGCTGGTTTCAATTTTAAATTAATATATTATTTTTCTGTTTATATTTTCACGGGTATAATGTATTTAGTGCTAGGCCTCATTTGTTTGTTATTCCAGAATAAAACAAGTAACTCTTTAATAAAATAAATATTTCTGAGATAAAATGAGTTATTTGTTTTATACTACTAAGATCAAATAGAAACAAAAAATATATAATTTATTATGATTTTTGAAAAGTTTAGAAGATGCAGATAGAAAGAGAATTTTAGGTCTTTTTAAAATAAATAAAAAAATAGATTAATTACCAAGATACATATTGAAAAGGTGGAAACTCACATGCAGTTATTTTTATGTGAAATTGATATTTGAGAACCATTAGATAATTTGACAAGTTTGACTAAATCATTATCTAACAGTCCTCAATTATCAATTTCTCTTCATCTTTTATTTAACTTACATTACACTCTTGTGGTCTGTGAACCGCACTGCCCTTCTCTTTCCTTTATCTCGAGTAATCTCTTCTAGCAATTCGAGAAAACACCATCCACATTCCCAATAGTAGACATCATTCTCAGGTCCACAAGGCCATCTTTGTTCCCATGTAGCATGATGACACTCTTCTGAATTCATAAGAGCACAAAGTAGTTTCTACTTTACCTAAAAAAAGATATCACACTGCAAAACTAGATAAAACAGTTCAAACAGAGACATACCCGCAGAACTAGAAAACAGCATAACGTTTTTAGTCAACTCAACACATCAAAAAACACACTACACGAGTCTGAGTCCAATGAACAATTGAAGATGACCAAGTAACAGATCAAACCCTCAGAATATCCAATATAAAAACAACTCATCATTTCAAGAGTGCAAAACATAGGAAAGCTTAATTAGCAACCAGAAAATGCAGAGCATGACTAGGAGGATTGTGTTAAAAAACATCAAGCATACACAGTGGAATAGTGCAAACAAAAATTTATCAAATAAAAGTTTAACACAAGATCAGACAGCGGCCATAAAACCTCATTTCATGAGTTTAGTATCACCTCAAATTATTTGGACAACGTAAACCATCACTATAGTAAGGTACAAGAGAGTACCTCTTGAAGTGACGTCTTGTGGAATTTGATGTTTGTCCCGCAAACGATGAGCCACACAACTACACGACCTCTAGCTCGTCCACACAAACACATTTATGCCAAGAGTCTCCTCTTCATTATCCAAATCTTGTTCTCCGTCGCCCTTTGTTGAACAATAACCCTTTTAAGAATTGGAGAGGGTGGTATCTAGGTATTTTACTATTGAAGAGGAATTGTGTTTTTCACTTAAGTGTATCCCCAAAGCCCTCTAGCCTCACTTGAGTTCCCTTGACCTTTCTCCCCACCACCCATCATGACCCAGCAAGCACAAGCAGCATAAGACGAAAATAGAAGCAGAAATCACTGAGAAATGGATGAGAGGACGAGAGAAAAAAGAAATAAACATGTAACTATTGGGGCCTTGGGTTTTAATATGATGGGAAGTACTAAATTGAGTCCTACAAATGACCAACGGCAACTCACGGTTGTTAAATTGAGGGACTTATTTAGGCATATTTGAAATTGGGGGACAAGATTGATTCACCAGTTGAATACTTGAATTCGAGACCATTTTGGCATTATCCCTATATTAGCTCTAGGACATTAACTAACAGTTTAAACATTCATTTTGACAATGAAAATTACTGAGCACTTGAACCTATCTAGTATCTAGCATGACAACAAGAGCTCAATCAATCAATGATGGCAACTTGATCTTGTATTGCAGACGACATTGTCAAACATTCAAGGGATAAAACTCCAGCGTAGTGATGGCAGGTTTGCAGCAAAAAGATGGGAATTTCTATGGATTATAATTATTAAAAAAATAAAAATAAAAAGAACAAAAAAAGTTAAGAGTTCAGAAAATAGAAATGATTTTCTAAACAAGTAAGCTAAACCACAGGTCAACTATTCATTAAATGCTAAACTACTGGATTTTATGAGTTAGGTGGTTGGTGAGTGGTGACTTCAAAGGTTGGGACTCAGACATTGGGGTTTAGTGCTGGACCAATAGTGAAATTCAGCTGAATATAGTTAGTTATAAAGAAGTATGATAGGGACTTGGGTATTATGGGGTGCCCAAGGTCTCACATCGAGTAATATGAGATGTTTGATGTTTTATTTAAGAAGAGTGGTTCCTTCCCTTAATAGCCTGTTTTTATTAGTGCAGGTAACAAACAGAACTCAACCTCTCAACCATTTTAAGATATCATAACAAGTTATGACACCATGGGCTCAGTCTTCACAATTTTTTTCATGTGAAAGCTTATTAAGGCCATGAAAAAAGCGATGCTTTCTCCTCTTTGAATGCCTACGAGACTCTTTGGTCATGACAAAGGACACAAAATGCACCTGCATAAGCAAAATGTTTTCAATGAAGTTAATGAAAGTTTTTAGTAGGATGATTTTTTTTTAATGGTAAATTTGATGAATATGATTTCTATTTCTTAATTGATACAATTGAGTTATTCAAGACATTTGAAATAACATGTTCTATTAGTTGTATCATTATAATGTAAAAAGTAAGCAACCCACATACTTCACAGTAAAAAATATCAATACATAACCATTTTTAAAACTCTATTTTTTACTACATATATTAGAATAAGTATAATAAATCCATGCCACGGGAAGACTTATTAAACAATCTTTTGTAAATTGATGACCCTGATCCTCCATGATTTTTGTGATATCCATTTTTGTTGTTAATATTTCTTCTCTTGTTAAAAAAATGCTATAAAATAAAGAAGATTACAGGAAAGAAAGTGGACAAGATAAACACAATCCATAAAGACTTAGAATTTGCTAGACAAACCTGGGAATTATTACGTATGCCAAAATTCTGAAGCGGATCATCATCCCAATTACCATATATCTACGTAATTGTCTTTTGCTTTGCCATCAAGACCTTTATGTATGAAGGTTTGAAATAATAGCTTTGCCTAACTGCACCTTGTAGAACAGGGATAGTAATTGATGGGCTGGACTGTATGAGGGACAGGATAATACTACAAATGAGAATGCTATCCAACTGTCGATGGTCCTGAGATATGGTGAGGGCTAAACAGGTGTGTGCACCGCCAAATTTACGCACCTCCCTAACGAATTAAACTATAATCGGTAGGCATTCAAAACCAAAATAATCATGATAAATGAAAATATACATTATAATATAAAGTAAGGCTTACCAATATCTGAGATTCTGTTGGAGGACAACACAAAGAATCCAAGGACATCCTGCTACAAATTTCCTACAGTGTACATGGTACTTTGATCGATCTAACTCCATAACTTGATACTCAGCACTTTTCCGAATGCTGTAATTCTTCAACCTTGCATAACTGGCTATCTACTTTTGAATATGTGACCAATGCAAAACTCAACACAACCATCTATGTTGTAATTATCCCTACCCATATTCAAAAATAAAATTTTCTCGTGCATCGTGTCCAAATCCAATGTATGATAGTGATTGAGTACAATTGATAACTCTGAAATTGGTTACAGGGCAGGCGAAAGATACCGAACTAAAGCACCGACTGGAGTCTCTGGTACAAACTCCTCATCATCATCAACCTCAGAAGAAGCACTATCGTTGCTATTGGCAACATACTCCTTATCAAACTCTTCTATGTCTACCACTGGACTAGCACATTGTAGCAGTGGTGGTGCAAGAGGTGGGTCATCCTGGACAAAATTCGAGTGGCCAGAACCACCACCACCAACATCACCCACCTCCACAGAAAACTCCATCATTTGTTCTACCATAATTCTCCCATGAATATCAAACATGAGGTCACATGCTCATCGCCATTGAGCCAAAATAGACGAAACCAAAAAACTTCATCTCCTATCGATACTAGCAACCTATACTCAACTCTTCCAAACTCTTTTATCCTGTTAGCACAAGGTTCGTCAATATTAGATTCTTTAGCTCAGACAAAGAATTTACTTTCTGAATATGTAACAGAATAGGATTATCAAACTCAAATATAATCCCAATGTTTCTCATAAGACAATTGGGATAAACACTTACAACAACATATCCATCACCACTAGACATTTTTACTAAATTTATTGAAGAAAAAGAGAGGAGAAAAAGAAGTGAAATGTTTATGAAGAATACAAATAGTTGCATATCCTTTTATAGTTGCTCGAGTTTCGTCATACTTTATCTCGTTTACGGTGTAAACGAGTTAATTTTTCTAATATATCATTTACATTGTAAACAAAATAAGTTTGTGCATATCTCGTTTACAGTGTAAACGAGATACGTATTGATCGCTCTTCATCATGTATTATGTGTGCAAACATGATACGTGCAATGATAAATGTGTCTTATCTCGTTTATAGTGTAATGAGATATATACAAGCTTATTTTGTCTACACTGTAAATAAAATACTGTAAATAAGATAAGTAAAAGAATACAAATTAATAAATAGACTATAAATTATCTATATTCGTAAATAAAATATTTAATTTATTTATTTTTAAAAAATCCCTAGCCCTTCTCTTTGTTTTTATAACATGCAAGTACTACCGCATTGCTAAAGGAGAAACGAGCATGTATTACTAATTAAATAATTATAGCAAGTAAGGGGTGTACATAGGTCGGGCCACATCGGGTTTGGCTTAATCCAGATTCAACCTGAAATATAGATTGGGCCTAATTTTTAGACCCTAACCCAACTCTAGACCCAATGAAACTTATGTACCTTCGGGCCAGATGAAAACCGAGTAAAAATCGGGTGAAAACCGGTGAAACTTACGCACTTTTGAACCGAGTGAAAATTGGATAAAAACCAGGTTTTTAGTATATAAAAATCACCTAATCTCCAACCATTATTTCACAATTCACATAGTAAAATTTACTTAAAAATATAACAAGAACCAACTCTTCTCTAAAATTAAAGCATAACCATAATTAATACTATTATTGTCTAATAACGCCAAATATTTAAATCAATACAAATAACACAATATCATGCATTAGTCTAAAGTCTTATGCATTTTAAACCTAACACATTACCTTATAATGACTAATAACACAAAATATTAAGGTTTATAATATTTAAATTTCACATAAGAATAACCATCATCCATAACTAATAACACAAAATATTAATTGTGTATGATGACCGGGCCGAGTTCGGGTGGCTCGAACTATGGCCCAGACTCGACCCAAAATAATGACCGGGTCTATTTTTGAGACCCTTACCCAACCATACACCCGATAAAATCACACTAAATTAGCCCCTAAAGTGTTCGGGGCCGGACTGAGCTGGGCCATGTACACCCCCCTAATAGCAAGTAAATGTATTTTCTCCACTTTAATTAGTTGGTATAAGATTCTTAATACTCGAATATTGTTTTGCCGTTTTTAATACAAATATTTTCTCGTTGGAACTATTTTTTGTTTTAAACTTTTTTAATTAAATTAATTTAGGTCATATAACTTAAACATTTAGATTCTAGCATATACTAGCTGTCTTATCTACGTAAGTGCTTACAATAAAGGAACATCCAAAATCCAAAAGATAGTAGAAATTTGGTAAAATATTCATTTTCGGTTTCAAATAACAAAAAAAAATGAAAGGATTAAAAACTGATAATCTGGACATATAGGCTAAGAACCGTATTACACACCTTACTAACGTTTTTACTCTCCTCTTCACATTTTCCCCTTCATATCCAATCACTACTGTTACAATAAAAAAAACCGTTCCAACACTTTATATAAAAGAAACTTTCATCATCTTTCTTATCACGCCCTCCAAACCAAAGAAAAGAAAGTACAAGTTCTTCAGCACAAGTTCTTGAAAATGTTGGCAATGGAAACCCTTCCAGCATTCCCTTTTCCTCATACATTCTTTGATTCCGATGAATTTGCACGACTTCCTGAAAAATGCCATCAAGATTTAACATTCAATTTCAAAGTCAACCATGACGCTGAAAAACTTAAAGAACAAGAGCAAGATTTTAGTTTTCCATGCTTTGATAGTCTAAAAGAGACATTTGTAACTGCGGAAGAGATATTCGACAACGGTCAAATCAAACCAATCTTTCCCGTTCTCCACCAATCTCATATGATCACGGCGAAAAATGGTAATGTGATATCATCACCTCTCCGGCGATTCGCCACGAGAAACGGTAATGTGATATCATCACCTCTCGGGCTATCGCCGGAGAGGTTCTTTGTTGAGCAGCATTGCAATGTTCTTCCTTTAGCTTCTAAATCACAAGGAGTACCTAAACCAATAATCTGCAAGTTGTCGAAGAAAATGACGAATTTGGAGGTGGAAGTAGTCGAGGATTCGAAAAAGAGGCGCAACAAGAAGAGCTCGACTTCATTCTTAAATTTGTGGCGGCTACGCCGGCACCTGAAGCGTCAAAACTACAATGATGGGAAGGACGGTCTAACTTTTCCAGCATCAACGAATAAGAAAACAAAGGCAAAGGGAAGGAAGGAAAAGAAAAGAGTATCAGCTCATGAACAATTTTACGTGATGAACAGACTTAAGAAGGAGAGCAATAAACAAAGGTCTTTTCTTCCTTATAAACTGCAATTATGTGGATTATTTGCCAGCTTGAGAATATTTAGTGGGAACCTTCTTTCATATACCCAATCTTAGCTTTTCCTTGCTCATTTGGAGGAGTTGATGAAAAAGGCATATCCAATCCCTACTTTTCTTCGGCTACAAAATTGTTGTACATTTTATGTTATTATTTATTTATTTATGTGACACAGGAGTTTGCTAGCTTCTTGATGTAAGGAAATTTTTTTTGCTCTTGATCATATTCAGGAGTTTCCAAATTCCCAGACAATGTAAGTTTAATAGTTTTGGTAAAAAAAAAAAGAATTAGTGTAGACAGATTTTTCCGCCTCTTTTTTTTCTTTTCCATCGAATATCATCACCTCTATTGCTTATAGATTTTTCACACATTTAAAGGGGAAAAAATCATCCTATATATATATATATATAATTAGGAAAACATTAGTACAAACTCAAAAGCCACAAATTGGGGAAAATCTTATTTCCCTCCAACTTCATATTTTCATTTTATACTTAAATTACTTCTATAATATCTTTTAGTTATCATCAAGAAATATTACAACATTCTTATAAAAATCTTTTGGAGCACATAGCTAATTTGTAATTCTTTTGCACATCATAAAATTTCAAAAATATGAAAGACAAACTTATTCAGTTATATTAGCCCATCTGAAAGGTGCCATAGAGCAAAATTGCTATTTATCTTTAGAATATTGTAAAGAGGATGACACTGTCACACAGTACTCTTGAGAAATGTGAGATTTCCATTAAAAAATAACACATGTGATGACACATATTCCATCTTTTTCTCCTTTCTGGGATAGGTAATACCTATACTCCAATTTTCATGGGAAAAAGGCAAAAGAAGAAGTTCCAATTACAATTACAATTACAATGGTTCTCTTGCTATCCTCAGTTTCTCAGAAGAGGGTAAAATCTTTTGCACATTTGACAAATGTTAGCATGGAAGCCATTTGCACATTTACCCCCATCCAAACTCTCTGAGACACAGTGCTGTAACATGCAATAACTCAGCGTACACGGTGGAAAAGGAAATCACAATCTGTTTATTCCTGTGGATAGCTTTATTAGTTAAGTAAGTTGTATACAACCACAATGACTCACTCGTAAAATTAATAAAATTATTCATTTTTTGAGATATTTTGCAACTTGAGTTGGTTTTGGCTTGACTAACCCATGGGGTTAATTAGATGGGCAGCATAGTATTTGAGACGACTACCTCAACACTAAAATTCTTCTGCCCTCAAATATCAGATCTTTATAGTCATGGCCTTGTCCATGTCACTAATTGATCGGTTGGCCTTGTCTACTTGTAACTTTTACCATGAACTGAAAATATTTTCCTTACTAACAAAGACTGTTATCCTTGTGTTACATACCCTGGAGAAAGAGAGAATGCTGAGTCAATAGCAAAGGCAGCTAAAAAAGGGAAGAAAATAATCCCTTGACCTTATCATTATTCTAGAAGAAGCAATAAAGAAAAGGGAGGAATAATATGACAGGAGAAATGTGTAATCATAAGTGACAATAATTGATGATTGGATTAGTCAGATGAGAGAATCAGGAAAGCGTAATCGTAGGAGTTGAATACTAATTATGATAATTAATTTGAGGGAAGACAATAAAAGGAGGAGCTGATTAGGTGAGAGGTAGGAAAAGATTTGGAAAGGCCTAGGTTAGGAGAGAAGAGGACTCTCAAAGTTCACTATTCTATTGTATTTCTATATTTCCCTTAAAATAAATTCCAGTGTAACAACTGGCATCAAAGCACCGATCTTAGGTGTTCTGTGCATGGTTTCCACGCGAGCTGCCATGGAGTCGAGGTTGGAAGTCTTGGAGAAGCAAATGGAGGAGATGAGGGAGGCCCAGAATCGTTCAATGGAAGCTCAAAACCGATCATTTGAACTCTTATCCACTAACCTGCTGAGACAGTTGAGGGAAATACTTTCGCAACAACACCATGACCAGGGAGGAAACGGGGCTGGAGGGAGAAACGGGGGAGATGGAGAAGGTTCAGAAGGTAGAGGCAGTGGCAATAATGAAGGTGAAACAGAACAGAGGAGATTTGAGCCTACCAGGAAGCTTGACATTCCCATCTTCTCGGGAGATGATGCAAATGGCTGGCTGGTGAAGATGGAAAGATATTATCATGTCACCCAAGTGGCTCCAGAAGAAAGGATGGACTTTGTCACTCTTGCTTTGGAGGGAGAGGCTCTCGCATGGATGGAGTGGTGGGAAGAATACACATCATTTCAGACATGGAGACGATTCAAGGAGGATTTATTGAAATGTTTTCAACTTGGAGCTGCTCTCAACCCCATGGCTCCGTTACTAGAGGTGAAACAGGTGAAGGACGTCGCTCAGTTTAGGCGAGAGTTTGAGGCTGCAGCATGAATGCAAAAAAACCTGCGAATAAAAGCTCTTATGTGCATCTTTGCAAATAGACTGAAAAAAGAAATTCAGGCGGAGTTGGAGTTGGAGGTGGCTTGGTTCGATAATTTACCAGCTTTAATGGATAGAGCCATGGCTATTGAATGGAGAAATCAAGCATGGAAGGAGACCGGGGTTGACCCTATCGGCATGAGGGTGGAGGGGTTGACGAAAGGGAGCGGGTCACGCGGATCTGGTTCGGTAGGAGCTAGATTTGGATTTTTCAAAAATCCTAGTTCGGTGAAGTACAACACCCACGACGGCATAGGCGAATCGAAGGGCGAGATTGGATCCAACACAAACAGAGGCATCCCTACTCCTCGTACAGGCCTCAACACCAGTTCGAATGGAGGCAGCAGCGCTTTTCATTCGCAGACGACTCGTAACAGTGGCACACGGCGACTCTCGAATGAAGGGTGGGCAGAGAGACAGAGGAAAGGGTTGTGCTTCAGATGTGGAGAGAAGTGGGGACCTGATCAGGTGCTCCATGAAGCACTATCAAATCATACTCCTAGGAGAAGATGCAGAAGGAGACGTAAGGATGAACCAAGAGGCCCATGAAGGGGAACTTGAATGGGAAGAGCTGCAATTGTCATCATACAGCTATTGGGGACTTAGTACTCACAAGACCTTTAAGGTCCAAGGGGAGATTCAGGGCAGAACAGTGGTGGTGCTCATCGATCCTGGGGCTTCTGCAAATTTCATTGCCATCGAGGTGGTTAGGCGGCTGGCGTTACCGGTGAGAAAGATAAGGGAGTTTCAAGTGAAGGTGGGGAACGGTGCTGTGGAAAAGGGGAATGAAGGTTGTGAAGGAGTTCACTTGAATATTCAAGGAGTCCAAATAGTCCAAAACTTCTTTGTAATGAAATTGGGTTGTTCGGAGGTGGTGTTAGGAGCAGGATGGCTGGTGAGTCTATGGAGGTTTGTGGGAGATTATGGAGAATTAACATTAAACTGGAAACAAGATGGCAGGGAGATGCAACTAAAAAGTATCCTTCCTTGAGCAAAAGCAGGGCTTCATGGAAGAAGACTTTGCACACTCTAAAAAGTGATGGGGAGGGTTATGTTATCACCATTAGGTTGCTGTCACCGAAGAGCAAGAGCAAGAGGTGATTTCTGCTAAAGCTAAACAATTTCTGCAACAATATGGGGACTTGTTTCAGACCGCTATAGGCCTCTCACCCAAACGCGAGAAGGACCATGCAATCATCTTGAAGGAAGGGTCAGAGATTCCTTGCATCAGATCCTATAGATACCCACAATATCAGAAAACCAAGATTGAGAAAATTGTAGAAGAGATGCTGAATTCTGGCATCATACATCCAAACACTAGCCCGTTCTCAAGTCTGATGATCCTAGTTAAAAGAAAGATGGAGGCTGGTGATTTTGCATAGATTACCGAGCATTGAATCGAGAGACCATAGCTGATAATTCCCAATTCCGGTGATTGATGAGCTACTAGACGAATTGGGAAATGCAAACATATTCTCTAAGCTAGACCTCAAGTCCGGCTATCACCAAATAAGGATGAGAGAAGATGACATCCACCAAACCGCTTTTCAAATTCATGAGCTCACAAACGCTCCTTCCACTTTCTAAGCACTCATGAATCAGGTGTTGCGGCCATTTTTGAGGAAGTTTGTTTTGGTTTTTTTTATGATATACTCGTCTATAGCTTGAATTTGGAAGAACATTGGGGTCATTTGCAGCAGATTTTTGAAGTCCTCCAGCACAACCAGCTCTAACTCAATAAGAAGAAATGCAAATTCGCCCAAGAACGTATTGAATACCTGGGTCACATTATATCTAAAGAAGGAGTTGAAGCGGACCCCAAAAAGGTTCAAGACATGGTGGATTGGCCAATTCTAAGGGACCCCAAAGGGTTGAGGGGATTCCTTGGGTTAACCAGTTACTATCGCCGTTTCGTGAAGAATTATGGAGGCATAGCTTGGCCCCTTACACAACTACTGAAAAATGATCAATTCAAGTGGGATAATGAGGCACAAGCAGTTTTTGAAGCACTCAAGACTGCCATGGTGACAGTCCCGATGTTGGCTGTCCCTTCATTTTCAAAGCCCTTTACAGTGGAAACTGATGCTTCCGGGAAGGGAATAGGGGTAGTACTTCTACAGGAAGGCAGGCCAGTGGCTTATATGAGTCAGAAACTTTCTGAACAAGCTCAAGCTAAATCTGTTTATGAGAAGGAGTTGATGGCTATGGTCCTGGCAATTCAAAAATGGAGGCATTTCCTCTTGGGTCAACGGTTCACTGTTTATACAGACCAGAAGAGTCTTAAATTCATTCTTGATCAGAGAATCGGAGGCGAGGAACAACAGAAGTGGATGACCAAGTTGCTTGGGTTTGATTTCGAAATAAAATACAAGGCAGGGAAAGACAACCAAGTAGCTGATGCCCTCTCCAGAAAATTCTAATTTGCTGCTGTTTCCATGGTTTCAGCTGCTGAATGGGCAAACTTAGAAGAGGAGGTGCAACATGACCCAAAACTCGAGCATCATGCAGGATTTGATTTTTGGAAAGGAGGTTACTGGTGGATATGCATTGAAAAATGGGAGGTTGCTCCACCAAGGGCATTTGGTTATTCCAAGGCATTCAACGTTGATTCCCAAGATGTTGGAGGAATTCCATGACACAAAGTTGGGAGGACATTCTGGTTTTTTCCGAACTTATAAGAGGATAGCTGGAGTACTGTATTGGGAGGGAATAAAGAAGGCCATCATGGATTACGTGAGACAATGTGAAGTATGCCAAAGGAACAAACATTCCACCATGACTCCAAGCTGGGCTGCTACAGCCACTCCCTATTCCGACAAATATTTGGTCAGATATAACTATGGACTTCATTGGAGGCCTACCAAAGGCACAAGAGAAGGACACCATCTTCGTTGTGGTTGATAGGATGACAAAGTACGCTCATTTCTTTCCCTTATCTCACCCTTATTCAGCAAAGGAAGTTGCAGACCTGTTTGTGAAAGAAGTGGTGAGACTTTATGGGTTCCCTACATCGATTGTTTTCGACCGTGACCGGCTGTTCATGAGTGGTTTCTGGTCCGAAATCTTCAAGGCAACAGACACATCATTAAAGATGAGCTCAGCCCATCATCCCCAAACGAATGGGCAAAGCGAACAAGTGCATGGAAACTTACCTCAGGTGCTTTGCGGGGTCTACGCCAAAGCAATGGCCCCGATGGCTGAATTGGGAAGAATATTGGTATAACACCAATTATCATGGGTCGATAAAAATGACCCCCTTCAAGGCCCTTTATGGAAGGGAACCCCCGGTTCTGTTGCGGGGTCAGGGCGAAGCTGTGGTTAAAGAAGTAAGAAATCTTATGGAGGAAAGGAATTAGATGTTGGATGAATTGAGGTTTCAAATAGAAATGGCCCAAAACCGAATGATGACATATGCTGATAAGAAGAGGAGGGACGTCACTTTTGAGCCAGGAGAGTTTGTGTACCTCAAACTGCAGCCTTATCGAATGAAGACCTTGGCAAAAAGGGTCAACCAAAAGCTGAGTGCAAGATTCTATGGCCCTTATGAGATTCTTGCAAAGATTGGGCAGGTTGCGTACAAGCTTAAATTACCGGAAGGAGCTCGGGTGCATCCGGTCTTCCATGTTTCTTTATTGAAGAAGTGTGTCAAGCCCACTGCTCAGATTCAGCCACTTCCTACGACTCTAACAAAAGAGTATGAACTACAATCTGAACCCCAAGAAATCCTAGCTGTTAGGAAAAATGCGGCTGGTAAATTGGAGGTGTTGATCAAGTGGAGGGACCTTCCAGAATTCGAGAATTCGTGGGAAGCAACAGCTGCAATTCAAGAAGCCTTTCCTTTCTTTCACCTTGAGGACAAGGTGATGCTTCAAAGGGAGGGTATTGTTACATACCCTGGAGAGAGAGAGAATGCTAAGTCAGCAGCAAAGGCAGCTAAAAAAGGAAAGAAAATAATCCCTTTACCTTATCATTATTCTAGAAGAAGCAATAAAAAAAGGGAGGAATAATAGGGCAGGAGAAATGTGTAATCACAAGTGACAATAATTGATGATTGGATTAGTCAGATGAGAGAATTAGGGAGGCGTAATCGTAAGAGTTGAAAGCTAATTATGATAATTAATTTGAGGGAAGGCAATAAAAGGAGGACCTAATTAGGTGAGAGGTAGGAAAAGATTTGGAAAGGCCTAGGCTAGGAGAGAAGAGGACTCGCAAAGTTCCTCTGTTGTCTTTTACTATTCTATTGTATTTCTATATTTTCCTTAAAATAAATTCCTGTGTAACACCTTGCTTTATTATAAACGGCACTGCTAACCATGTTGAGCTTCTTGACATGCAATAAAGGGCAATAGGAAGATATTGAGCTAGTTCTTAGGAAATAAGGTATTGCCATAACTTTGGGAAATGATCCTCCCTTGGCTAATGAAAGTACTGTGTATAAAGCTTATCACAAGGAGTGGACAAACACAAATCAAAGAGCACTGA
Organism: Arachis duranensis; assembly: GCF_000817695.3. Lineage (NCBI taxonomy): Eukaryota > Viridiplantae > Streptophyta > Magnoliopsida > Fabales > Fabaceae > Arachis > Arachis duranensis. The sequence goes on along the minus strand of NC_029774.3, from coordinate 22,295,350 downwards.
GGTATGATGCAAATGGTGGTGTTAAGCAATATATAATGGATTTTCTTACCATACCCAGAAGGGAAATAGGATATTCACCATGCAGTAAAAAGCCTTCCCCATAAAGAGAAGAAAATCCAAGGAAAAACAAAAGTCTTGATATAGAAAAATAAAGAATAAAAAAGGCATGTTCATCACAAAAGCCCTAAATTTCATTGAAGCTAAGAAGGTTAACAATGTCGGTGAGTCATGCTTGCATTTGATATTGAATCTACCAGTACATATTCTTTTAAATTCAAGTAGATCAATTCTGAGGCATCTAGTTATTTACAAATTCCTTGAGAAGGTTCAAGAGCAAGCATAATAATGTATTTTGTCAACAATTTTTTTTTTACATTTAAAAGAGGTCATTAATATACAATCTAAAGACAGAACTTTAGTAACATAATAATGATAATTTTGACTGTTCTTTTTTATTTTAAAAATGTACTTTGTCTTTTATATCATGCCACTAAGGTTCAGTTTGGATAAACAGCTTAATTAAGCTCCTTTTGACAAAATAGGTTAAACAATAAACAGCTATATTAAAAGTAGCTTATAAATAAATTATTTTGTGTTTGGGTTTTTAGCTCTAAAAGTGCTTATTTTATAAAAATGTGATAAAAAGTAATAGTATTATGAGAGAAGTCATTTTTTTTAACTTCTTTATAAGTTCCTAAATAGCTTTTTAGAAAGCTGCAATTTGGTTTTAAAAATTGCACCAGACATTAATACTACTACTTTTCATAAGTCATAAGCTCAACAAGGTTACTTTTGAAGCTTCCCAAATGAACCCTAAAGCCACACAATGCAAATGCAAACAAAGATACTAGAGTCAATAGTTACACAATGCAAACCATCACCTTAACAGCTTGCCAATATCGCTAGAACCATAAGATCTATTTTCAATCAAAAGAAAAAAAAACAAAGTTATCGAGTTTTGACGAAGAAATGAAATGTCACCTGGACAGTATACAAAATAAATCTTGATTCAAATGTAATTCAACTAATCCTATGAATTTAGATTTCCATGCAAGCATGTCCATCCATCGTGAATTTAAAGGAACATCAACCAAATCAGATTCATAGTAACTGAAAGCATACATTTCACCATTAATTTGTTGGCTTATTTGAAAATTTTGAAGGTTTAGCAGTTTGACTTAACCTACCTTCTCATGAAACCATCACTTCAACTTACATTTTTAATTTAAATATGATATATGATACATGGGCCAAGGCACTACTAAGATGTTGTAACACTCTTCTCAATACTATTGTTTCCTTTAGATTTATTCATATCTTCTTAGAAGATTTCTTATGGCAAGTTAGTATCATGGTATCAAATAAGATATGTTCTTCCTATCTTTCTCTAGATTAGGGATAGAAATCATGGTTAATATCCCACTCCTCCTTTTGTGTATCAAAACAAATTCTCAGTAAATCATATTTGCAAGGACCTAAAATATGGTGCACAGGAAATTTATCATCCATAAGATATTCAAGGTCACTAGGTTTCATAATTACAGTCACAAACTGAATTGGCATGATATAGTGTTGAACAGCATCATACATCTCGTTGCTCATGTTGATGAGACTGTACCACAATCGACCAACCTCAGCTTTACTAAAAACTACATGCCTTCCCCAAATGAAAGCTTGTAATGTGGAAATGTATGCCTGATCAGAAATAGGGACTTTAACCACTCCTTGTTATGGACTTTTTACTTAATATTATTATCATCAATTACGGGACCCAAATATCCACATCAAGATGTACAACAAACGAGAATTAATGAATAGGAATATCTCTCTCCATCGTTTTAGAATTATTATTCATGAGCTCAATATAATTAATGTGACACATGAAGAAAGCCACAAGAGCTTGAAAGGATCAAGACATTAATTAATTAGATGGGAAGTTGTAAATAGTAATATGCACATTATGCATTACCAAATAACAAGGATTCAAAACATAATATAAACTATCATGTTGGCTAACAATACATTATACAAGGCAACCACTACAATATTCAACTTGGTGGCAGAAAAATTTTATTGTTAAGGTCATCCTGAGCACCATGTCATACCAAAACATAACTAACTAAAATGACAAAACATTCAATAAAAAAAATTAAAAAAGAAAACAAAATAACTATAGATTTTACATATAATTTACTGTGAAAATGTACACTCACTTAACCAGAAGATATCTTAAATCCTATGAATCCATGGAATTATAATCAATATTTTATGATAATAACTTCATCAAAAAGTAAAAATAAATCTTTTTTTCCCTTGTTAGATCTTCTCTTGTGCCTCGTTTACACCAATATTTTCTATATTTTCAGAGTCAAGAATATACTTACAAGTGAAATGATTATTGAACCTTACACTATAACATCTGGGAAGTTCTATTCTGTAAGAGTAAGATTCAAAACTAAATTACGAAATCCATCTAACAATAATTTCTCATAATTCTTCATTATGGTATCAAGAAGTATTAAACTTCTTATCACGTCATAGAAAAGATGCTTCTATAATAATTTCCTAGAACAGGAAGGGGAACTTGGGAATTTGTTACTTGATAGGTGAAAATGAAAATTCATTGTTCTATGAAGGTATTTTGTAAATTGCATAGGTTTAAAAATTTTCCTAGAGCAACTTAGCAAGTTTCTCCTTTACATTATTATTTTTCAAATTAAGATGTAAGAATACCGAAGGCACACAGCTCACTGAACTTGGTTTCTAAACCAAAGCTATTTGCATTCACAAGTAGAAGATTGCAAAAGAAGAAAAACACATACATAAAATAAATGAAAGACAAAGTTGAAATAATATGCGCACCAGAAATTTAATGCACTGACAGGGATCCAGAATCTAAATCCTGTGGAAACCAATTAGACATAAAGGCTCACATCAATGGATATCAAATACAGAAGCATTGGCAAGTCAAGTGATCATAAATACTCATTTCGTTTCAATATATCTGTCAAATTTTAAACATTTTATACTTTCAGAATATCTGTAAATTTCTAAGATCATAGAAGTATTAAACTATCAATTCTTTTCTTCCCACAAAGTAGTGTTAACTGTGATACTAATTATATTAATTGAATAAGTTTGTTTTAATAGGAACCATTTATGATGTTATTATATAAGCAAGATTAATACAACACTTTTCTTAAGAGGTTTTTTTATCATAATTTATCATAATTCTTAATCAATTATTCTAAAGCAATTAAAGCATGTCTACTATAAATTCAGTGATATATATTAACTTGAACTATATTCTTGAATGGGGAAATTAATAAAAAAATGAAAAAATAAATATTCTACCTGTAGATTTTGAAACATAAACTATAAATCACAAGTTATTTACATATCTTTTTTTGTTTTAAAATTTGATACTAAATTAAATATAACTTAATCCTTAGTTGAAAATGATATGTCGATCAGTTCACGTACTACCGTTTTTTTATTTAATTTATTTGGATATTATTCTAATAAAACATATGAAGTGAAGAAATTATTTTTGTAATTAAATTTAACTATATCTTTTTTCTTCTTTTTATGCTTTTTTTCTTTCTTCTTCAGCTGAATTTTATTTTGTTAATAAGTTATTGGACTAACTTGATTGAATTTAATAACTAAAATGACTTGGTTATATAACATTATTGTATTTTAATTGATTGAAAACATTAATGATAAATAACATGACAAAATAATAAAATAAATATAATGTTACTCACAAATCTAATATTATCATTTAATAATAATTGTAGGGTAATAGACTTTTAAAATCTAATATATTTTTATACTTCGTTTGATTTTTATTAATAAATTTTGATAGGTTAGATTGTTTGTTATTTGTACATATTACATAAATCATGTTAGCGTATTGAGTGTTTGTGTTTTTATACATAGAATCATGTTAGTCTAGTGGGTTTTATATACAATTCTAAAAGCATATTATCCTATCATTATTTATATGTTAAAGGATAACATTGGATTTGTTAGTAAATGGTGACAAAGTAGTATCGTGATTTCGTGTTTTTTTTTTTTTTTAATAGTGTACTAACCTGACATGATTTATGTATTAAGAGACAATATAATTTTTCAATCAATCGCAACAAAATAGAATTATTTATGAATAAATAGTAATATTTTTTATTCTGTGATTATTTATATAAATTATAAAAAGAATTTATACGTAATAAATTTTAATTTAAAACATTTTGATAAATATAAATTTTTTTTTAATTTTATTTTAATATAAAACCAAATAACTCACTCCTGTAGATGCAAAAATAATAAACATTCTAATATTAAAATAGAATAATGCTACACATCTAACTTTTTATGAACTAAGTCCAACTAAGTTAAATAATAAGACTTGGAATAATACTAATTATAACTAATTTTGTTATGTTAAACTAATTTGATTGAACTTGATTAACAAAAAAATTTGGATGTGTAGCATTATTATAAAAGTAAAATTTCTTTTGCAACTAGCATACAAAGAAATTTTAATGCAAACAAAATGATCTTCCTGTACATGAATACGATAAGTGGTGTGAACATCAATTTTGTGACTTGGGATTCGACAGAAAAAGAAAAATTGGAGCTTGGAGAAGTACCCTTGAATATTCCATTTACTTGGTCTGGACAAGACTTTCATATTGTCTACGAAAATAAAATAAATTTTAAGAATTGTTAGATAGCCATAATCAATTTATTAGGCGGTAAGATAAAAAATAAATTGGATGAATGAAATGTTTAAAAATAAATGTAATATTTATTGCTAAAACATAATTCAGGACAATTTAGATCAGAAGTTTATGAAAATGAAAATAAAAATAAAAATGTTTGCTTGTATGTTATATTTAATTTGTTACAAGAAAATTATTATCATTATTATTATTGTCGCCGATGTTTTTTAATTACTATTATTATGATAATTATAATTATTAAAAATGATAACTATATATTAAAAATGTTTATCGTTATTTTCAAAGGCGTAAATACATTTTTTTATGTTTATGAATCGAGTAATTGACCAATCAACTCTTTATTAATAGAAAAAGAAATCATAAATTTTAGAAGTTCAGAACATTTCCCAATGCTTGTTGAGAAACTAGTATAGAACAAGATTGTAATTTTATCTTTTTCTTGATGGGAGAAGGGAAGGACAAGTCTTTTCTTCATCATGATCATTAGACAAACAATTCTACCTACAAAATTCGACCATGCATTATTATTATAATAGTAGAAATAATTATTTTTACAAATTTGTTACTTGAATAATGATTTAAATATATAAATTGCTTATACATTGTATAAAATTGATCTTAAATAAATCATCTTACATCGCTATAATCGACTAAGGCCAGCATAATAGCATCTAGTGTTCTTTACTTCTTTATTTTACGTCAAAAAGCAACGTTTGCAGCGCTGGTTTCAATTTTAAATTAATATATTATTTTTCTGTTTATATTTTCACGGGTATAATGTATTTAGTGCTAGGCCTCATTTGTTTGTTATTCCAGAATAAAACAAGTACTCTTTTAATAAAATAAATATTTCTGAGATAAAATGAGTTATTTGTTTTATACTATTAAAGATCAAATAGAAACAAAAAATATATAATTTATTATGATTTTTGAAAAGTTTAGAAGATGCATATAGAGAAAGAAAATTTTAGATCTTTGTAAAATAAATACAAAAAATAGATTAATTACCAAGATATGTATCGAAAAGGTGGAAACTCACATGTAGTTATTTTTATGTGAAATTGATATTTGAGAACCATTCGATAATTTGATAAGTTTAACTACGCGTGCGTCTTCATCTTTTATTTACTTACATTACACTCTTGTGATCTGTGAACCGCACTGCCCTTCTCTTTCCTTTATCTCGAGTAATCTCTTCTAGCAATTCGAAAAACCACCATCCACATTCCTAATAGTAGACATCATTCTCAGGTCCACAAGGCCATCTTTGTTCCCAAGTAGCATGATGACACTCTCTTCTGAATTCATAGGAGCACAAAGTAGTTTCTACTTTACCTAAAAAAAGATATCACACTGCAAAACTAGATAAAACAGTTCAAACAGAGGTATAACCGCAGAAGCAGAAAACAGCATAACGTTTTCAGTCAACTCAACACATCAAAAAAACACACTACACGAGTCTGAGTCCAATGAACAATTGAAGATGACCAAGTAACAGATCAAACCCTTAGAATATCCAATACAAAAACAACTCATCATTTCAGGAGTGCAAAACATAGGAAAGCTTAATTAGCAACAAGAAAATGCAGAGCGCAACTAGGCGGATTGTGTTCAAAAACATCAAGCATACACAGTGGAATAGTGCAAACAAAAATTTATCAAATAAAAGTTTAACACAAGATAAGACAGCGGCCATAAAACCTCATTTCATGAGTTTAACACAAGATAAGTCAAGGGAAGACCTAAATAAGAAGTTGGAGTTATGGAGAGAAGCTCTAGAAGTGTATGGTCTGTGCGGAAGTTGGAGTTATGGAGAGAAGCTTTAGAAGTGTATGGTCTGCGTATAAGCCGTAGCAAGACGGAATATATGGAATGTAAGTTCAGTCTGAGAAGGGAAAACCCCAATATAGAGGTGAAGATTGGAGAAAACATCCTACGAAAAGTTAAAAGTTTTAAGTTTCTTGGGTGCATCATACAGGATAATAGAGAGATTGAACAGGATGTAAATTATAGGATCCAAGCAGGTTGGTCAAAATGGCGGAGTGCATCTGGTTTTATATGCGACAAAAAAGTGCCTTTAAAACTTAAAGGTAAATTCTATCGCACCGCTGGTAGCACCCATTGTGGAAAAGATGGTTGAATCGCGTCTCAGGTGGTTTGGACATGTGAGAAGAAGACCGATAGAACATCCAGTCAGGAGGGTGGATGAGATGGAAGATGGACAAAGGGCGAAAGGCAGAGGAAGACCTAAGAAGACCATCCATGAGGTGGTCAAACGAGATCTACATGTAAACGGTCTCTCTGTAGACATGATACATGACAGAACACAATGGCGTCGTTTGATTCATGTAGCCGACCCCACTTAGTGGGACAAGGCTTTGTTGTTGTTGTAGTATCACCTCAAATTATTTGGACAACGTAGTAAGGTACAAGAGAGTACCTCTTGAAGTGACGTCTTGTGGAATTTGATGTTTGTCCCGCAAACGATGAGCCACACAACTGCGCGACCTCTAGCTCGTCCACACAAACACATTTAATCCAAGAGTCTCCTCTTTATTATCCAAATCTTTCTCTCCGTTGCCCTTTAATGAACAATAACCCTTTTAAGAATTGGAGAGGGTGGTATCTAGGTATTTCACTATTGAAGAGGAATTGTGTTTTTCACTTAAGTGTATCCCAAAAGCCCTCTAGCCTCACTTGAGTTTCCTTGACCTTTCTTCCCACCACCCATCATGACCCAGCAAGCACAAGCAGCATAAGACGAAAATAGAAGCAGAAATCACTGAGAAATGGATGAGAGGAAGAGAGACAAAAGAAATAAACATGTAACTATTGGGGCCTTAGGGTTTTAATATGATGGGAAGTACTAAATTGAGTCCTACAAATGACCAACGGCAACTCACGGTTGTTAAATTGAGGGACTTATTTAGGCATATTTGAAATTGGGGGACAAGATTGATTCACCAGTTGAATACTTGAATTTGAGACCATTTTGGCATTATCCCTATATTAGCTCTAGGACATGTAATTAACAGTTTAAACATTCATTTTGACAATGAAAATTACTGAGCACTTGAACCTATCTAGTATCTAGCGTGACAACAAGAGCTCAATCAATCAATGATGGCAACTTGATCTTGTATTGCAGACGACATTGTCAAACATTCAAGGGATAAAACTCCGGCGTAGTGATGGCAGGTTTGCAGCAAAAAGATGGGAATTTCTATGGATTATAATTATTAAAAAAATTAAAATAAAAAGAACAGAAAAAGTTAAGAGTTCAGAAAATAGAAATGATTTTCTAAACAAGTAAGCTAAACCACAGGTTAACTATCCATTAAATGCTAAACTACTGGATTTTATGAGTTAGGTGGTTGGTGAGTGGTGACTTCAAAGGTGGGGACTCAAGACATTGGGGTTTAGTACTGGACCAATAGTGAAATTCAGCTGAATATAGTTAGTTATAAAGAAGTATGATAGGGACTTGGGTATTATGGGGTGCCCAAGGTCTCACATCAAGTAATATGAGATGTTTGATGTTTTATTTAAGAAGAGAACTCAACCTTAATAGCCTGTTTCTGTTAGTGCAGGTAACAAAGAGAACTCAACCTCTCAACCATTTTAAGATATCATATCAAGCTATGACACCATGGGCTCAGTCTTCACAATTTTTTTCATGTGAAAGCTTATTAAGGCCATGAAAAAAGCGATGCTTTCTCCTCTTTGAATGCCTACGAGACTCTTTGGTCATGACAAAGGACACAAAATGCACCTGCATAAGCAAAATGTTTTCAATGAAGTTAATGAAAGTTTTTAGTAGGATGCATTTTTTTTTAATGGTAAAGTTGATGAATATGATTTCTATTTCTTAATTGATACAATTGAGTTATTCAAGACATTTGAAATAACATGTTTTATTAGTTGTATCATTATAATGTCAAAAGTAAGCAACTCACATACTTCACAGAAAAAAATATCAATACATAACCATTTTTAAAACTCTATTTTTTACTACATATATTAGAATAAGTATAATAAATCCATGCCACGGGAAGACTTATTAAGCAATCTTTTGTAAATTGATGACCCCTGATCCTCCATGGTTTTTGTAATATCCGTTTTTGTTGTTAATAATATATCTTCTCTTGTTAAAAAATGCTATAAAATAAAGATTACAGGAAAGAAAGTGGACAAGATAAACCCAATCCATAAAGACTTGGAATTTGCTAGACAAACCTGGGAATTATTACGTATGCCAAAATTCTGAAGCGGGTCATCATCATGTAGGAGTTTGTTGTTATGATATGCCAAGCAATAATTTGCCCATACATGCTTCCTGCAATTGCATCAAGTTTTGCATTGCTTTCTGTATTAAATCATTATTAAGGTAGCTTTGTTGTGAGGATGTTAGACTAATATGCTATTGCTAAGTGCCCTGGCCCTATTCCTATATCAAAAGAATAAAAAGATGCTATTGCTAAGATGTAAAAGGAAAAAAAGGACAAGAAAGATGGAAAACTGCTAACCCACCAAGAAATATGGCGATGACCCAAACCGGATTGCTCCATGTCATTCACTTTTTTCTTGATAGCAAGTTTTAAATCTTTGACTGTTGCTGAATTCATCACTGTCACCTCTTCACCAGCAAAGAAATCACAGGTCAACTAGAGCTTTAAAAATCTGCACATCCATAGGACACTGAAGAGAGCAACTAATTATATTACCAAATGAAGTTCCATCTAGTTTTAAGACAGAGAGACGCATGGCACTGCCAAGTTCAAGGCTGAGGAGGGTATCAACATCTGCCAAGGTCGGATTCTTGGGGACATCAGACAGCAGAGGATCATCCAACAACACTCTCAGCATTGATTGCAGTTTTGCCTTCTTCAAACCACCTTCATTGTATTCATACTCTCCCACATCAATCTTCAACAGACCAAGAACAATGAACTCATGATTAGTAGATTCAAGAAGGAAATGGGCTGGTCTAGGCCAGCATAAATTTGGGTTATCCCAAACTAACATAGTTCGATCTAATCCGGTTCAAAAGTGATGTTCCAAAAGTAGGGATACAAAGATACAAATTAGGATATATTTTTCATTATCCATTCCACCCTTCTCCCATGTACCTGAAATTTGCCACCAACCCAGTTCCCCAACAGGTTTCCTATCTTGAACCTTACCTGAGCAGTACCCGTGGGCCTGCCGTACATGACACATCCCACCCTGCTCCAATGTTCATATTGTAATTGTAGGAGTAGTTTATTTGAATTTTAATGCCAGAAATACAAAATTCAATAACACTTTTTTGAAAATCTCTACCCAAATATACTTGTTTAAGAACTGAGAACTTGCAAAAGGATATCAGTTATTAATATTACAATAGCAGCTATATTAAACCTAACGAATTTCAATCTGAGCTTTTTAAGTGTATCTAATGTCATCTTGATCAACATTTTCTGATATATCCCTAAATCAAAACTAAAAAGAGTTACAAAACTGCAAGCAAGCATCAAATTATTGAAATTCATTTAGCGACCAAAGCCTTCCAGTTTTAGCAAACAAATTGATTTCTTTGTTTGATTCACTCACTTGATTTGATGGTGCAGAAGAGTTGCTACTCTCTCTTGCAGCTGCATCTGGAATTTTTAGTTGGCTTTGGGAACTCCCTTCTGCATCCATTAAGACTAGGGGGAAAATAAAAAAAAAAGTAAAAATAACAAATAAACTTAGAAGATTAACAAATAAACAAAAATATAAAAAACACAGATTAATTTCAAATCAAAATATCAAACAGAAAAAAATTAAAAAAAAGGAACCTGCAGATGGAGTAGTCGGCGGCGAAGCAGGACCTGTCGGCGACGAGACAGGTGCAGTCAGCAGCGAGAAAACAGAATGCGGCTAGGGGCAGACGGCGGAGCAGTGTTGCAGATCAGTGGCAACGTGGACTTGAGGAGGCGAGATGGACGGCGACGACAGGGGAACTCGAGGAGGCCGAACGAACTGCTGAAGGCTGAAGGGAGACGATGTGCGGAAGTAAGGGCGGAGGCAGGAGTGTTTTTTGTTTTTCCTCCCGTTCTTGGGTCAACGAGGCCGCAGATTAAAAGATAGCTTCTTTGAATCGACTTTTATTAGGCCTGAGGCCCATTTACATGAAAAAACCTTTTACCTTCTTTGGTGGAGTACAAATATAAATACTACTTGCAATAAACATTCAAAAATTGTTTATAATTAAAAAAAATTACTAACAAGTAATAACAGCACTTGTAAAGAGAGAGAGAGAGAGAAAGTTATAAATAAGATTGATTTGGTCACTACAATTCAGTGGTTACACGTTATAATTCGAAGATTAGGTCAAAAAAATGTTGAAATTTTATGACTCATAAATTATCAATACATAACTTGATCGTTATTTCTATAACTCAACCGTCACAATCTGGTTCATTCTGTATTACTCGGTAACTACCATCTATTACTCGGAGAACAAGTCTTGATCCATTACCTATAACACAACCAATGAAACTTATATCGCGACTCAAAGAAATTATAACTCGACCAATAACTCAAAAACATGATAACACTCAGTACAACGGCATAATGACTTCACCATACGTCATTACCAATAACTCAATGAAATAATCAAAATAGATAATGAGAATATCATGGTAACCGCATTGTGGTTTTCACCATAGTCGTAACTTACGATTTGCTAACTGAGCATATTCAAAATGCTTAGTCTCTATTCAGCCTATATAAGGTAGCATTAGGTCAAGGTAAAAGACATCAGAAAATCTAATACTCACTTAAGTCACTCTCACTATCTTCTTTGAATTATTACTGACTTGAGCGTTAAAATACCTTTTGTAGGTACCCACCCTGTCTGGTGTTTTTTGGAGTCTGGCATATAACTCATCCGTAGAGAAGACAGGATGACATCTCCCCTTCTGCAACGAGTTATACCTCAGATAGACCTCTTAATAGTATGAACATTTGGCGCCCACCGTGGGGCCGACCTTAACGTTACCCCATATTTTATTTTCCCACATGTTATTCCTCTTTTTTGTAGAATATCGATCATGACTGATGAGCAAACTCCACCTCCTCCTCCACCAGAGTTATTAGCTAAGAATGTTGCGCTCGAGGCCGAGGTCCAAAGGATAATCGAGTTATTAACACAACAGCAAAAGAACCCAAATAACAAGAAAGATCGCAAGGATGCTCATAATGATGACGAATATGTGTCAGAAACTCGTACTCTGGTAGAAGTCACACCTTCAAAAACGCTGAAAAAATGTACAAACCCTTTTTCCTATAAAATCATGAAGTTTCAGATGCCAAAAAACTTCACCCTACCAACCACTCTAAATCCATACAAGGGGATTAGGGACCCAAACAAACATGTTACTAAGTTCTACTCAATGATGTTTCTTAACGGTGCTTCTAACCAAATATTATGTTGTTCTTTTTCCTATAGGTTCTATCTCTACTTTTCAAGAACTGGCCGACTTCTTCACCAACAATTTTGCAGCATCCAAGATCCATGTCCATGATTCCGACTATCTATGTCCACCGAACCGAAGCTCTGATACCACTTGTTAGGCTGAACGTGGAGAGCTCTCGACAATCGGGGAGACTTCGGAGAAAAACAAATGGAGAACTTAGCCTCATATTTATAGCCTAGGCCACCACTCCATTTGCTATCCTAAGCAATGTGGGACTAATTCAACAAAATCCTAACACTTAGCACAATCAAAGAAGGTCAACATCAAAATTCTTCGTGGCTACATGACGAGGTTCAACAAGATAGCAATAGAGATCTCCAACCTCAATTCCAATGTCCACCTCCATGCCCTTAAGAGTGGTCTTCGCCCTAGCAAGTTTCATGAGACTATTGTTGTCGCCAAGCTGAAGGTATAAATAGAATTCCGAAAAAAAGCAGTTGGACAGATAGAAATAGAAGAACTTAGACAAGCTCGACAGATCAATAAATTGACTCAATTAAAAGAGGACAACTAGAAGGATCTTTTCAAATAAGCAAAGTAATCGGTAAGAGACTTATACCCATCAAACACTACTTTGCAAAGAACAATCTAGTACTTGGAACGCAACTTCTCTGAAGCAATACCATAACTAAGTTATAAGTCAAAACTCGAAGATGTACTCTTTTTCCCATTTACAAAATTTTTTCTACACCGGATTTTGCATGGAAGGATTTTAACGAGGTATTTTATCGTGTACCTTCTATTTTAAGAGGATAAACCTCAATAAATAATACATTATTTTTAACTTCATCATTCTTTCATTTTATTCATGCCTTTAATTCGGCTACTATTTTTTCTCCACACTACACATATTATGATAAATCAATATTAAAGTTGGCATACAAAAATAAACCAAAAGTTATATGTTGGTAGCAATCTAACAAACCGCCAACTATAAGTTGCAATCAATCTAACAAACTGACAACTATAAATTAGAATATCAATCCGAACAAACCAACACCTATAAGTTGGAATCACTTCAAACAAATTGATAATTATAAGTCAGAGTTAGTCAAAGCAAACTGATGCCTATAAATCGGCGTCAGTCTAGCAAACAATTACCTATAAACTCGTTCAAAAAAATACTGATATAAGCAACACCTTTTTCAAAGACAAGTTTGCCCAATTTAATGTTTAAGATTATCAAATTGATCTTGGGGCTAATTCTTATATTTCTGAATTAAAACATAACTGTATCTCTTTTATATTCTACCAAGTTATAACTTGATTTTCATAAAGTTTAACATGCTTCTCTTAAAAATAAATAGGTCAAGCTTGGGGATTGTGATTTGGTCCTTATAACTTGACGGCTACAAGCTATAATTTGAAGATTAGGTTAAAAGAACATTAGAATTTTCATAATTCATAAATTGCCAACACATAACTCAGTTGTCACAATATGGCCCATTCCGTATTACTCGATAACTACCACCTATTACTCGAAAAACAAGTTTCGATCAATCACCTATAACTCGGCCAATAAAACGTATATCTTGGCCCAAAAAAATTATAACTCCACCCATAACTCAAAAACATGATAACACTCAGAATAACAGCATGATGACTTCACCATAATTTTCATCGACAACTCAATGAAATAGTCAAAACAGATAATGAGAATGTTACGGTAACTACACTGTGGTTTTTACCACAAGTCCACAACTGTAACTTATGATTCGTTAACTGAGCATATTCAAAATACTTAGTCTCTATTCAGTCTATATAAGGTAACATTAGGTCAAAGCAAAGGTCAGGACATCTGAAAACATAATACTCGCTTAAGTCACTCTCACTATATTCTTTAAATTATTACTCACTTGAGCGTCGAAATACCTTTTGTAGGTATCCACCTCGTTTGGTGTTCTTTGGAGTCCGGCATATAACTCAGTCGTGCAGAAGATAGAATGACATCTTCCCCTTCTGCAATAAGCTATACCTCAGATAAATCTATTAACAACAAGAACAAAATATACTTATAATTTTTTATATTAACACATATATCAAAATTTGATTCTTTAAATAAATGAAACAAATGAAATCGATTTATGGCATTTAACCCATATTGTGCAGCATAGTATAAATTACAATTTGCAACAAAATGAAAAAGATTTATCAGGATAATAAATCTAAATAATTGAAGTTATTTATTAAGGTATAAGCATTGTTATCAAATTCGACTCGATCAGAAATTCGATTGTTCGGTCATTTAGTCAGGTCGAATTGTTCTTTTTAGTAAAATCGGGTGATTCGGTCGATTTATATGACTTAGATTGGGTCATGTTTAATTTTTTTTTTATGAAAAACAGTGTCGTTTCAAGATAAACCCACCTCCAATTCTCTAATTTGATGTTGATCGCCCATGACCCATCCCTTAACGTCTCTCTTCTCTCGAGTCACTTTCTTTTCACTCTCTTCTTCAAGCTCAAGCTCTTTCGCCTCTCTCGCGGCTAGTGTCGATGTTGCACTCAAGTTCTCTCGTCTCCGGTATCTCACTTCTCTCTCAATCTCGCACTAATAGTCTCAGACTCAAGCTCGTCCTCGCACTCTGTGTTGTCATTATCTGAAGCTCAATCGTTGCCTTTCTTACGCTCGTTTTGCCGACAGCAAAAACAGACGGAACCAACATCTAGTCCCTCAGGTGATGGTCGTTGTCGTTTTTTTGCTTCAGACGCCACTTCAGTTGGTCAGCTTCTATCGCTGTTAGTTGGCCTCTGGACAGGTGAACTTCATTTGGTCCTATTATTTATTTTTTAATTTTATTGCTGAAAATCATCACAACACCTTGAATTTGTTGTTGAGAGTTAAATTAGTTGCTGAAATAATTATTTAGCTATTTTTTTGTTATAAATTATATTTGGATGTAAAAGTTTTGTTGTTGAAAATTATCATAATTGAATTTGTTGTTGAAAATTTTAATGAGCTAAATTTGTTAATTTGTAAATCAAAATGAGAAAAGTATTGGTTTAGTTCCAAGTTTGTCCTATGAAGAATCACTTTTTGAATTTGATTTACTGATTGTGTTATTTTTAGTTCACTTTTGTTAGTTTAAATTGAGAAAATATTTTGTACTAGTAATTAGTTTATTATTTCTTTTTGCGCCATTAGTTATGTCTAAAAATTTATACTTGATTATTATTAATATGTTTGTAACGACATGTATTTTTAACTATTGATTTTAATTTTATTTTTATAATTTTATATTTTTATTGACTAGAATCAAATTAATCAAATGAACCAGTGACTCACCAATTGAACCATAATCTAATAATCTAGTTATATGATTAGGTTAATTACCAATTTAATTTTGATAATTCTAAATATAACTATCCTTCTAAATTTGTATTGCTTATTATGGTTTGGTATTTGTTATAATGCCTATATATAATTGCGTAATTTATTAAAAAAATATAAATTAATATTTAACTAAAAAATATAAAAATAAATAATTTTTAAATATTTAAAATTTATCATAAAAAATAAATTTGATACCAAATTCATAGACACCAAAAAATTATGAATATGATGCTTAATGATAGATGGAGTCAAAGTAGGTTAATCTAATGACATTATCTTATTTAAACAATGGAAAAAAATACATTTGACGATATAAAATTTAAATTTTTTATTAACAACTAAAGAATTTAGTTAATAATAAAATATATATTGATTCGTTACCTAAACCTTGGCCCACAACAACAACAATCTCGGAACCTAGTATAGCTGGCAGAGATAATTTCTCTAAAATAACCGCTCCACTCAAATTACCACTATCCCAATAAATTCGGATAACAATCAGCATGGACTCCGTCAAACTAATAACAAATTTGATACGAATATCAGAACACACAACAAACAATTAGATATATATACTAGTACGCAGCTAATCCAAAGGTACGAAATCTACTTCAGTCTTATTCTGAATCCTCTCATACTCACACTTACTTGAGCGTTGGAATTCCTTTGTAGGTACCCAACGCCGCCTCTCCACAAAAAGACGACGTCATGTTCAGTTCGCTCCAAGGAAAGTTAGTTCAAGTGCCGGCAGAACGAGCTATACCTCGGAGCTCACTTTCACACAGGAACATTTGGCACCCACCGTGGGGCCGAATATTCTTCTAACCCCACAACTTTCTATTCCGCATATTAGTATACTCTTTTTGCAAGTTGAGACGCATGGCAGACGAGCACATCCACACTCCCTCGAGCACCAATCAGGCCAAAATCTTGGCAATCAACAAAGCCCTCAAGGCCGAAAACCAAAGAATGGCAGAGCTCCTGTGGCAAATGGAGCACGACCGAAGTAAAATAGAACACAAAAGTGCCGAAAACAAAGACAACAACGATGAGCGTACCTCGGAAACTAAACACACCATCACTAAAGTCACCAAAACGACCACCAAAAAGAGAACCAACCCCTTTGCAAAAGAAGTCATGAGTTTTGAAATGCCCCAAAACTTCACCTTACCGTCGACCTTAAAACCCTACAATGGAATAGGAGATCCGAATGTCCACGTCACCTAATTCCAAGCCATGATGTTCATGAATAAGGATTGCGACCCGATTCTATGTCGTACCTTCCCAACTTTCCTAGATGGAGTCGCCCTAATTTGGTTTTCCAACCTCCCTGAAGGTTACATTTCGAACTTTGACGAACTATCAGACCAGTTCGTCAACCACTTCGCCGCATCCAAAATATATGTCCACAACTTTGATTACCTAAGCACCATCAAACAGGGACCAAACGAAAGCCTAAAAGATTACATGACCAGGTTTGCCGAAGCAACCAACGAGATACCTAACATAAACCCCGAAGTCCACCTCCACGCCTTAAAGAGCGGCCTCCAACCAAGAAAATTTCAAGAATCCATAGTCATCGCAAAGCCAAAGACCTTGGTCGAGTTCCGCAAAAAAGCAACGACACAGATCGAAGTCGAAGAATTCCGAACACTGCGAAGAGCAGATAAACCTATCTCAAACAGAGAGGAGGAAAGGCAAAACTGGCAATCAAACGGCAGAACAGATCAGAGAACGTCCAGGCTAACACCCAAATTCGACAACTACACCCCCCCTAAATGCAAAAAGGGAGGACATCATAAAGGACATATTGAACTCAAAACTCATCAAACCCCCAAACAGGGCCGGTACATATCAGGACCAACGACACGTGGATAGGTCAAAATACTGCGCCTTCCACCAAAAGTATGGTCACACTACAGACGACTGCATAATTGCTATAGATGTCCTCGAAAAGCTCGCCCGCTAGAGACTGCTAGACAAATACATTGACAGTCGAGGACGAAAACGTAGCACAGATGATCTTGACCAACAATCCAAAACAACTGACAATTCCCGAGATAAGGGGAAAAAGGTAGATACCGATATCAATCCACCTCGCATAATAATAAACTGTATTTCTGGTGGTTTTGCAGGAGGCGGATGTACAAACTCAGCAAGGAAAAGATCATACCGAGCCATGATGACAATGAAAAAATCAACTCCATCCAAAACTATCAACAGAGATAAACCGGAGATCTCATTCCCCCCAAAGACTATGAGGCAAATGATCAGAACCTGGACGACCCCGTCATCATTACTGCGTAGGTCGGAGAACCACTGGTAAAGAAAATCCACATGGACCTAGGAAGTAGCGCATATGTGCTGTTCTACTCAACGTTCCAAAAGATGAAACTAAGTGACAAGAATCTCCAACCCTCATCCGGAGAACTGGTAGGTTTTTCAGGTGAGCGCGTCTCAATCCGAGGTTATATCTGGTTACAAACTACTTTAGGAGAATATCCTAACAGTAAGACAATAGATATACAATACCTTATCGTAGACTGTAAAAGCCCATATAACATCATTCTGGCCAAACCATCTTTAAATGCATTCAATGTTATTGTCTTTACTGTACATTTGTGTGTCAAGTTCCTTTCACAGGATAACAAGGTCGTTACCATCCATGGAGACCAAAAGGAAGCCAGGCAGTGCTATAATGCCAGCTTGAAGAGCGAACAACCAAAACAGCCAGACCAACAATATGTCCAAGCGGTGTATAACTCAGAGCAACTACCACCCCAGACCGAGTTAGACCCAAGGACCAACCATCCAGAGAAACCAATGCCAACAGACGATCTTACTAAAGTTCAACTAACAAGCGACAAAAACAAGTACACATACCTCGGTAACGCGCTAGGAGATGATGGACATGGTCAGGTGACCGAGCTATTAAGATGAAATGTCGATTTGTTCGCTTGGACACCAGCAGATATGCCAGGAATAGATCCCAGCGTCATCTGCCACAAGTTAGCCATCAACCCGGTAGTCCGACCCATAGCTCAGAAAAAATGACATCTCGGCACCGAGAAAAGGGCAGCCTCTGCGGAGGAAACACAAAAACTACTCAATGTTGGCTTTATCAAGGAGCTCAGATACTCCACCTAGTTAGCCAACGTGGTAATGGTAAAGAAAAATAACGGTAAGTGGAGGATGTGTGTGGACTACACAGACCTTAACAAGACCTGTCCAAAGGACGCAAACCCCCTCCTATGCATTGACAAACTCGTTGATAGCTCCTCCGATTTTCAATCTCTGAGTTTTATGGATGCTTATTCTGGTTATAACCAAATCTTAATGCACCAGGCTAACCAAGATAAGACCGCCTTTATTACTTACAATGGTAATTTCTGTTATAAGGTTATGCCTTTCGGATTCAAAAATGCAGGTGCCACATACCAGCGACTCATGGACAAAATTTTCACAAATCAAATCGGACGAAACATAGAGGTTTATGTCGATGATATGGTGGCAAAATCAACACACACGGCAAACCACGTCAGAGACCTAACAGAGATATTCCAACAACTTCGAAGATACAATATGAAGCTTAACCCAGAAAAATGTGCATTCGGGGTACAGAGCGAAAAATTCCTCGGCTTCATGCTCACTTGCCGAGGCATTAAGGCAAACCCCAAAAAATGCCACGCAATTCTTAACATGCGAAGCCCAAAGACGATCAAGGAGGTCCAACAGCTAGCTGGCCGACTAGTAGCATTAGCCAGGTTTCTGCCTCGTAAAGCCCATCGATCACATCATTTTTTCAAAAACTTAAGGAAACAAGAAGAGTTCCAATGGACCGATGAATGTGAAACGGCTTTCACATAACTGAAGGCCATACTTTCAGCTCCCCCAATCCTCTAAACCCCAGAAGTATGTAAATCACTTTATCTATATTTATCTATCAGAATGCTGAAACCCGCTACCCAAAGCTGGAAAAACTAGCCCTAGCTCTAGTCACAACAGCCAAGCGCCTGCGACACTATTTCCAAAGCCACACCATCGTGGTCAGAACAGAGCAACCCTTAAGACAAATACTGACGAAGCCAGAACTAGCTGGGAGACTAATCAAATGATCGATCGAATTGTCAGAATACGACATCCAATACCAATTCAGAGGAGCCATCAAGTCACAAGCATTGGCCGACTTCATTGCAGAACTTACTACAGAAGAACAAGATCATAAAAATATCATGTGGACACTATACGTTGATGGAGCCTCAAACAGCAAAGGCTCTGGAGCAGGAATACTCCTTGAAGGCGATCATGAAATACAATTCGAGCAATCACTACAATTCACTTTCCATGCAAGTAACAATCAAGCAGAGTATGAAGCTTTAATAGCAAGACTGCGACTCGCTCACACCATGGGCATCACACAGATAAACGTCAAATGTGATTCTCTCCTGGTAGTACAACTGGTAACAGGTAACTTCCAGGTAAAAGACCCACTATTAGAAAAGTACAACCAAACAGTCAATAACCTCATCAGTACCTTCCAGAAATTTAATATTTCCCATATACCTCGCGAGAAAAATGACAGAGCAGACATCCTTTCAAAATTAGCAACAACAAGAAGCCAAACAACAACACCTATATTATCTCAACTAACACTAGATGAGCCCAGCGTTATGCTATCAACAATTTCGAGTATCTTGCAGGAAGACGACTGGAGATCACATTTCATAACTTACTTGAAAACAGGTATCATTCCAAACAGCATCCAAAATCATCGGAAATTCAAAAGAAGAGCAAGCTTCTACACCATGCTCAAAACCGAACTATACAAAAGAGGATTTACAAGACCTCTTCTACGATGCCTAAACTCGGCAGAAGCCAAACTGGCAGTAGATGAAGTCCACGAATGAGTCTGTGGAACACATATCGGCGGCCGAAGCCTAGCCGCCAAAATACTCCGAGCAGGTTACTACTGGCCGACACTGAAACAAGACTGCATGAATAAGTTAAACATTGTGACCAGTGTCAACTCAACGCACCAATCACCCACAACCCGGCCGAGCAGTTACATACATCCGAGATATGTTGGCCGTTCAACAAATGGGGGCTAGATATCCTAGGACCATTTCCACCCGCATAAGGTCAGGTTAAATTTTTAATTGTCGCCATAGATTACTTTACAAAATGGATAGAGGCTACACCATTGGCAAAAATTACTTCTGAAAAAATGATTTCTTTCGTATGGAAAAATATACTATGCCACTTTGGTATTCCTTAATTCATTATCACTGACAACGGTAGACAGTTTATAGATAAAAAATTCACAAACTTCTTACAAAATTTCAAAATAGTCCAACAGTTTTTCTTTGTTGAACATCCACAAACTAACGGTTTAGCCGAGGCTGCCAATAAGATAATTTTGCAGGGCCTCAGAAAGAAGCTCGACGACTCAAAAGGAGAATGGGCCGAGCTTATTCCTGAAGTACTGTGGAGTTATAACACAACAGAACAATCATCAACAAGAGAAACCCCCTTCAAGTTAGTCTATGGAAGCGATGCCGTGATACCTATCGAGGTATCTCTACAAAATACCAGAACAGTAAACAAAAATGAGAGCGACAACATCGAAAACAGGAAAGCCGAGCTCGACCTCATAGAGGAAGAACGCAACAAATCAGCATTACACCAACTAGCATCAAAGCGAGCTATAGCTCAGAAATACAATCGGAAACTCAAACCGAGGACTTTCACAGAAGGGGACCTCGTACTGAGAAAGGTCAAAGACGTACGAAAACCCAATGGGCATGGTAAACTAAGCGCCAACTGGGAAGGCCAATACCGAATCCAACAAGTTATCGGCAAAAGAGCATACAATATACAAAAGCTCAATGGAACCACTCTACCAAACACTTGGAATATATCATCTCTGAAAATGTACTTTAGCTAATATATATGTCGGACATGGTGATGCACTCTTTTTTCTACTGCCAGATTTTATCCTTAAGGAGGGTTTTGCTGGAGAGGTTTTAATGAGACACACCACCCCACATCTTCCCAATTCATTCTACCACAATAAAACACAACTAGCTATGTCGTACCTAGTATTCAAATTGCGCCAACAAGCTTCAAAACAAACAATACTAACTACGCGATACATTCAAGAATATCAATGAAGTGCGACTAAACGAATCCCCTACAAACCCAATTCTAACACTATAAAACTTTGTCGATCACAAATGTGTAGTTCAGAATGAACGCATCCAAATGACTACAAGTCAAAACAACGCTAATGGCATATACCTCGCACAGAAATTTTTCCACGCACAAAACCAAAACACAAACGAGGTACAAAACACAGACAAACAATGAAACTCTCACAACTATACTTCAACTCCCAATCATTCAATTCTCACAAGCAAACGAAAACACATATGCAAACATCTTCCAAACAACACAAACATGAAATAGCAAAATCAAATCCTCAATATCACCATATTTGGCTAAATGCCAAAAACTCACCACAAACAGTTGAACGAACATAAGTCAAACAAGTTTAAAAACTATCTATTACAAACTTAAACATCAGGGTTCTCCCTCTCACCCTCAACACCATCCTCGTCCTCAACCAATTCATCCCCAATAACAACCTTACAAGGATCCATTTTCAAAAGATCAGCAGCAGGAGCAAGAAACTTGCCCTGCTCGACAACCCTCTCAAATCCAGCCGAGAACATCTCCAAGCCATGATCCTCTTTCTCAGTTTCAGCCTGTTTCTTTTTCACTCCAAGAACCACCAGTCTCGCTTCAAGAGCTACGTTCTTCTCCTTCAATTCTTTCTTAGCCTTCTCACAAGTCGTCAACTTCTCTTGCAGTGTGTTAACCAAGTCAAGAGCATCACGAAGCTTGCTCGACTTTTCCACATTCTCTTGCATCAGCTGAGCCATGGAAGCTTTATCAATGGAGTCCCGAGCATGTTTAAGCTTCTGGGACCGACTAATACACATCAGACGTATTCCCAACACCTGAATTTAACACAGACAATGTCATTCAAACAAACTAGCAACCAAAAAGAAACTAAAACACAACAATACCTAACAATACCTATAAAAACTGAGCTACGCCAACATCACCAACATCATGGACAATTTTCACATCAGAGGGATTTTGAGCATGCTCATCAGCAATAGCAGAATAGGGGAAATGCTCCCCCCAAACAGACGTCAATTTCTCACTCCCCCTATAACCATGCAAAGCCCTCTGATTATCAGTAAATCTTCTCACCTGTTCCAAATCAACACTTTTCTCACCGAGGATATCCTCGGCTGCTTCAGTTTCTTTCTCTTTCCTTTCCACCTTCTTCCTCTTATAGCTAATCTTCTTCACCGGGGAACCCTGGTTCACTTCGGCCCCGACCTCAGCAGCAACCTGACTACTCGAGCCTTGCATCTCAACATTCTTCAACCGAAAGAATGCACTCAAGCTAGTAGAGGTCACCTTAGGAGCTTTTTCCACTGCAAAAATACAAGACACTAAAAAATCATGAAACAACAAAATATCAAAACAAACGAGAAAAGACCAACAATTATTTACCTATATACTCAGACAAAGCATCTTTATCAGACTCAAGATCAAGCATATCCACAACAGAAAGTAGAGAAGAAGACGATAAATGATTTACTAAAAATCCAACAACCATTTCATTTTTATACTCCATCACATCCATCCCTAGGATTTGCCTAGGCCTCAGAACCTAGAACAAGGGGAATTTTTCTAACAGACAATAATCAACATACCATAAAAAATCACTCTCAACTACACCAACTTTCAAAAACATGGATTTAAAACTTTTGAACGAAGAACGATAAAGGCTAAACATAGCCCGTTCAGGAGCACTAGCAAGATTCAGCCATCACCCCTCTTCACATCTTTGCATTGAAACAGAGCAAAAAATACTTCCAAAGACGGTTCCATTTCCAACACATCCATCAAAATTTCAAAAGTCCTAACAAATGCCCACGAGTTTGGATGCAATTGCGATGGAGCACATTTCAATTGCATCAAAACTCCACATTCAAACTCAGAAAACGAAAACCTAACCCCTAACTCTACAACACAGCACTGTACATATAAAAATATGCAAAACCTTCACCCCGATGAAAAATCCGATCATCAGCATTGCATGGTATAAACTTAAGGTTTATTTCACCACCCTCCCTAACCCAAGACGACGGCGAACCCAACTGAGACGCGCTAAGCTCATCATCAAAACTCGAAACCCAACCCTTCACCGACTCAGCAACCCACCCGTATGGATTCACAGGATCCCAAACAAAAATCTCTTCTACAATCTTATCAGCAGTTTCGACCAGTTCCTTCTTTCTCTTACCCTTAACCCTATTATCAATCACTACACCCTTCCCTTTATCCATCAGCAAATTCACAGCAGAACTACGAGAAGAGAAACGAAAACGAAAAGCAACAGTCACTAACCTTTTTCGCTCATTCCAAAAATAACACAGAGAAGACGTAGACCAAAAACGGTAAGCCAAGAGTCCAGAAAATTTACCAGCCCACTAAGCCACATCTCCAGGTAAAAAATCAAAACCCCCAACCAAAATTCAACCGTCGATTGTGATTACCAATTCTAATATCAACGACTCTGATCTCTAACCATTCCCATTCTCAATACACAATTATAACATACGTTTCCCGAAAATCTCTCTCCTATATAATTAATTTACTGCTTAAAATTTCAACCTTGATAAATTTTTCAAAAACCCCCCGCAAGCAAACAAGTTGACCTTGGGGGCTGCCATTATACTCAGTCCCGAGCTATAAATAAGCTCGACCTGTTATAGCTCGGCCTTGAAAAACAGGTCAAGTTTGGGGGTTATGATCCGTTACCCAAACTTTGACCCACAACAACAACAATCTCAGAACTTAGTATAGCTGGCAGAGATAACTTCTCTAAAATAACCGCTGCACTCAAATTACTACTATCCCAATAAATTCGGATAACAATCAGCATGGACTCCGTCAAACTAATAACAAATTTGATACGAATAACGGAACACACAACAAACAATCAGATATATATACTAGTACGTAGCTAATTCAAAGATACGAAATCCAAGACGACGTCCTATTCAGTTCGCTCCAAAAAAAAATTAGTTCAAGTGCCGACAGAATGAGCTATACCTCAGAACTCACTTTCACAGAGGAACATATATTAAAGTTATCAATTGAAAAAATATTATATGAAATTTATAAGATTTAAGTTTTTGATACATATATTATGTATATATAAACAATAAACATCATTCCGCTAAATCTTTTACTCATTATAATGTTAAGATATATTAGTTAAATCCTTAATGAAGTCATCAACTTATCTATACTGTATCCTAGGACCTACGTTGAATAAGTCGGTGATAGAAAACCATAATCTACTCCATCATGCGAAATAAATTTAGTAATATTAATATTAATTTTTTGAAAAGTAAATATTAATATAATCAAATTTTAATTTTAAAGAATTGATTCACTTTCACTCAACAAACGTCAAAAAAGAAAAAATAAAAGGTGAAGCAATAATTTAATTTAAGTAAAGGATACAAATTTCAACTACTAGCTTAGTAGCTTTTGGCAGATCGTCACGTACCACGCGCTATATACGTGCGTTTTATTACATCTCCCACATCCTACCTATAAGAAACCAAGACGGCACGCGCTGATGATGCACGCGACATGGGAGAGAAGGTGGCAGCGAAAATCCAATCCAGCGGGGAAGCGAGTCACCGCACACAACCACACAAGAGAAAGTGTTTGGTAATTTAACCAAACAAACAAGTGAGGGATAAAGAGAGTTGAGAGGGACAAGAACGCGATTTGGATGATGGCACCGAAACGAGAACGATGACAGTGACGTGTGTGTGAGAGAGAGGGTCGTGTTTTGTTTAAGAAAGGACGCGTGAAGAAGGAGAAAGTGACGCGTGGAGAGGTTGGGCAGTGGTCAGGTTCACTCCCCATTCACCAACTGTCTCAAAGAACCATTCAATTCAAAGTGTTTCTAGAGTGAGAGTGTGTTTATGTGTATGACATAATGAGAGAGAGTGAGAGTGACACAGAGAGACGGCCTTGTATTATACCCATCAATACTGACACTTGTTGCAAATTTAGACTTGGCTATTCTTATCCCGTTATTATTTCCTCTTACTTTCAACTTTCACATTTCAACCCAAAGCGCGTGCTATAACAACACGTTGTTTTTGGTATTAAATTTATCTGACACTTTCTTTAGATAATATAAATCACTGTAATATTAAAACTAAGCTTATCTTAATAATTATTAATAATAATATAATTACAGATAATATTAAAAATACATAAAGATAATATATTTTTTATTTTTTAATAAAAAAATCTTTTATGCGGCCTACAAAAATTTTTTTTATTTTTGTATATTCAGATAAAGAAAAATATTTTTTATTTATATTTTTTATTTTATGTTTTTGCTTCAACGAAATAATACTTAAAAGTTTAATTTATACAAGTATAAAATAATTTTATATTAGTATATCGAATTATATAATGATACATTAATAAAAGTAGTTACTTTTTATAATGATCACGTAAATTATTATAAAAAAATAATTATAAAATTATAAATTTAATTTAATTCAAACTATTTAAAATTGGATCGATTTAAATTAAAAAAATTATCCAATTCAGATTATATCCAAAATAAAATTTGTGTTTAGATCGAATAAAATGTTTATCACAGAATTAAGACATGTTAAGACATGTCTAACTATGAGTTAAGACATGTTTTGTATGTGGGATCAATTCAATGGCTAAAATTTAGTAGGTCACATATATAATGATATAACGCTAAGCGCTGAGGCGTTGTTAGTGTTTGTGATTGTATTTTATGTAAATTAATCTCATTTCTTTATTTGTTTTGGACATTTGATGAATTTAATTAATTTATTTGAGAAAATATCATTTAATATTTTTGGGCAAAGAAAATATTTATTTATAAAATCATTATTGCACGAAATATACTAGCGTATCATCGGTGTCCAATATCTTAATGAGATGTTTTTATCTTTGAAATTAAAAAAATTTTATACTAAATGATTTTTTTTTATAAATAACCAAAAATACTTTTACGGCTAAATTACCAAAAATTCTCTCTAATTATTAATTTTCTGACAAAACTATCCTTTAATTTTTTTTAATAACAAAAATATCTTGAACAATATTTCAAAATATATTAAAAATAATAAAAAAATATTTTTGATAAGAAGTAAATAACTTTTGTATTTGACAAATTCTTATAATATTTAATTCAAAAATTTGTGAGAATATTTAGATAATTATTTAGAGAAGGCATGAAAAAAATTTAATTTCTAGAATTTTTTATTTTTAAAAAGTCTTTTGGGCATTTATTAAAAAATTACAAAAATATTCATGCATGATATAAAAGTTTTAAATTTTAAAATATTTCATTTATCTAATCATACCTTCAAAATACTAATAAAATTTGTTATTTAAAGTATTTTTTAAGAATATAGTTTTAACCATTGAGTATTTTTTTCGTATTTTAAAATATTTAAAAATATTTTTTTTTCTTTAACAAATTTAGCAGGTATCTTTTTCAACAATTTGATAATACATGGTCTTTTTTGTGC
>NC_029774.3:22253967-22267957 GCF_000817695.3 Arachis duranensis | reverse complement strand
TTCAAAAAATACTCTGATAGAAGAGGTAGTAGTTTAAAAATATTTTTTGAGATTTTTAGTATCTTTTTATCAAGAATATTATAAAAATAAATAAAAAATATACTAAATATAAAATGAAGATGTATAAGTAGAAAATTTTAGTATTAATATAATTAATTCAATAAATGTGATTTGTATATTTATATGCAGTATAAAAAAGAGAGATAGAGAGAAACTATTAGTAATGTATAAAGAGAGAAAAATATTTTATTATTATTTTTGTATGTAATTTACATGTCATACTATTCCTATTTATACATGTAAAAATATTATCTTTTCATATTTTCATAAATGTGCAGTTCAATCTTAGAACTTTTGTATCGTCCACAATTAAGTTTTTGCACCACCCAAAATAGTTTGATTGGAAGGATGGACATTCATATTTATCATAACACTCCATCTTAAATGTCCATTTTGGATTATGCCTCGTTAAAACCTAACTAAAGTAAAATCCAATGAAAAAAAAAACTTGAGTGAAAGAAAAAAGTACAATATCATTTGTGATAGGGACTGCCTCATTAAAAACCTTGTCAAGAAAAACCCAATAAGAAAAAAATCTGACTAAGGAAAAAAGAGTATAATCTCCCCCCTCTTGTCAACATTATTTAATATATTAAAATCGGCGTATTCTATTATGATGTACCAATCTTATAAAGGAGGATTTTGGGAGTGACTTTATAAATAAATCTGCCAAATTATCGCTTGAGCGGATCTATTGGACATTAATTATTCTTTGATTTTGAAGGTCATGAGTGAAGAAGAATTTGGGAGAAATATGTTTTATTTTATCTCCTTTGATGTATGCATCTTTAAGTTGAGTAGTGCATGTTGTATTATCTTAGAACAGTTGGAATTATCTTATGAGGCAAAAACACTCGCGACTAGTTTCATATATCGCTAATATTTCAGTATGATTAAAGAATGTTGCTGCAATCGTCTGTTTCGTGGACCTCCATGATATAGTTGTACCACCATATGTGAACAAATATCCTATTTGAGATCTCTCTTTGTGTGTGTCAGATAAGTATCCTGCATCTGCATAGCCAACTAGTTGTGACTTGGATTTATATGGATAAAACAATCCCATATCAACTATTCTATGAAAATATCTAAAGATTTGTTTGATTCTATTCCAATGTCTTCTCGTTGGAGAGGACCTGTACCTTGCTAGTAAATTCACAACAAATGATATATCGGATCGTGTATTATTAGCAAGATACATTAGTACTCCAATAGCACTAAGATATGGTATTTTATGACCAAAGATATCTTTATTTTCTTCTTTAGGACGAAATTGGTTCTTTTTCACATCCAGAGACCTTACGATCATTGGGGTACTTAATAGATGTGACTTATCCGTATATAATCTCTTCATGATATTTTCTGTGTATGTTATTTGATGAATAAAGATTTTATTTTTTTGTATGCTCGATCTGATTTGCAGGTCGAGACAAAATTTAATCTTTTCAAGTTCTTTTATCTAAAACTCTTCTTTAGGTAGTATTTGTTTTGAGGTACTGAGACTCAATATCATGTTTGTTGGTTCAAAGACTGGTACTAAATTTTCTGTCTTTGTCTCCAAAATTTCAGTATTTCAGTACCTCAAAAAAGTGGGGACACAAGAGATTAAAATTTTTAGAGATGGAGACTGAAATTTTAATAATACCTAAAATACCCTCATTTCAATTAATTAATTCCAATTTTATCCTTTGTCCAAATTAAATTAGAGTTTTATTCTTGTTTCAATTTCTATCTCCCATTTTGCACCAAACAGAATACTGATATTTATTTCAATCTCTATCTCTTAGTCTTTGTCTCTCAGTCTCAGTCTTTCTGTCTTTGTCTCTCCACCAAACGCTACCTTAGAGCTTTTATAATTGTAAGAATCTCTTCAGGAGTTCCAATGATATTTAAATCATCAACGTATATAGCAATTATGATGAATCTAGATGCAGATTTCTTTATAAAAATACAAAGACAGATGTCATCATTCTTGAATCCGTATTTGGTTAGATACTCAGTAAGACGATTATATCACATTCTTCCAGATTGTTTTAGACCATATAAAATTTTTGCAATTTAACTGAGTATAATCCCTACGAATATTCATTGGAAGGTTTAGACATCTTTAGTCTTCAGAGACTTCATATAGATATCACGATCTAATGATCTGTATAAATAGGCTGTTACCACATCCATTAAATGCATATGTAGTTTATGGTACGTAGATAAACTGACCAAATAACGCAATGTTATTACATCCACTACAGGGAAATATGTTTCTTCATAATCTATACCGGACCTTTGTGAAAAACCTTGAGCAAAAATGTTGAGCCTTGTAGCGTACAACTTCATTTTTCTTATTTCATTTTCTCACAAATACACATCTGTATCCAACAGGTTTTACATCTTCTGGTGTACAAACTACAGGTCCAAAGACTTCACGTTTTGTAAGTGACTCTAACTCAGCCTTCATAACATCTTCCCATTTTAGCCAATCATTTCTTTGTCGACATTCTTCGATTATTCTTAGCTTAAAATCCTTACTTTTATGCATGATATTTAATGCCACATTATATGCAAATATTTTATTGACAATTTTCATATTTGGGTCCCATTTTTCTCCTGTAAAGGCATAATTTATCGAGATCTCGTCATTTTCACAATTTTCAAGTACCTGAACATCTTATGGTGTCAAAACTATATCAGAATTTCGAACAATTACAGGTATCTTTACTATGTCTTTATCTTTTTCAATAGGAGTAATATTTTTCTCTTTTCTTTTTCGAGGATTTTTTTCTTTGGAACAGATAAGTCTACCATACTTCTGGCGTGAATTTGTTTCATTGGTCGCTTGTCCAGCTGGAACATCAATTCGAATTGGGGCATTTTCAACTGGTATATAAGATTTAATTATCCTCTTTGTATTAGAAGATGCATCAGACAATTCATTTGCTATTATTTGCAAATGTATAATCTTTTGAAATTCTAGTTCACATTGTCCTGATCGAAGATCTAAATGCATTAGGGATTATGCATTCCAATTAAGTTCCTTTTCAGGAAGCTTATTCTCTTTTCCTAATGTTCAAAATTTTGATTCATCAAAATGACAATCCGCAAATCAAGCTTTAAATACATCTCCAATTTGTATCTCAAGATATCTCACTATAGAGAAAATCATATCTAACATATATTCCTAATTTTCTTTGGGGTTCAATTTTGGTGCGAGAAGGTGATGGAAACATATATCACACACCCGAATATCCTTAAATGGGAAATATTTGGTTGCTGGTCAATGGCTAATTGCATAGAAGAGAACTGATGGTAACTTGTTGACCTCACGCGAATAAGTACTACGGCATGTAAAATAGCATGCCCCCAAGGCAAAGTTGAGAGATTTGTTCTCATAAGTAAATGTCTAGCAATTAATTGGAGGCGTTTAATGAGTGAATCTGCCAACCTATTTTGTGTGTGAATATGAGCTATTGGATATTCAATGCTTGTTCCGTTAGCCATACAATAAGCATCAAAGATTTGGGAAGTAAATTTACCAGCATTATCAAGACGAATTGCTCTGATTGAATTTTCTTAAAATTGTGCCTTAATCAAATAATTTGAGCAAGTAATCTCGCAAACATCACATTGCGAGAAGACAATAAGCACACATGTGACCATCTCGAGCATGGGTCTATTAGGACCATAAAATATCTAAAAGATCCACATGGTGGATGAATAGATCCACATATATCACCTTGAATCCTTCCTAAGAATTTAAGGGACTCAAATCAAATTTTTACTGGTGATAGCCTTAAAAACAACTTTCCTTGAGAACATGCAGCACAACAAAATTCACTAATTTTAAGAAATCTTATGGTTCTTTAGTGAATATTCATGAGAGTTTTCAATAATTCTCCATATCATAGTTGTTCCCGGATGACCCAATCGATCATTCCAAGTTATGAATTCATTTGGGTTAGTAAACTTTTGGTTTACAATGCTATGTGATTCAATTGCACTAATTTTGGTCTAATATAACCCAATTGAAAGTGAGGGTAACTTTTCTAATATAACTTTTTTATTTAAATTATGAGTTTTGATACATAAGTACTCATGATTTCCTCCATTCATTGTTTAAATATGATATCCATTTCGACTAATATCTTTGAAACTCAATAAGTTTTTTAGAGACTTAGTAGATAATAGTGCATTATTTATTATGATTTTTTTTTCTTCCAAGAAACAAAGTTATAGCTCTTCCAGAGCCTTCTATCACATTTTCTGAGCCAATAATAGTATTAACATATTCTTTTTTTGGCACAAGATGAGTAAAATATATAATACTTTTGAGAATAATATGTGAACTTGCACTATCCGCAAGACAAACATTTTCAATATATGTCATTGCCATTTTCTTCAAAGACAAATAATAATAAAATGAGTAGAAGTATATGTGTAGTAAAATTCTTTTCTTGATTGTTTTTTTAAGATATACTGTATATAGTTTCATATACTAAAAATTTTATTATTATTATTTTAGAACTTGACACGTTTAGTAATTTCGAAATTCGTAAATATTTTATTAAACATTATTTATATACATCATACTTAAAATTCAGATGCATAGAAAATAAAACTTAACAAGAAGTTTTTTTACATTATTTATTTACATGAATACTTAACAATCTCACATATTAAACTATTTCATCATTGATCAAATGACCAATATTTCCTTTAGGATCCTCAAAGAAATCAGATGCATCATAATGATTGGTGTAATTTTCAGCATCATTTGAAACAAAATTCGTTTCCTTTACTTTGTCGTCCTTTTTCAAAGATACTTGATAAAGATCGACTAGGTGCCTTGAAGTACGACAGGTACGCGACCAATGGCTCTTTCTACCACAACGAAAATATTTATCTTCTGTTAATTTATTATACTCATTGTTTCTTTCTTTATTCCACTTCTGGTGAGATTTTTTTCTGAACATAAATTGTCTTATTGCCAAAACCTTGCTATTTCTCTCTTCTGGGGTTATGATTTGTCGCATTTACTTCAAGAAATGGGGCGGCGCCAGCTGGACGCGCTTCATAGTTTTTTAAAAGCAACTCATTGCTGCGTTTAACAACAGGAAAGCAAGAAATTAACTCAGAATATTTTTTAAATCTTTTTTCTCGATACTGCTGTTGTAGGAGCACATTCGAGGCATGAAAAGTCGAGAAAGTTTTCTCTAACATACTATTATTAGTTATCTTTTTCCCACATAATTTCATTCGTGAGGTGATTCAAAACATTGCTGAATTATATTCACTTATATATTTTAAATCTTGTAGACGCAAGTGCGTCTATTCATACCGGGCTTGAAGAAGTATCACTATCTTTTGACGATTATACCTTTCTTCAAGGTTTTTCCAAAGATCTGTAGGATCTGTTAGTATAAGATGTTCATTTTTCAATCCTTCGTCAAGATGTCGACGAAGGAAGATAATGGCTTTGACTTTATCGTTTTGGAATGTATTATTTTCTACTTTAATGGTATCTCAAAAATCCATTAAATTAAGATGAATTTCATCATCTAGTATTCATGATAAATAATTGTTTCCAGTTATATCAAGAGTATTAAATTCAAGATGAGAGAGTTTCAACATAACAAAAATTTGTTACCTGAATCTTTCTAAAATTTGATCAGAGTCTCGTGTTAATAACGTGTTGTAAAAATAATTAAGAAAGATGTACTAAATATAAAATAAAGATGT
Organism: Arachis duranensis; assembly: GCF_000817695.3. Classification (NCBI taxonomy): domain Eukaryota; kingdom Viridiplantae; phylum Streptophyta; class Magnoliopsida; order Fabales; family Fabaceae; genus Arachis; species Arachis duranensis. The sequence goes on along the minus strand of NC_029774.3, from coordinate 22,262,164 downwards.
GTAAATAAAAGACTCTAATATTAATATAGTTAACTCAATAAATATGATTTATATATATTTATATACAGTAATAAAATGAGAAAGAAACTATTAGTAGTGTATAAAAAAAAGGAGAATGTTTTTATTATTTGTGTGTGTAATTCACATAATATACTATCTTTATTTATATGTGTAAAAATATTATTTTTTATAGCTTCATAAATATACAATTTAATTTTAAAGCTTTTGCACCATCTATTATTAAATTTTTGGACCACCCAAAATGATTTGATTAGAAGAATGGGCATTTATATTTATCATAACAAAAAATACTATTGAATCTATAGTTATCAAATCCAATTCTAATTACTAAATCGAGTTTGATTATCATTTAAACCGATTAAACAATTAATTCGATTAAATTTACTCAAAATCGATAAAAATTAGTCAAAGTTGGATAAATTATTTTAGTCAAATTCATCCAAATTAGGCTAAATTATTATTTACTTACAAGATGTTTTTTTCTATGAAATATATTATATAAATAACGTTAAATTCTATTTATAAATTTAAAAATAAAAATATTTTTATTAATGAAAATTAAAAAATAAAAATTTATATGATTATTTAATTATAATTAAATTTATTATTTTAATCGTAATTTATCAATTGAATTAGGAACTCAATAACATTGTAGTTTGGTGAGTTCGATTGTATGTCCATTTCCTATTAACACTTCTCTAATTTGTCAAATGTACATATTGAATATATTTTGATATAATATTTATTAATATTTTTTCAATATACGTATTTTTTGTAGTAAACTGAATTTTAATAAAAAATAATTTTTTTAAATATAGTTAAACATATTTAAACACTATTATGTGTTAATATATTAAATTTTTTTTAATATGTATCTTAAAAAATAAATTTAAAATAATATATTATATAACTAAAAAAATATTAAAAATAATTTAAAAATTAATTTATATTTATTATTAATAAAATACTAAAAATATCATTATAATTTATTTAAAAAATACTTTATATCTGATTATTTGGTATTGTATCTGATTATCTAGTTTTACAAAATTTCATTGAAAACAAAAAAAGACCATAGTAGAACTTCTTGGTGGTGGCCGCTGAGTGCTTGGAATGCCACGCGTTGTAAAGAGAGGGGGAGAAGAGAGATGCATGGACGTAGAATTTTGGAGCCGAAAATGCGGGCCCTTAAGTTTAAAATAAGCCGGCACGCACGGAACCAAGGCCCACTCCTCGCCGCTTGTCTCGAAATTCCCGCGTGCCACGTAACTTCCCTTTTATCCAACCCTCTTTCTCCTTCACTTCCTTTGGGCGGCGTCTCTCCTCCACAACACTACACTATCAACAACAAAAATTAAAAAAAAAATACTTTAAAATATTTCTCTACCCATTTAATACACCACATTACCCCGCTTTGACTAATATAACTAATCACAAAATTCCCACCATTTAAAAAAATAAGCTGGCACCGTAATTATATATACCCCATCCCTCCCACACCGTTGTAACCACACCACCAAAGGCAAAAACATAAGCATACACAGCACGTAACTAACACTATGAAAACCCCACCTTCCATGGCTTTGAAAGAAAAGAAGAAGCCCGCCACAAAAAACAAGATCAACGGCACCGTCATTACCAACGATGGCAACAACACTAACAATAAAGAACTTCATTACAGGGGCGTCCGTAAGAGGCCATGGGGCCGTTACGCCGCCGAGATCAGGGATCCGGGTAAGAAGAGCCGCGTTTGGCTTGGAACATTCGACACCGCCGAAGAAGCTGCCATGGCTTATGACGCTGCCGCAAGACAGTTCCGTGGCTCCAAAGCCAAGACCAACTTCCCACTCGCTTCTTCTTCGCCCTCTCCCAACGAAAACGCCAACCTCAACATCAACAAGAATAATAGCGCCGGCGAGAGTCCTAGCCAGAGCAGCACTGTTGAGTCATCAACACCGGAGCGTGAGGTCACGCGCCGCCGCGACGTCACGGTGATTGAGCGGTTTCCGTTCCTTCCGTTGCAGCAGCCACTTCCGCCGCCGCATCATCAGCTCATGCCGTTTGGCGTTGCCGGCGGTACGGTTGTTGATGGTGTGGTGGCTCCCGTACGGCCGGTTTTCTTTTTAGATCCAACCGTCGGTCGGGCTGAGTTCTTTGGGCAAAGCTTTCCCGTACGGTTCGAACCGGGTCCATACGAGATTAGGACCGGGTTTGGAAGTTCGGCACATAGTGACTCGGATTCTTCCTCCGTCGTTGATTGCCAGCCCAAGAGAGAGCTCAATCTCGATCTCAACCTAGCTCCGCCAATGGATGCTTAACTCCTTTTTTCCCTTTTTTTTTTACTTTTTCTAATTTTTTATACCGTACCCAGAAAGAAAAAGAAAATGCACAAGGTGTTTTTTTCCCTTTTAGTTTTTAGCTCCGAAGATTAGTCTTCCATTGTTTTTGAGGGAGATTAAGATGTTTACACATCTTATATCTTTTTGATGTAAATAAGTTAGTTTACTTTTTTATTTTTAAGTAGGTTCATTTCAGTTAAAGGAACTTGATCCGAAAGCCCTTTGATCTCATAAATTTCTGTAACCTCTGATCTGATATGTAATTCTGGCTAATGTTAATTTTCTTCCACTGTATCATGATGTGTTGTTTTAGTTAATTAATTACATAAAGATGTTTTTTCGTTATTAGATGATTTGATATTTTTCATATTATATATTGACAATTTTTCAATTTTTTCTTGAAAAAGTCCTATTGCTTGTTTTTTTTTTCCCACTGGTGCAACTAATTTCAACTCTAATGTAATTAATTGTTCAGGATGCAAGTTCTGTAGGATATATACTTGTTTAGGCCGCTGAATTTTATAAACTATGACAATTGATAAGTTGATAAATTAATAACAAGTAAAAGAACCACCAATAGTCATGTAACAATTAAAACTTAGCAACAAGCCAACAACCTATTCATACTAATTAAAATAAATCAGTGTGAAGTTGTACGAGAGAAGGGTGTGTTTAAGGCTTAACTACGAAAGAAATGATTGTGTGTCAAGGAAGCCTGACTGAAAACGATACGATCTCCGTTTGAAAATCAAATTCTTACCTTTGCGCAATTGCGCGTGAGGGGAAAAATAAAAAATAAAAAAAAGGTGTAAAGGTGTGCGTGGTGCAGGAGCTGCTGACACTGGTACAGTTGGGGATTAGCTAGCAAAATAGTAGTGCGCTTGACTCTTCCAAGTTCCAACCAGTGGATAATAATTATGATTATGCGGTGACAATAGTGAATAGTTAATCAAGTTATTAGTGACAATTAATAATTAATTAATAAATGGATTAAGCATTTGTAGCGTATTGGTGTTGGTGCACCGACGGCAAATCGTGGGGAACAAATCACCAGATTTTGGAGTATCGTATTAGGGCCCCACAGAAAGCGCTCCGTGTTGACGGTTACGTGTCTCGTGTCTATGTATACGGTGGAAGGCACGTGTACCTCTTTTGCCGTCCAAATTAATAATACCACATTTCATGTTTTTAATTACAAATCTATTTTTATTCTGGATTTAGTTATCTACTTATCTTGTATGAAATATTTAATAATATAATAATATCAACTTTTAAATTTTACATTTAATATATTAAAATGTTAAAAAAATTTTAATAACTTTTAATAAAATAGTTTTTGAGATATTTTAAAATGTACTTTTTAAATATATGTTAACAAGATTTTTTTTTCTTAAAAGCACAACCTGGTGGTTGAATGGAAAGAGCGCACTTAATTCACAACGTAAGTTTTTTATTTTAACGTCAGAGTTATTTAGGCCTTGTTTGTTTGGGTGGAAAATGAGTAAAAAGGAAAAAAAAATTAGAACAAAAACAATTATTTTTTTTGTTTGGTTGAAGAAAAAAATAATAATATAAAAAAATTGATGAGACCTATTAAATTTTTTTCTTTAATATTAGATGGAAAAATAATAAAATATTTATTATATATTATTTTAATATTGTTCTTATTCTTTTTTTATATATATTTTATAATATAAAAATAAAATTATTTTTTATAATATTTTTTCCTTTCGTTTTTTTTATCTAAATATATTTAAGAGAAATTATTTATTATTTTATTTTTATTTCATTCTTTCTGACTAAACAAAATTGAGAGGGTTTAGGAGTAAGAAATAAGATTAAATAAATGAGTGTGGTAGAGGGAAGGAAGCAATGTTGATGTTGGTGATGTTGAAAGTGGTGGCGTCAGCGGTTGCCGCTTAGGGTGGGGCCAGGTGGGTGGGTGCGTCGGCGGAATCTGTGGAGAAGATATCGCTTTCCATTCGCCTTTGTTTCCTCCCACTCTATTTTGGACACGCATGTTTCTTCTCATTTTTTTTTTCAGGATTAACTTTTTTTTCATGGTGATTATACGTGTCAAATAAGCAAGTATTGAAATTTCTATTTTTGGTATTTTTATTATAAATTTAATATTGTATTTTATTTTAATTAAACATATATTTTAGATAATTCAACTTCTTTTAAACATACATAATATCATATTATTATTATTTAATTTGAAATAAAAATTCAAGTAAATTGGTTTCACGTAAAATTAATATTTAAAAATTGTTAAATAAAAATTTAGTCAAATTAATTAAATTATTTAACGGCTTACACTTGAATTTTCACCTTAATTTAAATTAGCAGAGTTTTCCATTTGTTTGTCTCAAATTTTAAAAATGAGTAAATATTAGTTTTGACTTTTAAAAAATTTTGGCTTTAATAAGATAAAGAGTTTAATTTTAATATATTAATAATATAAAATATTTTATACAAGTATAATTAATATAAAAATTATTTTTATTAATGTAACGTTATATGTTAAATGTATATATAAAATTATTTTATAATAATAATATATCAAAATTAAATTTAACAAATACTAAATTTTGTGTTTTGGGTCACCTGAAATGTTGAAACGGTGATTTGAGTTTGAATGTGAGGTTTAAATTTTTTTCAAAAGCAGTGTTTGACTTGTTTTGATGTTATTCGAAAGTAGAGTTTAATTTGTTCTAATATTGAGGTGCCGCTATATGAATTTTTTGTGAAAATTGGAAGTTAGCAAGGATTTTAAACATGTCTTTTAGTAGATTGGAATTTTAATATATTTAAGGACGACAGTATATTTATAATAGAATTGATAATTATCTTTTAAAATAATTTTATCTTTATTGATAAGTAATCGTGCCGTTTATATAGAGAATTTATTAAAATTTTACCTTTTAGATAAGATAAAAATAATAAAAAATATTTTAAAAAAATAGTTACTTATTCAAATGAGTAGAACTGAATTCTTGTTAATAGATCGGACAAGTAAAAGAGATTACTATTTTTTAAGTAGACTGGTTTTATGTTTTTCAGGCTAGAGTATACACACTTTGTTTTTGAACAAATAAACTCCTAAATATTTCTGTTAGATAAAATGGTTTAAATATCTAGAATAATAAATTAATAATTAATTTATTTTAAAAGTTTATTTTATCAAAATTAAAATTCTTTTAGTTTTAAAATTATTATTTACCTTGTAAGCTGTAGGCCGTTTTTACTTTTATTTTTTGACGGATACTACAATGGTTTTAAAAAGAAAACATACAAAGGAGAAATAAGGACGGACGTAAGATGTACGGCGCAGTGGTGTGGAGACTTGAAGATAGAAAAGAGAAGGAAGAAAGAAGTTAGGCGGCATCGGTGATATGTGTAGCAAGTAGTTAACGTGGTGGGGTCCACTGCAGACTGCGGACTGCAGATTAGCGAGGGACCCAAATAAATAAGCAAAAGCTAAGGTTGCGTCTTTTGCGGACACGTGACTCCCTCCTCTCTCTGTGTCGGCGGCTATCTGGGCCGCCCCCAGTTACGCCACTCACAACCGCCAATTTTTTACCGCTATTTATTCATAAACAACAATATATTATATAAATAAAAAATTAATCACAAATTTATTTATTTGTATCAAATATATATTAAAAATATATAAATTAATATACATAAACATAATAAATAATTTTCAGCATATATATAATATTTTAAATAAACAAACATATACTAAATCAATTTAAAAAATTATGTATTTTTTTGTTTTTTTGTATTTAAAAAATTAATTTTAAGTTAAAAAATGACTAACTATTATCACTTTTGGGCCAACATTTTTAATCAAACATAATATTTTTTTTAGTGGGTGAGTTAAATTATCAGATAAATTCAAGAGAAATACTAAAGATAATGCTATTTTTTTTTTAATGTAAAGAAAAAAATTAAACAAGCCATCCATTTAACTTATGAATTACTTGTTTAACCCGTTATTTTTGTTTTTGAATTAATGAAGTTGTTTAGTCCGAAATTTAAAAGAATCTGAAGCAAAAATCCATGGATTAAGCTAATAAATAGATTGGCCCAATAAATTTAATCTATTTTATTTCTTTTTTTGGTGACTAATCTATTTTATTTCGAATGCTCAAAAAAAGTGTTTTGAGGTAGATAATATAACTTGTATTTTAATATGTACATACTCAGGAACAGAGCTTAATATTGACAATAGATGGCCATGCCTCCTATCCCAAAGTTTTTAAAAATTATTAGTTTTACACATATGGTAGCAAAAAAGACTTTATAGTTAATTTGGTTAACATATTAGAATTAATTTTTTTTTTATGAATTTATGGGTTCAAATCCTATTCTACAAATTTTTTTAAAATTGTTTTTTAAATTTTATCTTATAATATATAGATAACTTGATGATTTGATTAATAAATTTCATGTTTATAAAAATTTTTAAAGAATAAAAACCTTTTATTAAAGAATAATAATATCTCAAATCAATCTTTAAAAATTTTTAGTCAAACAATTTGATCCTTAACAAATTTTAATAACCAAATCAATCCGTAACTTTTTATTTATTAGAACATATCAATTCTTAGATTAAATTTTGGTAAAAAATTTGTCAAATTAATATGTATTATTATTTAATAAAGATATAATATTTTCTAAAAGTTTTAAAATTTTTTATATCAATCCTTTTACATTGACAAATAATTTAATATAATAACTAATTTGTCTATCAAAATAAAAATTTAAAAACTGCTTTGGTAAATATTTTTTTAAAGATTGATTTAAAATTACTCATTGATTAGATTAAAGAATTAACAAATATTCTTAATCAAATTTTAATTTAATTTAGTTATTGTTATAAATTTTGATTAAAAAAACCTTAGGCCTCCTCAAAAGACTTTCTCAAATTCCGTAGATTATGATAATTTTATAATAAGATAATGTCTCAAATGGTCTTTGAATTTTTCAAATCGTATTAGTTGAGTCCTCTATTTTTTAAAATAATCAAATATACTACTCACTTTCAGAAACTGAATTTTTGTTGATCCAAATGTCACTAACCGAGTCAAACTAGCTCATAAGCCAGTTTAAACTCGATTCGTTAATAGGTTGATAAGCTAAATTCGTGAGTTGGTGCGTCGAATTTGAGTCTGAAATTAAGCTCATAAATTAAATGAGCCGAATTTGAGTTTGGATAAATTTAGCTCATTAACTCGTGAATTGACTCGATTATATATATAATATTAAAAATATGAATTAAATGCTTATAGAATATTCGTATTATAATTTAAATATTGTTAGGATTTGGTTGAATTAGTCCCACATTGCTTAGGATAGCAAATGGAGTGGGTGGCCTAGGCTATAAATATGAGGCTAAGTTCTCAGTTTATTTTTGCACCAGTCAGAAACACTTTAAGCTTGTATCTGATTTTTCTTTTCCTCTATACTCTTTGATTAGAGAGTGTTGTGAGATGTAGTTAGATATTTGCTTTGAGAGAGTGTGGGTGTACTGGGGTGCTGGTGTTATAGAGAAAGAAGTCTATGTGTTGTAACAATTTTCACATAGTGATATTCTCTTGTTGTCATTTGACAACGGCCGTGGTTTTTTCTCCGGTAATTGGAGTTTCCACGTTAAATTCTTGTGTTGTGATTGTGTCTATTTTATTTCTCTGTCAAAGGTATTTTCGCAAGGGGGAATGTTGTCTTATTCCCAACAAGTGGTATCAGAGCTTCGGTTCGGTGGGATTTATTCTTAGTGTGCTCTGTGGTTGCAGCCTAGTCTGACCTTCCACATCAGAAAAGAATTTTGT
>NC_029774.3:22164718-22253800 GCF_000817695.3 Arachis duranensis | reverse complement strand
GGACCCTTCCTAGTGCACGGTCTACAGTTGAGTTATACTATTCCAGTATACGGTTGCAACAATGTCAGGATATTCAAGTGCTCTTGAAATAGAGAAATTTGATGGAAGAATCAATTTTGGCTTGTGGCAAATACAAGTCAAGGATGTGTTGATACAATCAGGTTTGCACAAGGCGTTGAAGACAAAAAGTATCCTCATGGTATTACCGCACTGCCATGGATAAGGATAAGCTGTGGCAATCAGGTCCACAATTACACACGGGAATTGGTTGGCGTTGAGATGCAAGGTGTGTGGCGGAGTTAGGTCGATGGCTGAAGAACTTTCAGAAAAAGCCAATTTGGAAGTTGCACCATGAATTTTTAGCAAGGTTTCGATCTGTACCAAGGCGAAATGCTTGGAGTGGTCTAATTCCAAGTGAGTATACTTTCATGGTGGAGTATGATAGTTCTCTGAACTATGATTGTCGATATAGACAATGGCAGCAAAGAATTATCGATGTTGACAATGGAAGCTGAAGATGTGTAACTATTTCAATCAAGGTGGAGATTGTTAGGATTTGGTTGAATTAGTCCCACATTGCTTAGGATAGCAAATGGAGTGGGTGGCCTAGGCTATAAATATGAGGCTAAGTTCTCCATTTGTTTTTGCACCAGTCAGAAATACTTTAAGCTTGTATCTGATTTTTCTTTTCTTCTGTACTCTTTGATTAGAGAATGTTGTGAGATGTAGTTAGATATTTGCTTTGAGAGAGTGTGGGTGTACTGCGGTGCCGGAGTTAGAAAGAAAGAAGTCTATGTGTTGTAACAATTTTTACATAGTGATATTCTCTGGTTGTCATTTGACAACGGCCGTGGTTTTTTTTCCGATAATTGGAGTTTTCACATTAAATTCTTGTGTTGTGATTGTGTCTATTTTATTTCTCTGTCAAAGGTATTTTCTCAAGGGGGAATGGTGTCTTATTCCCAACACTTGTGAGCTTTCATTGAGCCGAGTTTCAGTTTACAATATAGACTCGATTGTTAATCAGACGAGCCGTGAGCCAAGTTTAATTTTCATGAGTTGAGCTTGAACTTGGTCTAGCTCAATTCAGCTCGTCTCATCTCTGGCCCTACCCGTGTTAACGCTGCTAATGTGTGCAGTTTAGCACTAATTTCGCACTTTGCTAAACGACGCTGTGCATGGTCTAGGGTCCAACTGCAAAGTTTTAGACTTATTTTTTGGTGGGAAGAGAAGTAATGGTGGAGCACCAGAGCTCAAGAACGATTTGGCCATGAAGGTACTCTTCACTCCGTTGACTAGTAGCTCAACATCAAGCTTGAGAACACTCGCGTCATTGACCAAGACAAGTACCCCCATATGGTATATTTTTTTTCTAGGGTTTATTCCTTTTCCGTCTTCAATTTTAAGGTTTATGGGATTTTGCATGGTAAAAACTTTGAATTCATGCTCAATAAACTTTTAGTATTATAGTCACTGATATTGTTGATAATTTCTGTTAATGGTTGGAATTATTTTAACATTTATTTAATTTTTAGTAAACCATATTGAGTATTCTGTTAAATTGTGTATTTTAATATTCTGCAAACCAGAGTGCTTAATGCTGACTATTGCTTAATAAAGTGTTAAAATCAATTAGGTGCTCTTTGTGTATTTGAATAAGATTGTTCTTCAATCGAATGTGTATTAGTGTGCCAAAGGTTGATTAATTTTGAGATATAGATTTAGCTATAGGTAAAAGTGAATTGCAAAACCTTGTTTGAAGAGAGTTTTCTTATTTAAATAGTCAGATCATAGAAGTGAAGAATAAGTAAAACTATGGTCATCATGGTATTATACTGATTTTAACTTAACAGATTTGTGGGATTGTTGCTTACTTACCTTAATGTGACCATAACTAATATGTTGTTGTTATGTTTCTTCAACTACTAAACCTAACACTTAACAAACTAATGATTTATAAGGGTTATGGTCTTTAATTTTCTTTCTTATGTACAGAGAGGGATAGAAGTTTCTCCTTTCGATTGTTTATGTTGTAGTATTATGGTTCGACTCCTTCTATCTGTTGTTTATATTTATGTAAAATTTTTATTTATTTTATTGAGGTTTAGCCATAGTACAAAAGTACAATTGTTACTACATGAGTTATGGATTGGAGGTCATGGGTTAAAATCCTGCAAACAGTTTCTTTGCTTGCTCTGGTAGTACTGTGTATAATCTTTCAAGGGCACATCAGATGAAATTTTAGGATCTATTGAGTTCTAATAGAGGGTGAGCCTTGACACACAATAAGAGTGTTATATTGTGATAGGTTATTGGTTCAGATTTGGAAACAAGCTTTAAGTTTGAAGGGGTAAAATTTTGTCCATATGCCCTTTTTAGACTACACCAAATAGTAGCCTCATGCACTCGGATATTGTATTGGGTTTTAATTAGAACTTTAATACGAGATTGTGTATTTTCTACTTTATTGATTATTTTGAGAGCCACGTCAAATTTTAAGGTTGTTTGTTATTTTATCACTTCTTTTCTACATTTTAATGTGTCCACGTGAATGTGTGTTAATATGTTTTTATTTGGTTTTGATGAATGAATTTTTGCCGGTATAAAAATTATCGAGTAATCAATCGTAGTATAGTCTGAATCGACGCAAAATCCATCATCAAACAATTCTACAATCTATAACCGAGAGTATTAGTCCCGAGTCGTTCTTCCCTAGGAATGCTACAAGGATGCATGTTATTGGTTAAGTGGTCTTTTGTGGCTTGAAGAGTGTGGCATAAAAGTGCTAATAAAAGAAAATAACAATCAATCAATATTAAAGGCCTTGGCCAAGGTTGAACATTGGAAGTTCCATCACTATAGCTTCCTTTAATTGTGATAACAAAGGAGTCTTGCTTCACTTAGTTAACCCCTAATTATAGAGAAAAGTCAAGTAAAAGTAACTAACTTGAGTCACAAGTCCTAGTCTTACCCTAGGGAAGTCTAGCTTTAGTGCACTCTAAGTCAATTAGCAATTCTCAATTCTTAATCAACAATTGACATCCATTATTCAAGTGTCTCCAATGATTCAACCACTAGGCCAAGTGAGGGGATGCTACTCCATATCTAAAGTTGGCATTTTTCTCTCTACAAATGTAACTAACTAAAAATATCTAAGAAAACTTGTAAAATGAGTCTATGGATGTGAATGTGTATTAATCCCCTTCAATCCTTGGTTCTTATATGCAATTTGGCGCCAAAGTTGGTTGCTGAAACCTTCCAAAATCGCCAGGCACGTGTTGCAATAACAGAATCACGTGCGGACTACAACGCGTGCGCGCACGGTACGCGTGCGCGTCCCTGGTCGATTCTGCAATGTGCGCGCGGGCGCCTTGTGTGCGTGCGCGTGCTTGGTCGAGATCAATTCTTTGGCTTTTGTGCTTCTCTCCACTTGCATGCTTTCTTCCTTACTCCTTTGATCCATGCCTAGCCTATTTCAACCCTGGAATTACTAGCAAACACATCAAGACATCTTATGGAATCAAGGAGAAATTAGAATTCATCAAAATAAGGCTTAAAAAGCATGTTTTTACACTTAAGCACAAATATAGGAGAGATAACAAAACCATGCTAATTCATAGGCTAAATGCGAGAAAAGGTTATCAAAATACTCTAAATTCAATACAAGATAAACCCTAAAAATGGGGTTTATCAAGTTTATATGTTTAGAGTATGTTTGAAAGTTTGTAAATGATGAAAGATAGTGGTCATTAATAGAGTATAAAAGAAAGTTGAGGATTGGAGTTGATGATTATTAGACATTTTATTGTTTGGGAGTTTGGTAGGAGAAAGGAAGGGAGAGAGATTTGAATACACTATGGGAATCATAAAATTCATTGTTTTGAATTGCTGGGGATGGTTTTTGGTGTCCTTTGATGATAATTTCATTCACTTTTGGAAAAAACTTCTGAACATTCAATTTTATTTAAGTCTCTTTTCCATTCTAAGCCCCTTCACTTTTGTCCTCCTAATTATTATTGAGTATTATCATAATTTATTATTATTAATATTACAATTATTAGCAATGTTATTTATTTATGTTGCGAGACAGTTGTTGAAGCTGAAAGTAATAAGTCGAAACAAACAGTAGAGAAGAGGAGTAGAAGAACATATAAGAGCAAATGATGAAAATGTAGATTTAGGAATTAGGGTTTTATAATTGTGTATAGATTAATTTGAATATTTTAATTTTTAAATAAATTTTGGACACTAATTTAAATTTAATTTATTGTATATCTACATTAGTTTGTAGTTATTAAGTGCCAAATTTGCATTTAACTCCACATATTACTTGATTGGTGACATTTAGATTAACAAAAAATTGAAATTTTTGAGAATAAGGAATACATTTGTTCATTTTAAAAATAAAAAATTTAATTAATGCGAGTTAAAAATTTTAAAAATTATTTTAGATATGACCTCATTTTATATGAGAATCGATGGATATATGGCAGGTTGATGGGATAATAGACTTATCCACCTAATTGTTTTTTTAGAAAATAATAAAATTAATTAAAATTAATCTAATAAAAAAGAGTAAACTACGATTTCTACCAACGAAAATAAAAAACGTTGACATATCTACTTATAAAAGAAGGAAATTACTATTTGTACCTATGAAATATAGATTCTGCACAACAAAATTATTCAAATACTAAAAAATCACCTAAAATTTCTAAATTACCCTTATCTTCACCACCACTTTTCTAAACTCAAATCTCACCACCACCCAAACTCTTCATCACCACTCTCATCCCCAACTACCACCATCACTGTCACCATCCAAAATTCGCAAGCTTCCCAGACGACCTCCCTCCACACAATCTCCACTTTCTTGGCCATCCCTTCTCTCAATTACAGAGGCAGCCTCACTCATCATAATCACCTCCCTCATCCTCCCTCGCACGCCACCCTCAGATGGCTCAATCACCTCCAGTGATCTCCAACTCCCCCAGATTGTCGCCGCCAGCTTAGTCCTTGCCAGATCTACTCCTTCTCGCCATAAACTCAAGACATTTTCTAATTCAGAATTTCTACTACTCAACATCCATTCAAAACATTCAGAAATAAAAATGCCAAATTTACAATAAAAGCTTCTAGATCTGGTACCAACCTCTCTGGATGCAGAATTAAGCTCTCTGGACAAAGGCGGTTGTGGGTGGCACGAAATAGTCTCGGCTGAAGAAGCCGATGAGAGAACCCTTTTGAACACCAGTGTCGCACGACGAATGGCCAACAACAATGCCATCGTGAAGGAGAAGCGGAGCAAATAAGTCGAAAACAAGTTCTATTTATCTTAATGGAGCAGTAATGGGGAAGGGCGAAGATCTCGAATCTATGGGTTTTGACGTGAATTTCTGATCGTGGCTATGCTACCACCACTCAACGGCGGTCTTTCCTTAGTCCACGGATGACGACGACGCCACCAGAGAGAACAATAGCACATAATAGAGAGAGAAAAGAGAAAAGAGGGAGGCTGACTCTTTGAACAGATTTTGGTCTAGGAAGGGGTGAAAATGAAGAGGGGGGAAGACGATGGTAGTAGTTGTGGAGACTAGAGAGAAGGGTAGTTTAGGAATTTCATTTAATTTTTTAGGATTTGGATAATTTTGCTTGCAAAAGTTATTTTTTATGGGTACAAATGATAATTTTTGTCTTTGATGAGTAGATATGTCAACGTCTTCAATTTTCGTGGGTAGGAATTGTAGTTTACTCAATAAAAAATATGACAAAATTTATCCATAATTTTGATATAAAAAATAGTTAAATTATAATATAATTTTTTTAATTTTTTAACATTAATAGAATTAGTTACCATAATATTTATTTTTAAATTATTGTAAAGAATAAAAAATAATTTTAACTTAATTTTTAAATAACAAATAATTTTAAAACAATATTTATAACACAAAAATAAAAACATAGTTTTGTGATAAATAAACAAAATATTAATTTTTGTTTTAAGAAACAAATTATATCACATAAACTAAAGCATATATATGGAAATATAAAACAAAATAAAAAATAAAAATAAGAAATAACATCATTTCACTTGTTTAGGTACATGAACCTATTTTGTGATGTACATCATTAGAGATTGCAACTAATACGCAGCCACTTGGTACGGAAGCCAGAGTAAGGGAATTTAGTAGACGACAAAAGAAAACATCAGTGGCAAGAATTGAACTTGGAACTTGAGACTTGAGAGGTGAAAGCTTACTCAGCTTAGAGATATGACACAAATGTACACGCACATTCGATTAAGTGATTAACTAATGCTCCTCCGTTATCAATGGAACATGTGTATTCCGGATCCTTCCAAGCTCTCGCTCATTTTATTTTATGTTATAATTCTACTTTTTTTTTTAATGAGTGTATTTTGTCTTAAAATTTTATATAATAACTTTTTTAAATGTATGAATTTTTTAACAAATCTAGAATTAAAAAAAAAAATTATATTGAAAAATAGAAAATATAATTTGCTACATTCGTCATTAAAATTTTATATAAATATTAGCATTATTTTTTAACTTGGTACGTTACTAACCCAAATTATATATAAACTCATTTAAAAGTAGAAGCTTATAAAATAAAACAATAAAAAATGAATTAACAAAGAAAATAATTTTTATTTCTTATTGTAATATATTTATAATGTATATTTTCAATATTTATTGTTTATTTATATTATTTAAAATCATGGATAAAAATATGGGTAATTTACATTAATAAACTAAATAAAATTTAAAATTATGCAAATATCCTAAATTAATTTTTGTTACATACTTGTCCTAGAATATCTTTATACCATCTTAGAGAGCTATACTTTATATTAATTTTTTTAATATCAAAAGTCTCGATAATGATTTTTTAGATGTTAATAAATCAAATGATAATTTTTAAAGGATTTTTAGAAATTATTTATTGTTCCATTTTAAATTCACAAGTTTATAAAAAATGTAGATTTTTTAAAAATTGAACTAAAACACAAAAGTTAGATTTTTATTCTTATTTGTTTTAATTTTTTTATATTTTATTTGAATTCAAATAAGAGGTATTTTTTATTGACATTTGTGTTTTAAAATTAATATTAAAATGTCAAAAAGCTATATAAATAATAAATTGAATTAATTTGATTCGATTTACTATATATATGTCGCAAAAATAATAAATAAAATAAATTAAATATTTACTATTGGTGTAGCACGTATAGTTAAATCAATCAAGTTGATTCGATTTACTATTTTTTTATTGACATTTGTCTTTTAAAGTTAATATAAAAATATCAACAAGTAGTTAATCGCTTCATTTGATTTATTATATATAGGTGAGTTCTGTGGTGACATTTATATTTGGTGGCTATAATGACTAGGTTGATTGCATCAATTTATGACTTACACGTGTAGTAGAAGAAAATATTTAAATTTGAATTTGACATTGTTAATAACAGTAAAAACAAATATGATATATATATATACATACACACACGGGCTTAGTCTTACAAGCCTAACCCATCTGCCCAAATTACCTGACTCGAATCTCACCCAACCCGACTAAAATGAAGGTCTTCTGCGCCACTTTGATGCTTGACAAGATGAGTTTTGTGGCCACCAAATAATACTCCGTCGTTGCAGCCCTCTTTTCATATTTTGTCTAAGGCCAAAGATGACAAGCGAAATGATGGTAACAGGCTGCTGTCGCTGCTTATCGATGCCTTGTCTACTCTCTTTGTCATGGTTGCCACGATACTTGGTTGGACTTACTCGTGTCTGGGCTTCATCACTGCCGCCGGAATAGACGCCTGACTCCACTTTTAGATGCGTTTCACTTCTCCAAATCGGTTCTGGTCTTCGATGGTTGCCTCTGCATTCTTAAGCTTCCAACTTGATATCCGTCACCACCACCCCAGCAGAGACAGTTACTAAGATACCCGATCTGGCCCAGGTGTTACTAATGCTGCTGTTTGGCTGAGGTGTCCTCCGATCTTGTTGATACTAATCTATTTTTTATTAGAATTCAGTTGCATAGTTCTTGACCAGAAACGATGATTAGCACTAAAATTTGAAAAAATTAGTGAGCTTAAACACTATTTAAGACTGTTTGGACAGAAGCCACTTGTCAATTTTTTATTGAGTGGTCAACGCTTAGTCATCTATAGTCACCAATAACGTGACCACTAAAGACGTCGTCTTATATATATCTCGCATAAGGAGTAAATCAAATAAATTAAATTTGATTTATTATTGATGTAGTACATATAGTAAATCGAATAAATTTAATTCGATTTATATAGAAATATTTTAAGATAGACGTACAATAAAAATTGATTTAGAATATTTGCATAATTTTAAGCCTTATTTAATTTATTAATGTAAATTATTCTAAAAATTATTTATAATAAAATTATTTATAACTAAAAATAGCAAGAATTTAAAATTGACTTTTTTTAATAAATAAGCAGTCAATATTCTTTTTTTTTTCTCTTTATCTCTATACAATGACAATTCAAACCTAAACGAAAATATCTCTAACATTTTAGTGCGTATACGGTATTACTTAATTCGTTACTGACAGATTATTATATAAAAATGAAATTTACATAGTATATAAATATGATTAATTATGTAAGTAAATAAGTTAAATTATTTTAAACATAAATAGGTTGAAAATAATCACTAAACAATTAAGAAGCTGAAATAAATATCTCTATATATACATCAAACGCTAACCCTAACCCATTTATATAATAGGACATCCAATCCCTAGCAAGGTGGATACACATAACACTCCTTATATAATTTTCCTTTCATATTTGTGGTGAAATTTTTTTATTTTTATTTCGATCTTTCATTTGCATTTCACTTAATCTCTTATGAAAACCAGTTTCATCATTTCGAACTGAAATGCATCTTCTTGTTTTCTGAAAAATGCAATTACTTTTTAAAATTTTAAAAAGGTTTTTTGCCCTCTTCAAAAAGCATATGAAAAAACTTTGTATTTTGATGTTCTTATATTTTGTCTAATAATAAATTAAATATAAAAAAATAAATTATAAAAGTTTAATTTATTATTTTTTTACACAAAAATTTTAGAAAAAAATAGTAAAAATATATAATTATATAAAATTAATAAAAACAATAAAAAAATTATATTTTTTATTAATATTTTAATATATTTTCTGTTAAAAAAGATATAAATTATATTAATTTAATATTTTTAGACATAATAATTATGTTCATATCTCATCTGTCAAATATAATTTTATATCTTTATATCACTGCCCAATCTGTAAACAAATGTTGTCTTATATTCTTGCAATTTCCGCATTTGTTCAATGTCGTGATATTTCACCAAATTTTACTATGATCTCCATGTCATTTAGTAATAATATTTTCCTTTACCCAAGAAAAAAAATTATGTTGTAACATGTGAAGATATGCACAATTCCTGGACCAAGTTTTTTTGGCATTACTAGCGGAATATATTCCATTACTAACGTATTGTATATATGGTAGAATTCTTCTGCATAATTGACAATATGTGCAGAGACAAATGTTGAACAAGATCCCTACATTGAGCCTATTATTCTTTACCTTATCTTTTTTTTCCCTCCCTATCAACTGTGAATTAATTTTAATTTGAAAGTTTATCACACTTCAAGACAAATCTTAAGACTCAATTATCTAACGATTAGAAAAAATATACTCATACATAATTTATTAGCGAAAGATAAATCAAATTCAAGTAGTCAATGACAATACATGAAAAAAGTTGATTATGTGTACTCTTTCTTAGCATTTAAACTTTGGAGTTCTTTATTCAAATTTTGTGATAAGATCACAAATTTAAACATGAATTACTATTAAGAGAGAGTCATAAAAAAAAATTACGTCAACAGTTGAAAAGTCTATCTGGATCGACTTAGCCACCAAATCTAAAAAGAGAAAGAAGTATGCAAAAACATGTCTACAAATCAATTTCAGATTTTCAATTATAAGAAGAATCAAAGTTAATAGCCATGTGTATGACATAGAATATAAACACTTAAATTTTATTTGTGCAAAATATAGTTGTTTTGGGATCCTCCATCTACGTTTGACTCTTCGAAAACCTTACATGGAAATGCGTTGAGAATTTGCTTGGCAGCAGACCATTACCACAGTCAAAGAACAAGAAGCAGGTTTTTTTTAGGATGACCTGGCTGAGGAATAAAGTTTCACACATTCTTCCTGAAACAGATCCGAATACTCTCTGTAAGAATGTTAGGTGCTACTTGATGATGCTTATTGGGAGGTTTCTATTCACAGACAAATTAACTACACTTGTCCCTCTCAGATAGCTGCTGTTGTTGGAGGATTTCGATCATTACAGACAGTTGTCTTAGGAGTCTGTACTCCTAACACACACGTATCACTCATTTTGCACCGGTTTTGAGTGTGATGTAATTGACATTGTGAGGTGTATATCGCTTATAATGTCCTGAATCTACAAAAAATTGTCATTTTATTCGATTGGGTATAATGTCCTTAAGTTTTCATTTGCAGCCAAGTAATTAATTATTTTTAAAATTTTAATTTAAGATCTTTTAATTATAGTACTAATTAGTTACTACTTTAATTAATTTTATAATTTTTATTATCATTATTATTCATATTTAATACAACAAAGCATAAATGAGGATGATACTTATTATTTCACTAATTTAAATAATAATCATACTTATCCTGAGTATACTTTATAAACCATGTGTAGGTTAGCGGGATTGGGACAACAAAGCAGAGACCATCACTATGATAGGATATTGTGATTGTGCTGTCGTATCAATGCCACCACCTTTGATGAGGTACGATCTATTTTGGTTTCGACTATATTATAGTTAGTGATCTTCTATATTTGATAATTGTAATTTATGTGATTTTCTAGTTTTAATGGACACCATATGAGAATTTTCAACTACAGCAGATTGCTTATGACTAGATTAGGAGTGCTGGAAAAATTCGTACATGGAAAGCTATGATCTCGATCGTTTGCTTTCACTTTGTAGAGTTTCATCATATGGATAGAGCCAAGAGACAGCTTGGGGAGCAACAGTATCCGGCTAGCAAAACTGGTCAATATCGACGAGTTTCTATTTAAGACTACACGGGGAGATGACTGTGGTGGCCCGATGTGCATTGTGACTAGTTCAACTTGTGGAAGGGATGGCCAGCCATAGCACATGGTGACCATCGATGGGGACCCTGATCCGAGGCCTACACAGGAGCACTGGAGATAGTAGCAGTGAGCATGTCAAGTTCCTATTCTATCTGGGGGATGACTTCTTGGATGATTCGAGGGTGGCAGCATTGCCTGCTGATATCATCCCTACTGCCTCAGAGCAGAAAGATCATGTAGACCTTCCAACAGATGCTCTAAATCATAGACGGTGGGTAAAGAGGCGTGTTTAAGATAATGTTCAGAGGCCATCTTAGAGGGTACGTGATCAGTGCGTGAGGTCTGCAGGTATGGATGATTAACATTCAGACGAGGAGGCCGAGGATGCATGCCAGAAAGATGTTACTGAGGACCCTATAGGAGCTAAACATGGAGAAGTTCTATTGCCTGGATTCTTTGCTGGATATGAGACAAACATTGCTAGGGAGTTCATGCCAGGGTCCTCCTCAGCTGGACATCACCAAGAGGGTGCCTTTTCTTGTGATTAGCGTGAGTTCAACATCAGCACACTACAGCTTATATAGTTCAATGAGGTGTACCGACTTATGGCTGCATTGGGAGCTGTCATGGATCACTTGGCAAATCAATATCTTGGTAGGAGAGACCACGATGAAAAACTTGTGACATCCACAGATCCTGATTTTTAGTAGTAGACTCCTCTATCGTGGGATTATACACAAGCTCATCCTACGTACGAGGTACCTGCCACTACACCTGTAGATCGACAAGTGCCACCACCACTGGTATATCAGCAAATGCCATAATCGTATTACCAGGGAGCATTCTTGCAAAGCTTGTAACAACTTGGGTATCTTGTTGTATGACTCTTTCCAATCATTATAAATATGAGTAATCACTTTCTACTTTGCCATCCATATCTTTCGATACAATGACTTGAAATGATAACTCTGCTGCACTGCACTTTGCAATACTGGAATAGAAACATACAGATCAGTATGTATTATTGGCAGGATAACCTTGAAAATCAAACTACTACCCAACTGAGCATGGTCCTGAGACATGGTTGGTGCCAAACAGGTATGTGGTCCACCAAATCTTTGCACCTCTCTACAAAATTACTCGTAGATATCAACATCTAGTATACAACACAATCAACATATACACATTTAATTTCATAAAGGGTAAAGGACAAAATTTATCAATAGTTCGAATTCTGTCGAAGTACTACACAAAGACTCCATGGATACCCATTAGAAAATTGCTTGCAATGATAATGGAATTTAAGCCTATCCGTCTCTAGAATTTTGTATTATATGTTCTTTTGAATGCTGTAGTTCTTCACTGCCATGAAAATAACATCCCTATTTCTAAACCTATGGCCTACCTGGAATTTCACACCGTCATGCGAATTGTAATCTTCCTCGTCACCATGGTTGAAAGGATCATCCAATTGCATTGCATTCAAATTCAAAGTCTGATAATGGCTTGAAACTTCTGATAATTGTGGAATGGCCAAAGGGAGAGGGAGGAGAAACCGAGCTCCCCACCGGTGGAAGTTTCCGACACATACTCATCAGAGGAATCATCATCGTTGGACGACCCGATTTCGACAACATAATCTGAATCACTCTCGCTGTCGTCCTTTTCAACACTATCATGAGGTTGAGAAAAGTGAATTGGTCATGCATCCAATGAGACTACTTACATCCTCGAAGAGGACGACCCATCACGAACTTCAGCATACCACTCCATCACATGTTGCAGCATTAACCTAGCATGTACGTTGAATATTCCCTTCATATGCTGATCAGCTTCGAGCAAGAATAACTTGTTAGCAAATCCAACATTCAAAACTCTGATAAAAATCTATCTGCAACACGTCCAACCTCCTTAGAATCTATTGTCCCCATGTTACTCAATATGACAATCTTTAGCGCATGTAGAGATCAACACGGCAAGCATGCAACATTATAGTTGAATTAGACTCAAAGAGCATTCCTTCCTCACCGTTTCTTATTATCTCATTGGCACAACAAAAAAGAACTCATTATTATCCATGACTACAAAAAGAAGGATAAAGACAAAGACTAAAGATATGGATGTAATGTGACTAATGGTTGAACTAGGAAGTTCCTTATATAGAGTTTTTCTTTTAGTTATCTCGGGTGCAGAGACACCTAGATAATTAGACACATATCTCGGGTGTTATGACCTCATTTTTCATTATGCACGTATCTCGGATACTGTAATCCCGTTTCTCGTTATGAACGTATCCCGGATACTGTGACCTCATTCTCTCTGCAGTCGTATCTTGGGTACTCAATACCCGTTTTTTCATCTGTGTCGTATCCTGGATGTATTTGATGAACTCTTATTGAATTTTTGTTTACCTTTAATGAATTTGATGTTTTATGTTTTATTCTGGCTTACTTAACATGTTATTGTTACTTGCTTAAATTGGATAGCTATAGATTTTATTATTTTTACAATTTATGATGCTTTATTTTTATACACAAAGTGTTTCTTAACTTGGGTTGTTAAAATTTGCATATTTTCTTTTTTTCTTTATTGAATTGGAAAATAGAGAACCTTTACAAATGCATATGGTTAGCTAATGTTTCATCTTAAATGATCTTCCTAAAGTTTGTGTTAGCAATTAAGAGAACCCTCACATGCTTGTTGAGCAATGTAATTTATCGTCTAAATGGTAGTTGAAATTGGTATTGCCTTTCTAATTCCATTTGGACTATCAGTTCCAGAAGTTAAAATAATTTTAAGATACTTGATTATATCATTTATATGTGTATGATGCAACAAGGAATGTTGCTTTGAAAAGTTTGAACAGTTCCCTTCGTTATGTAAAAAGTTCCGTTATTTGACTTCAAGTAGTGCTATGGTCCTCGCATACTTTAAGTACCTAACAACCTCTGATAGTTTTAATGATACACACTTGTTTTTTTTATAGATACTCATTAACCTACAATTCTATGATGTGTGATTAATAGTACATACTTTTGCAAAGTGATTAAAAACTAGTGTGTCAAGCTTTACTAATCTGTGTATTTTTATTTCAAATAATGATTCAAGGCTGTAGAAATTTCCACCTCTTAAAACATGCTTACATATATGTGAGATTGCCCTATTGGTGTGAATGCTTCTAGTGCTTCTGCTGTCAGTAATGCAGAAATTCCTTCCTCTTAAAATTTATAACTCATCAGCAAAGTCGTTTCCTTTGCCTTCCGTGAAATTGGAAAGACTTATGGGGTCACTGAGGAGCTTCAAAAGCTAAAGGACACAGTTGAGTTCATCCAAGCTACTCTTTCTGATGCCAAGGAGTTCAAGACATGGGAGCTCTCATCAATGTCTGGTTATGCAGGCTCAAAGATGTGGTGCACAATGCTGATAACCTGCTCATTGAAGACTTAAGGTGCAAGGCATCGTTTTTATTTTCGCTATAAAATGGCCTGTAGGGTTGAAAAATTCAGAAGTAGTTTAATAATGTCTCTAGTGATATGTCTAAGTTGAATCTAACTAATACAAAAGTAGTTATATGTAATCAGAAAGAGAGTTCTTGGAGGGAAACATTTGTGTTCCAGTCTGGAAATATTTGAATGGATGAAAGCAAAAATGAGATCGTTGACTTTTTGCTTAAGCAAACCGGTACGAATCGAAATGTTTCCTTGATTGCTATTGTCGGTATGAGCTCTTGCTCTATTATTGGTCAATAATGATGCTCATGTGCAAAAACATTTTCAGAAGAAGAAGACTGAAATGGATGCATTGTGAATCTTCATTACCTCCTTTTTCTTGTCTTCTTTTCAAATTAGGATTCGGCTAAACTTGACTAATACTTTATCATGCAAGGTCAAAGGGTGAGAAGTTCACATGTAGCACAACTTTGATGGATGAAGAATGCCTGGTACAATTTGAGTCTTCCTTATTAGTTTGTTTTTTCTTTGCAATGAAGCAGTTGCAAATTGGACTAGTTTCAGAATTCAGAGGCTAAAACAGTAGCTGAAGAATGGGTGCAAAACCTCACATGGAATGTCTTCCTACTAAACTTCAGGAACTGCATATTGAATTGAATGTGTTGATGAAAACAAATTGATTTGTGGAAAGATGAGTATAATAGCATTCAATGACGTATTGCCTCCCTCATGGGATCTGTAAATGAATATCTTCAGTTCCTCAAGATATGTAAGTTACTCGTTAATTTCTCATATTTATGCATACTCATAAAAGCTTTTTATTAGACTTGTTATGCATGTAGATACATACAAATTATTGCCTTCAACAGAGAGAAGCATCTGCATTTTTTATATTTAGGAAATAGCAGGGGGATAGTTAATGAAAGAAATAAACCTCAATTCTACAGGTCAAATGAGAAGATCATTAAGTATTTTCTGTTAAAATTGTTGAATGCTGAAGATCACCAATACTTGCTTAAATTCAAGATTTTATGCAATTCAGGGATGCTTGATTGCTTGTTTAGTTGTAAACAATTAATCATAAAGTGACAAAAAGAGACTATAGTATAAAATACAGTTCAAAGGTATGGTTTTGAGTGACATTAAAACATCTTAATTATTGTAATCTGTGGGTCTCATGTGCTACAAGACGACAAGCACAGATATAACAAGTCAATTAATATTTGTAGGTAATGGTGAGTGTACGGGTCAGCCCGGTCTATTTAGTCTAGACTACAATGGACTAATTATTAGCGAACTAAATTGGGTTAGTTTGCAATATATATGGGCTGCTTTGAGAGAGGCTCATATTCGCACTGTATTAGTCTGCGAGCCAATCCAAACTGCAAATTTCTTTTTCTGTTTTTTTTTACATTGCTATTATCAAATTCATGAGTTATGACTAAAAAATTGGTAAGAGAATAGGTCATAGGAAAAGACACAAATCTTGTACAGCAATAAATTGATAAATTTAGGTCTAATAAAAGAGTTAAAGAATAAATATTAAGGTGAAAAAATAAGTTTTAAATGAGTTGTTGGCTTTTAACTCATATAAACATATGTTGCTAATATTATATATACTTAAAGTGGGCTGCTGGGTTGGCTCATTAAATCATAGGTTCAACCTATTTAACTCAATAGTTAAATGGTGCAGATTGAGAAACCCATTAAAAGTGCGGATAAAAAAATTGCGGATTTAAGTGGTGCAAATTGCAAATTAAATGAGTTGACCCACGAGTCATGACTCATATACCCAACTCTAATTGTAGGACTGATGAACGGAAAATTGATGGTTTAGAATTTCACATTAAATTCTCGTTGCAAGTATAGTTTCTAAACCAACTAAAATCTTTTCATACAAAAAATTGTTTGTCACAAGTAACAAACTCCTAAAAGTAATAACCGAAGTATTCAAATCTCGGGTCGTCTCTCAAAGGAATTGCAAGGAAGTGTTCTTGCTATTGGTTATGAGATGTATATTTTGGAGTTTTAGTAAGGAACAAGAAAAGGAATCCAAATGATAAAAAGGTCTTGGCAAGGATTGATGGTCAAGGATCCCTATCCTTATCACTAACCACAATATGATAATTACAAGGATTAATCCCATTAAGTCATCCTTTAACAAGTGAAGAAAAGTCAAATGAGCTATATCAATCCAAGTCCATAAGTCTTAGCTACTCACTAATTGAATTAATGGAAGTTAGAGTCAATGGCTATCAATTATCAATCACTTGGACATTAGTAACTCAAGAATTCCTAAGTTACCATCCCAAGCCAAGAACACCAAAAGTTTACTCTAACATCCTTCCAAGCATTTTATCAAACACTTGGAAGGCATAAAAGGAAAGCATGGTAAATTACAAAAATTAATAAAACCTACTACTAATCAACACAAGTAATCAACAACAATAATCAAAGAAAACAAGATCTACATGAAATACCTCAAATTGCATTAAAAGAAAATAGAAGGAACAAGAGTGCATCAACAACAAGTAAACAAAATGAAGGAGATTACAATTAAAAGAATGGAGGAGCAAGATGTAGCAACAACAAATTGAAAGGAGAAGTAGATGAAGAGAAGAATTAAAGCCTAGATCTAACAAGAGATTAACCTAAACCTAATCCTAATTCTAGAGAGAAGAGAGAGCTTCTCTCTCTAGAAACTAACTAAAGCATCACAAAACTAAACTATAACTAACTAGATAGTTCATTTTCCTTCATTCCTTGGGTTTAATAGCATCAGAAGTGAGATGGATTTGGGCCTGGGAAGCCCAGAAATTGCCCCCAGCGGATTCACTTTAAGTGGGTCACGTGTGAACACCGACGCGTACGCGTGACCCACGCGTACGCATTGCTTGACATTTTCCATCCACGCGTATGCGTATGTCACGCGTACTTGTCGCCATGCGGCTGCACTTTCCACACGTGCGCGTTTGCTGCGCTT
Organism: Arachis duranensis; assembly: GCF_000817695.3. Lineage (NCBI taxonomy): Eukaryota > Viridiplantae > Streptophyta > Magnoliopsida > Fabales > Fabaceae > Arachis > Arachis duranensis. The sequence goes on along the minus strand of NC_029774.3, from coordinate 22,236,175 downwards.
GCGCATCGATCTCAACATCCCAAATCCTTGTTTCTTCCATGATTTCTCCACTTTGCATTCTTTTCTCTTCATTTCTTTGATCCATCTCTAGCCTTTTCAACCTGAATTCACTTAACAACCACATCAAGGCATCTAGTGGAATCAAAGGTGAATTAAAATTAACCAATTAAGGGCCTAAAAAGCATGTTTTCATACTTAAGCGCAATTTAGAAAGAAATCATGAAACCATGTTATTTCATTGAATAAATGTGAGAAAAATAGATAAAATTCACCAAAATTAAGCACAAGTTGTACCACGAAATAGTGGTGCATCAAGGACTCACCATAATCATGCTTGGTATGGTTATGACTCTCACACTCAATGATTTTCGTGATGCTCTAAGCAACAGACCAAAAAATATTTAATAATGGGAACAAAAAATATATAAAAATAAAATTTTAATATAAATTTATTTATAATTTTAAATTAAAACTATTTATATTTGTTAAGAATAAGTGAAAATTATATACACTAACAAACATATGTATAAATTAAATTTAAATTTTTAATTAATTAATTATTTGATAAAAGATATATTAATCTAGAATAATAAAAAATTTATTTATAATTTTCTTTTATTTTCACCATAATTAAGTATTTTTATTCTCTATATTTTTAATAATTATTTAATTATTTATTATTTTTTATTCATTTGCAAATTTTTTTATTATAATATTTATGGTATAAATATAATTTTTAACTCAAACAATTACCAGCATAGACAAGATTATTTTAATAAAGAATGTTAATATATTAATATGAGAAATATTAGGGGTTATCAGAATTTATTATTTTTAGTCATCACTTAACTATCAACTTAATTTTTTTAGTATAGTTCCTTTAGTCTAGTAATTCAACAATATACTTTATCTTATATTTTTAAATATTAATAGCTAAATAATGACAAAAAATAATAAATTCTAATGGTCCTTTAGCATTTCTCTAATAATATAGATAATATGCATTTTTATCTTAAATAACTTTAAAAAGAACACTAATAATTTTAGTTATATTTAAAAAATTAACTTTCAATTTGATTATTAACTTACTACTTAACTAGTGTTAAAAAGTAATTATAACTATTTATTATTTTTTATTGAGTTAATTTATTTATTTATTTTTAATTTCTATACAAAAAATCAAATTTAACAAGATAATTATAATTTTTTTTTACCATAAAACTCAACATCTATATATAATTTTCATTTTTTTCAATATGTTTGTGGGAGCAAATGTCTCCTCTATCTTCTTCTTGGATCTGTGCTTGGGTGCTCTTGCCGTGTCCAAAGAAGTTCTCTCTTATTTTCTGCTTCAATATTCGGTTAATTTTTCTGTCTTCTTGTAATGTCAATTCTTTCTTACGAGTTTTTTCTTTAGACAAGACTAGGCGATCAAAATTTATTATTTTTGACAATTACCTAGCCATCAATTCAATTTTGATGGCCCATACTTTTAAATATTAATGGTTAATTAATAATAACAAATAATAAATTCTAATGGCTCACTAATATTCTTCTTTTCTTTTTCTTCTTATTATAAAGTTGTTCATATCTTGGCCACTAAAGTCAGCTCCAAAATGAATAAATTCCAATCAACAAATATCATTCGGATTGACACCTACTCAATCTCAGAGGTCGGACATGGTAACGTTAGCCTAACTCTACTTATTTGAATCAGCAACTAACTCCTACAATTTGTTTTATTTATCTAAAAATGTAATCTCAACAACCTCCCTAATTAAAGGGAGCAATAAACCCACCATTGAAGATGGAACTACTTCAAAGATGGTTATTGACTCTACATTTATACTTATAAATACACTGACACTTTCAGGTATTTTTCGAACTCCAGTCTACTAAAAACTTGCCTAAAAACCTTTGCTAACTTAGCCATCAGAATCCATTGCAAGTACCACCTCCACCTCCTCACGAAGAACTTGGACGGCTTCATCCTTATTATAAGAAAAGACGTCGGATATTTCACTCAAAGGCGTCTAGACCTCATGTTCAAACTAAACCATCAGATAAAATACAAGAAAAATGACTCCCAAATTTTTTAGAGTGAATACCTAACCTGATCCCTATCCATTCCCAATTAGGACAAAGCGATCTTTGTCAAAAAAGACACTCACGTTGACTCCTGTTCGTCCGTAAAGTGAGTTATCGCGGCCTTTTCATCGTCTCCCCTGATCAAACTTGACGGAAAAATCTTCTGTGACAGTTATCGGTGTTGATATGGACGTTTATTCAGACTGAAGTGCCATGTTGGATTAGGAGAAATGGTTAGGGGTTGATTTGTCCCCATGCCTCCTCCAAAAACGACGTCGCTTTTGAGGAATGGCAGAATGAAACGTCGCTCTCACCTACATAAACCCAAACCTTAATCCGTATTTACAAAATAACCAAATTCTTGTAATATTCTTCGCATGAAAAGAGAAACACTAGATGGAGTAGTTGATTGTGGTGTTAACAAGGGTGCTAACAAGATCGCTGAGAAGGACCCAAACGACGCTTCTAACTGTGCAATTGATGGAGTCACAGATGATGTCGAGTGGAGATAGCTGTTGTCGCCATTCAGGTTAGTGAGTCTATTCCTAAATTGTATTTTTTTTTTAATAACATGAGACCCGCAATAGCACTTTGAAGATACCTATTTCTTCTTCCTTTGAGCTTCAACACTCTCACTAGAATTTATGCTGCAAGTCAAATTATCGTCTCCAATTCGCAGGTTCGAGGACGAACATCGTTCTTCACTCACAATCATAGTGTTTTAGGATTTGTCTTTTGTTGTTTCGCATACAAATAAATGGGGAGAAGTTGAGGGAGCAAAGAATCATCCAAATTAAGTTTTGGTTTAGTGAATGATGACGTCGTTTTTGAAGGAGGTAGGAGGACAAATCAACCCCTGTTTATTCCTCTTCCTCTTAATCTAACATGACACTTAAATCTAAATAAACATTCACGTTAGATCTGATAACTATCACATAAAATTTTTCTGTTAAGTTTGATAAAGAAAAATGCTGGAGGAGCTGTGATGACTCACTTTAGAGACAAATAAGAATTTTTTACAAAAATTGTCTTGTTCTAATTTAAAACGAATAGAGATAAAATTAGATGTTTACTTTTTTGTTTGTTTGTTATAATGCCACCCACTTTACGAATGATTTTTTTTTAAAATATAAATTTGCATGAATTTAAAGGCTGATTTTTTTATATGAAAATTATTATGTATTATTCTCCCTCATAAAAAAGTCGTGTGTTTTAATTTAATATAAAGATAATTATAAATAAAAAGGTCTAATTTATACATTTAATTTTTTTTAAATTTTAAAACACAAATTAAAAGGTCATATCTATATTTTAAAAAATTAAAGTTTACAAATGAGAGGTTGAGTTTTGTGTAGGTTTACAAATAGGAGGGTAGATTTTGTGTGTTAAAAATTTTAAAAAATTATACTTCACAAATCGGACGTTCCCGCTCTCTCCCTCTCGGATCGAAGTCGCCCAGAGCCCAGAAAGCACCGGAATCACCGGCGGCGACGACAACTCGGTTCTCTCTCGCACCGGCGCCCTTGGGTCGCTCTCCCTCGCGTTTCTCTCTCACTCACAGCTGCGCAGACCGAAGGCTCTCTCTTTCTCTGCTCTGGTAAGCTATTTGTTTATTTTTCTTTTATTTTGCTGTTTGTGGCAGGGATGTTTGAAGATTCTGTTTTCTGTTTGAGTTTTGAGGGATGTTTGATGATTGAGTTTGAGCTTTGGAATGTCTGATTTACTGTTTTTTTTTCTTGATTAATCACTGATTTACAAATTCTGTTCTCTATTTTTTAGTTACTGATTATTGATTCTGATCTCTATTATTTTGTTATTCTATTCTCTATTGTTTAGGGTTTGAGTTATGGATTCTGTATTAGTGATGCAGCTTAGGATTCCAAAGATTCAAAATAGGAAATAATATAAAGCAGTTAGTCTAGTAAGTATTGGGGAAAAGGGAATTTATCACATAATGCAGCAGAACAATTGAATGTTTAAGAACTATATTGCAATATAGTACATTGACACAACATTTTGAACCTAAGCAAAATAACATTGAAAACAAGCTTGGAAGGCAATTTATATTAAAAAGAAGAAAAGGAAATCAAGTCTGGAACAAAGAAGAAGTTAATATAGAGTGTAAAAACAAAAGGAAGTAATGATAATTTGTGGGACTGATTCATCTAAGTTTTGTGGTTGCTGTTTTTTAATTATTTAATTTTGGTGTTCTAATTTGTTCTAATTTTCTTTCAACATGATGTAAATTAGTATCTACTGCCTAGGCCATTGTTTTGATATAAAGGAATTGATTTATGCTTTATCGCATTCATTTCTGCGTTTTGTAACTCTGTTTCTGTTATTAGTTTGTGTTTTTAGTATTGATTTCACGGATTTGTTTGTTCTTTTGTTTTCTATTTTTGGTTTATGACTGGAATTACTTTTATATCTTCAAATGATGCTTTCTTTAGTTTTAGTGAAGCATTGGTCTTCTTTCATAACGTCCTGTTTTTATAAACTCTCATTGCTTCCTTTTGTTTTTATACTTTGTATTAATTTTTCCTTGTTCCAGACTTCATTTTCTTTTCTTCTTTTTAATATAAATTGTCTTGCAAGTTTGTTTTCAATATTATTTTGCTTAGATTCAAAGTGTTGAGTCTATGTACTACATTGCAGTGTGGTTCTTAAAACATTTAATTGTTTGCTGCATATGTGGTAAATTCCCTTTTTCCCAATATTTTCCATTACCCTTGTCTCCATCATATTCATTCTCTCTTCCTCGTTGCGCAACACTGCTACTCTCTGCCCCAAGTCAACACTCAGTGCTGCCGTTTTTCCTGTCCCCCAGATCACCAGTAGCTAAACTCTTCATTTAGATTGTAGCTTGTCACTTTCTCTCTTTTTGTTAGTTAGATGCTTGCCTCTATGTTCATTTGTGCTGCCTCATCAGGCTATTAACAGCTGTAGAAGGCCGTACATTTTCGACCTTCAAGGAGGTTGGTTGATTCATATAAATTTCTTGTTTCTTATGTAGTAATTTCATCTTGGTGCAGGCATATTGTTTTTCCTCTCCTGATAAAACATTCAACATGCTTAATTTTTCTTGTAGGATCTCTAAACAGTCTTCTGGCCGAAAGTACTTGGTCTGTTTCCACCCCTACCATAGTGGGTGCTCTAGAATTTGAAATAGATCTGTTGTCACCTCACTGTGCGATCACTCACTTAATGTCTGGAACTCCTCTCTCCAGTCACAAGCATCACCTCCCCCCCTTAAAATATGTATGTGAAGTATATTATCCCCTTTCTCTTCTGTTCCTTCAAATTCCAATATCAGTAGTACAAAATAAACTCTTCTCTTCTCTTCTGCACAGGTTTTCATGTCCGATTGGTGGCTTGCCAAGCCTTGCCTTCCACTCCAGGGTTTAGCGGTTGGTGGCATTGCTTATGGCCAGTAAGAATCAACCAATTAATCTTATTTTTTCATTTGATTCTTCTAAGTTTGTTTTGAACTTATGTTTCATTACACTACATTTCCCTTGTTCTTGTCTATCCTGCAGGAGAGAGAGAATGTTCTTATCGACAGTGATTGCAAAGAGGCACGAGGCGAATGTCTTGGAGACTGAAGACGGAGTCACTCTTCACTTTAGTAGTTTCATTAACAGCTCTCGCTCGTTTCAGAATGGCTTCCCACGTGAGGTACTATGTCCATATTCATATTCCTATCTTATTCGGTTTTTGATTACCATAGGTGAACTTAATCACTTCACTCGTGCAAATGCAACTTGTGCACCAAGAGCAACAACAACAAATTAGTCTAGTCTAGTGTAGAAAACCAATTCATGCTTTGACTATCAACCTTCCAAGTTGATGGCACAAGCAGATATATAAAAAGAAGAGTAAAGTAATATTTTTTGTCCTTAACGTTTGCGTTTTTTTTTTCAAAAATACCATTAACGTTCAATTTTATTCAATTTTGTCTCTAACATTTTCGATTTATTCAATTTTTTCATTGACGTTTTTAATTTGTGTCAAAACTACCCTTGAATTATTTCAATTTTGTCCCTAAAGTTTTACAAAGAATTAATGTACAGGGATAATTTTGATACAAATTGAAAACGTTAAGGACAAAATTGAATGAAACTAAACGTTAAGGATATTTTTGAAAAAAATCGTAGGTGTTAGGAACAAAAAATATACTTTACCCTAAAAAGAATCAAGAGAGTCTATTCTAAATTGTATTTGACAATCTGTTTATTAGTACAAAACTCAAGAACACAAAAAGAAAGTACCAAACAGCAGAGCATTACTTAGAGTTGGTTCGTGATAGTTGGTACTTTATAAAATTATACTCAAATTCAAAAAGTATATAAGATGCTCTACCTACCTCCATAGTCAATTGCTAGGATTAGAATTCTCCTAATGAACCAGATATCAATTGTCTTAATGTTAGTGTTTGCTGCTAAATCTCTTTAAACAGGTATGTGAAGACTTCTTGTTGGGATTTCCAGACGATTGGCAAAAGTACACTGCTCATAGTTTTAGAGCTAAATGTGTCGATGGGGATACTGGATTTTGTGAGCTAAATGCTTCTTTACACAAGAGGGCTATTGATCCTATCCCATTTTCCATTCGTGATAATCGTTCGGCAGAGAGACATGATTTTTCATTGTCCAATGATGGAATTCTCGAAGCAAAAACGAATATCTGCAATGAACCAGAGAATTCAATTGTCAATGTTTTAAAGCAATCCGTATCAAAAAATAGTGTGGAATGCAGCAATATCAAGAAAACTGTGGAGGGTGAACGCAAGGACAATATTGTGAGTCTTAAATCGTCTCAGTCACCTGTTGACACGATGGATGATGGTGAAAATGGAGTCTTAGTAGCTGCACCAATAAGCCAAGTTGGAAATCCAAACAACGATCAATCTTTGACAGGTGTGTTTGACCGGAGTCCATGTAAAGTTCATTCTGGGAAAAGCATGGTTGGATCTCCAGTTTCGACAACGAAAATCAGAGTAACACAATCATCGGGTGACTGCAAGGAGGAACATGTTAGTCACACTAGAAAATGTTCGAAAAAAAATCTCACATCACTCAAAGAAACCAGTTCTTGTCCAGTTAGAAGATCTCCCAGGCTGCAAAGTAAACGAAATGAGCAAGTAAAACCTGTATGAGAAACAAGTCGTCATTCTTTGTTGCGTTAAGAAATGGATTAATTGTTGTTGTTTTGTCATTGTGTCTTTGCAATAGGTTTGAGAACGAATTGATTCAAGTTATGTACATCATGGAATGGCTTTCTGTCTAGTATCAAAATTCTTGATTTTTATACCTGGATGGCCATTTTTTTAACATTAGTTTGTCTGTTAGGCCGACAAAAATAAGTAATAAGTAATAACTCCAAGTTTTGTATTTAACAAAGCCCTCATGTATATAATTCAAAATTGTGTAAGAATATTTTGATAACTATTTATGATGTACATAAAAAAATAGACCAAAATGGTTTATGCTTTTAATCATGCTTGCAAAATGTAACAAAATTTAATCTTTAAAATACTTTTTGAAATATATATATATATAACATCATAAAAGTATGGTATTTTTGTTAGTGGCTTAAAAAATCGGTGGGATTTTTATAGTTTACCTTAATGGTAGAGACCAAAATTAATTAGTATATATGCATTTAAAATTTATGATGAGGAGTTTGTCCAAGATTAGCAGAGTATATCACATTTAATAATCAATAAGCTCCCCATGTTGACGAATAAGCTTACTCCTGTTAGCAAGCTTAAACTAGGCTTAAATAAATTGAATTTGATTCTCAATTTATGGACTACAAACGGTAGTTGAATTAGAAATTTATTCGAGGGATCAAGTAAAAGCAAAATATAATTTATTAAATAATTCTATTTTAAATTATTAGTCACATTTTATTTTGATAAAGGTTAAACTTCAAAAGTATATATTAAAGATTTTGGTATTTTAAGATATGTTTGACATTAATACTTTAGGGAACAAAATTCATAGATAATTATTTCCGAAGTAAATTTTGAAACAATCTATTTTTCAATGTATATTTCTTCAGTATTCAGTATATTTAATTAATAGATTGCTTAATAAAAATTTTAAATATTAATTATTGAATTTGAAATAAAAGAATTAAAATTTGTAAATGGTTTAGGTTAACTAGCTACGATATAAAATAATATCTTGAAGTTCAATGACTAATCCCTCATGTATTGCAGAGATAAAGTGGGTGATCTCCCAAATAATCAAACTCCATTAGTGAGCAAATATCTATAAAGTTAAATAACTACAAAGTTTACATTCTCATATTAGGAAGTTCAAATCAAATCCAATCAAATTAAATTGCTCATCCAATCCAATCAAAATCGAAAATCGATTAAAACCGCACTAATTCGAATTTGATTAGATTCTATTTTTTGTAAACCGCTAGATCGGATCGAATTTCGAATTTATTTTTCATAACCGATCCAATCCAATCCAAACCGCACAATGTGCTATAATATTATTATTTTATTATTATATATACAATTATACTTATAACATGTTCAATTTGTTATAATTTTTTATTATTCATGTATTATTATTATTTAATAAATATTTTATGTTCAAAATATTATTTATTTATTTATTTTAACTAACCTATAATTTTATTTTTATTATTATGTTATCGTTGACTTTTTAAAATATTGTTAAGACTTGTTAAGTCATTGTTAGTTATTAAATTTTTTTTTTGAAAACAAAAGTTCAAACACACTAAAGTGGAGCAAACAGCAATAAACAAGCAACATAATCAGATAGGCAACTCCAAATAGTGCTAAAACCCAGAGAAATGAAATCCGCATGTCATCTCCGGCATAGTAATCAACAACACTAGGAATGTATACCTCTCCACTCGTCGTAGCTAAGCACGGTCATGTTGATGATATCTTCTACGCCTTTACTTTTATTCTGAAATATCCTCCTATTCCGCTCCATCCAAATGTGCCAAATGATCGCACAGAAGCACTTCAAACACTGTTTTCGATCCTCTTTCCTACGCGACTCATCTGTCCAACTTAGGAAATGGTCCTTTAGTAACTTTGGAAAAGACCAACGCCGGCCAAACATAGATATCTAAGCACTCCACACCTGCCAAGAAAATTCACAGCGTATTACTTAAACCCGACCCCGTCCCGCCCCTCCCAAGTGCGGGGGCGGGTAATTACCCGCCCCGAGCGGGTAGGGGCGGGGTGGGTACCCGCGGGTTCGGGTAGTGTTGCCACCCCTATTCACAGCCAAGAGATTTATTATATGTATTTAATTTTTTTATTTAAAAAACCATAAATTCAAATCGATCCAAACCGCTTGTAATCAGATAAAATCAGATCGGATTTCCAAAAAAAAATTCATCCGATCCAAACCACACCGCACATAAATTAAACGTTCAGATCGGATAACTTTTTCTTTAAAAATCGAACCAAAACCCACTGCAAACACCCCAATCTCATATGAATGAGCGTGCAAGACTAAAAAGGAAAGAGGGATATCATGTTTATTATAAAAACATGTAAAATTCTATTAATGATTCTTTTATTTATAGGAGAGATTTAACATTCAAATTAACAATAAATAAGAGATTAATTTTGTTAACTAATAATTGTTTATATTAAGACATAAAATTTCATACTAATAGTTACAGAAAAAAAATCTATCGTGTATTATAAAACGTAAAAAAAAAAAGTATTTATAGTGCTGGAACAAAAAATTATTACTATTTTTATCTCATTTTTGAATAAAAAAATCTATCACTTTTTTGTTTACACGTTTTTTTTTATCTCATTTTTTAGAAGAAAAATTTTTAATAGGTCCTACATTATTTTTTTTCATTCACTCTATTTTTCTTTTTCATGCATTCATTTTTTTTTTCTATATTCCATTCATTCAAACAATGTGTTAACCTTTGATGAAATTAAGATTGAGATTCAAGAATTTCGTTGGTGCGTTCTACAGTACAACCAAAAATGAAGCAACCGTCAAAGTCAAACTGAGACAATAAAAGAGCAAAACATGGGGTCTCATTTACAAATATCCACATCCATTAGTACTTGATGATTTGAGCTTTGTACCCAACCCACACCAAATCTTTGCTTTGGTAAAGTAGTTTTGTATCACCACAAACAAACAAGTACCTAAACATATTCCTTGTATTTATCTATCTATCCCCCATTTTATTTATTATTAATTTCTTTTTTACCTTGCCAGAAACATTATCAGGTACCCGTTTAATAAACGGAGTGGAGGACCTTTCTAGTTTCTATCTACTAAATATCCGTATAATAAGTTAATAACCATAAGTGTAAAATTGTTAAAATATCCTCATATATATATTTTGAAACCTGAACCCTAATTTCTCACTCTCTCTGTCGTTATTCCCTCACAATTCAAACTTTCTCACTTCCTCACCCACATATATTGATATATACTGTCAAGTCACCGGCCACCGCCACCCTCACAACAACACAGCCGCAAGCTTCGCCATCTTCACAACCGCGAGATCGCATCTCCTTTTCCCACTCGTCACCGCCTCCAGCAGGTCTTCCAGCAGCCTTCTCAGCCTCATCGTCGGCGCGTCATTTTCTCCGCGTCAACGTCGCCGCATCATCGTCGCCGCCTCCAGCAGTCTCCGTTTCCCATCGTCGCCGCCCCCTGCTCCGCGACTGCTCTTTCACGTCGCCGATCTTGTTGCCGCCGCCGACTGCTCCTCTCGCCGCTGCTACTCAGCACCTTCACGCCGCCGAGCTCTTGTCGCCGCCGCCGTCCACCTCCCCCATTGCAAGTAATTAAATTTTAGAAACCCTAATTATTGTTCTGTTTAAACCCTAATTATTATTCTGTTCATGAGATGAGATACTTACTGTTTATTTAGTGGAAATGACAAATTGAGTTACGGACTTTGTTTATTTCTTGTTAAAATTGATGTGAAATTGGTTGAATAGAGTTACTGGCTTTGTTCATTTCTTGTTAAATTGCAGTGAAATTGGTGTAAAATTGGTTGAATTGAGTTACTGACTTTATTTTTTTTTCGGTTTTATTCTGATTTTTTTCGGTTTTTTTCGTTGCCAACCGTGCTCCACGTTGCTTCTGCCGTTCCGATTCTCCTCTGCTCACGTGATCCGCCGCTGCTAATTTCTCCAAAGTTATCGTCTTTTCTGACAAGGGCTTTGTGTTTAGGGTTCTTAACAGTTGATTTGTTTTTAGGGTGTTTTTTGGGCGTTATTACTTTGAGAAGATGCAGCAGACACCCCCAATGATGCCGATGATGCCTTCCTTCCCACCTGCAAACATTACCACTGAGCAGATTCAGAAGGTATGCTCTCACTCTGAATAGGGTTTGCAAACTGATAAACTAAAGTTCTTAATTTTGATATCTGTAGCAGTTCTCAAATTCTGAATCGCCTATATGAAATGTTACTTTTGCCTTTCCCTAGAAAGATCAGTTACTTGTTAGAGGGTTGAAGTTAATAAATTGATTGGTCCATGATATGTTTGGTGGAAAGCTGATTATGTAGATAAGAGTTGTTACTTGTTAGACAGTTTGAAGTTAATGAATTGATATGTAAGCTAGGTTGTAAATGATACTAATGTGCTTGAAATTTTTTCAATTGTCAAAGAAATATTCAATTTACCCTTTGTCTTTGGGGTCAATTTTGACAATTCACCTTAATTTTCTTTGTATTTGCTTGTTGTGATGAGTTTACTACCCAATACCCATTATATACATGTTGAGTTTTATCCAATAGGCAGCAAGAATTCTTAATTTTTTTTCTATACCCTGTTTGTTATTACACAACACAGTATCTTGATGACAACAAGAAGCTGATTCTGGCAATTTTGGACAATCAAAATCTTGGAAAACTTGCTGAATGTGCCCAGTAAGTCTTCTCTCAATTTTTATAGTGCTTTAATAGATTTGTCATATTATATATTCTCCTCTGAGCCTTGAGTCCTTGGCAGTTTGCATATCTGTATTAGTCATGGATAAAGAATGATCTAATATGACTTTTGGTTGTGTTATTCCAAAGTTTTCTATAGAAAAATACTTTATACTTGGTGAGATTGAGAAGTTTTTCCCCTTTAAGTTTACACTTTCCTGTTTTAGTATCTAAATTCACTCATGTCAGTTGTTATCAGTTGTCATTTCAATCCTGGCAGAAGAATAGTTTAGAGAGGAATTCTATTCTACGTATAGCAATGGACATTACTCTTAATTCTTTATCCTTATCAAGCCTGTCTTAATCTGTCTGCATGGCTGGTAATTATCGCATTCTTGCTTTGTCTTAAATAACTTATGGCAAGGTTTTATATAATGGTTGTTGGATGCTTTGATGTTCTAGGTACCAAGCTCAGCTTCAAAAGAATTTAATGTATTTAGCTGCAATTGCTGATGCCCAGCCACAAACACCAGCTATGCCTGCACAGGTGAAGATTCAATCATCACTGGTTTCTCGAATTCTATCATTTGCTCTTAACCACGTCCTGATTGCCTCCTTTTATCCAATGCTTGCAGATGCCCCCACACCCTATGATGCAACCGGGAGGATACTATATGCAACACCCTCAGGCTGCAGCGATGGCTCAGCAACAAGGGTTCTTTGCTCAAAAGATGCCAATGCAATATGGTAACCCACATCAAATGCAGGATCCGCAGCAGCAGCATTTGCACCAGCAGGCCATCCAGGGCCAAATGGGACTGAGACCTGGAGGGATAAATAATGGCATGCATCCACTGCATGGCGAGGCTGGTCTTGGAGGTGGCAGCAGTGGTGGCCAACCTTCAACTGCAGGTCCAAATGATGCACGTGGTGGAAGCAAGCAAGATGCCCTGGAAGCTGGGACAGCAGGTGGAGATGGCCAGGGCAATTCGGCTGCTGCTCATAACAGTGGTGATGGTGAATCACCCTATCTGAAGGGATCAGAAGAAGCCAAGTGACATGTTTTTATGTAGCTTTCTTAAGATACATCTGATTGTTGATATTAGGTTTCTCTTATAAAGGTAGGATCTTATGACCTTTAATAGGTCAAAGCAAAGAACAAATAGCTTCTCCTTTCTAGGTAGTTCAGGAGATGTGGTCGTGTTGTTAGGGTCTTGGCATGCATCTGGGTTCTAGAATTAAATCAATGTAGTTACAAGGGGAAGTGATGAAATTGTGTTTTTAAGACCATCTCCAATGTGAAATTCCGAAGTTGGATCCCACTTTTGACCCCCTCTAGAGACCATGAAAAGTAACTGGGATTTAAATTAGGGTGGTTGTTCCCGTACCTAACGTGGATCAGTAAAAAGTTAAGAGTGCCTTTTAAGCTATTACTTGATGGGTTTTCTTGATTTCGTCCTCTCAACTCTTCCTCTTAATTTGTTTCCTTTGACCATGTTATCTTCATTGATGATAACAGACTCAATATCCTGAAGAATCGATATCAAGTTAACACTTTTGGCTTGATGTTGTTTGCGAATTGCAGGTGGTAAACATTAGAGTAAGTAAAATACAGTTCCATCAAAGCAACTCCAACTCCTGCTTCAAATTTGATGCCTAGTATCATACACTTTAACATTCTGATTAGTATGAACTATAAAGAGAACAAAATCTTCCAATTCAAGAGATTAAGGATTAATTTATTCCAGATCGAAACTCTAAGAATTTACCGTTGGTTAAAAAATAATTTCATGTATAAAGTAGAATTTTAATTTTCGATACCTATTTAAATAAACTTGTGAACTAATAAGTCACTACATCAATCCAAGTTTATAACCTTTTTTTTAAGGTTGCTTGCATGTATTTACGTAAAGTAGCTTGGATTAAAAAGAATGAATATTTTAGGACAGAATCCAAAATTGAATCCCAAGGGCAGAATTGAACATATAAAGCTCCCGACATAGTCGGTGTTCCTCTTTTCTAAGTGTGCTACGTAGTTGTCGGTATTCTACCTAGGCTTAACACGCCAGACGATAAACATAGAGAAATTAAGAGATAAGAAAAATCGTCATTTAGGCTTCGTACAGATATTGCTCTGGGACAGAAATATGAAAACAAAAGGATGGAGGCAGAGAAAGAGACTTTAGACATATATAAATTTCTCTCTGTATATTATTTGATAAAAAATAATTATATAAATACAAAAAAAAGAATTATTTTGCTTTCATCTTCTTCTTACTCTCACAGAAAATCACCATCTACCTTCATCTTATACCATTTTTACCAATAAAAGTTTCTGTCTCCCTATCTATTACTGTGTCCCTCATTTTGGACTGGTTGATTCCTGTCATTCTTTACAAACATTTTTCTATCTCTGTTTTCAGCTCGAAATAGAAACCAGATTGAAAATATTTGAATCAAATGGAGTAAATCATCTTTTCGTACATTTAATAAGTCAAACAGGTGTTCTCAAGGGTATCTGTCACGTGTTCAGTAATCAGTACACATCTTAAATTCATGACGTGAGAAGCATTCTTATTAGTAGTACTGGTATAATTTAACTTATAATATATACGTATATCAATATAAAATTTTTTTCAAGGGATTCGTTCCCTTATAGAATAATAATTAGGTAATTAATTGAGAATAAGAACTACTGAAATGAGCAGAACAAAACAAGCTTCACCGCATCAAGATGTGTAGCCAGCAAGATGATTATTACAATTACACGTAGACACAAAATTAATGATGATTGCCGACAAAATAGAGAACAAAACAAAATACAAAACAGCAGAGCAGTATGAGTATCCTAGGTAGATCGGGTGAAAATATTGTGCGTAAATGGAATAAAATGCAATAATATACTTATACAATCACATGTTAAGTTGTTAAGTTAAATGAAAGAATGGTTTGTAAATGTATTAATAAAATGTTTGGCTATTTTGCAAATATAAATGAAAGAGTTTGTCATTAAAATATAATAGATATATAATTATGTGAGCTTCGTAAGTCATAACCAGCGGTGATAAAGGAATAAGTTTAAGCACTCCAATTAAAATTTTTCATAACCTACAAAAGAACCCCTACATTTTAGGCATTAAATTAGAACTTAGAACTTAGAAGAGCATGAGCAACTTCAATTTAACAACACGGTAGAATTTAAAATCCTTTTTTATTGTTAATGTCAAGGAGTAGTGGTGCTCAATTCCATGGGGGAAAAACCCTCTACATACAAGTGAAAGTTACTGTCTTTTATTTCATTATTGCACTCGTTTATGATTCATCACCACCCCAATCCCAAAGATCGACACATAATTTCACGCGGTTGCGTTCTTCATTAGCTGATTGGTTAGTTTAGAGGCTCAATAAATTAATGGCTATGGTGTTCAAATCCAAATTAAATGGTTTATTTAATTCAATCCAATCTGAAAACGGACTAAAATCACGTTAATTTAGATTTAATTGGATTTTTTTTGTAAATCATACAGATTGAATCGAATTTTAAATTTACTTTTTAAAACTAATCCAATCTAAATTATATAATATATTTGTTTCACTTTTTTTTTTGATAAATTTCAATAAAAAATGTCAAAACGAGTTTGTATCTAAATTTTAAATATCAAAAAACAAATTAACCTAAAAATTACTTAATTAATGTTAAAATAATTTTATGTCAAGATTTGAAAGTGATAAACTTGTGATAACTGACTAAGAAATAAATAATCAAATAGAAAAAATAAAAGTGCGAAATACTGATTTAAGCAATAACAACAAAACAAAATTCAAAGAAAATGCACAACAATAAATTAAATAGGCAAAAAAAAAAAACGAATTAAAGATTGACTTCTAATATTCACATGCACTTATACTTTATATTTTTTATTCTATTGCGAAAATAAAAAATTTTATAAGTTTATATAATAATTTAGTGTTCTAGATTGAAGTTTTGAACTTTTTCTGAATTTTGACTATTTATAGACCATAAAATTGACTAATAATAAAGTATATTATCTACGATTCTATTTCTTTTTTCTTTAGTCATGACTTTGTCTTGATCATGAAGAATCTTGATTCCCAAATTTTTACATCCTTATTTTCTTTGTCTTTAATTTTTACGTTTGTTCACCTTGGTCTTCAAATTTCGCACCTACGTCTTCCACTCAATTTAAAAGTCGAATAGCAAATCTTGTTGATCAAAGAAAGACAACAACTATCTTTTCGACTGACGCTTTTTATACTATCTTTCTTCGACTTTGACTTACCTATTTCTATTTTTGTAGTCAAAATATTGCTTTTATGGTCAAACTCATTAGTAATAAAAAAAATTCATTAGTAATAAAAAAAATTCATTTTCAAACCAACAGTGATATAATATTATTATTTTTATTATTATATTTACAATTTTACTTATAATATATTTATTTTATTATATATTTTTATATTATTCATATATTATTATTATTTAATAAATATTTTATGTTTAAAATGAGATTTATTTATTTATTTTAGCTAATAATTTTATTTCTATTGTTATGTTATTGTTGATTTTTTAAAATATTATTAAGAGTTATTATGTCATTGTTAGTTATTTAAAATTTTATGTTGATATTTATTATATATATTTAATTTTTTTAATTTATAATACTGTAAATTCAATCCAATTTAAATTTTTTGAGAATTACATTGGATCAAATTTTTTACAAAAATTATTCAACCCAAATCGCATTATAAATAAAATTAGTATTCAAATTGAATAAATTTTTAATTTAAAATCAATCCAAATTAAACCCACACACTCCACATATTTACCAATTTTTCTTCTTAGTTACAGCTAATAGGATTCAAACCCGAGACCTTTGAGATGAAGAGAGGGCGAAATGCCGTGTGAGTTATGACTCATCGGCAATTTTAGGTTCTTTCAAAGTATATTTGATTGAGATAATAATTTTACATTAAATTTATCTATAATTTTTATTTTGGTACTTCTAATTGAGTAAACATAATCTATAACTATAAATCAAAAACAAAAACCAAAAACTGATTTAATTATTTTCTAATTTAATTATTTTCTAAATATTCTCTTATGTATTAGTAAATAAATTTAGACATATGTATTACTTTTATTTTGAAACATTAGGTGGGTTGGGTTACAGAGGAAAAAATGACTTGTAAAGTAATTCTTTGAGGATTTATATATTAACATACACAAAATCTCCAATTGTATCTATTTTTTAATTCTATTTTGTATTTTTTATAGCACTTACTTGATTATTTATAAGTCTTTAAAAGAAAAAATATAGACACTTAACATTTAAATAATTAATATTAATTCATTTTTATTATAAAATTATTTTGTTAACTTTTTTTGTGGAGATTTTAGAATTTAAAATTAAAAAAAATTGTTGAGATTACCTAAAGACTTTTTAGTTGAACTTAGAAATAGTTCATACTATAATTCCACACTCTTACTTTTTTTCAACCTTTAGAAAAAAATGAGTATTTATAAACATCTTACTTTTATATATAGAAATAACTAACAGTCTAACACATACATATTTGATTAATGCTAACAACTCCTGTGTTACATTTTTGGTGTATCCTATTCCTATGAACAAACCTCATTAATAATTTTAGAACAAACCATACATTACCCTTTACCCTATAGCTACTACCAATCTATATCCCACAGAGTCTTGCAAAAAAAATTTACATATAGGGATGTTTATTTCTATCTACTATAAATTTATTTGGTACATGCCAGTTACAGATTCTTAGGGATTTAATCTTACTAGATATTGTAAACCCTGTGATATCTAGTTTTGTTCGGTAGACATCAAAGTAGTGGTTAATTGGGAAAAAAATTTAATATGTTTCTAAATTAAGATTTGTCACGGATCCGGTCCACGGATCCCGGACCCGAGACCAGATCCGAACCCGACTTCTCGGACCAACCCGTCTCCCCCCTCCGAAAGGCCTAAAACCGGCCCTATGGAGCTCTTAACCAACTTTCAAATTCAAACACCTCCCTTATCTTAACCAAACAAGATAAGATAAGACGATCCCATCTCATATAAATAAGGGGACCCAAGTCCCTCCAGGTATTCATTCATCCCTCACACTTTCTACCTCTCAGATCCATTCTGACTTGAGCGTCGGAGTGTCTTTGCAAGTACCTCCCCTCCGCTCCGCCTGGGCAGTCCGACATCCGCCTCGACCCGCAGGTTCCCGATCCTCCTCCTAAACCGTACCAGAGTCATTCTGTACATTGGCGCCGTCTGTGGGGACTTGCGACAGTCGAACCGGATGGAGGGCATCCTGGAGGAAAACCCTTCAAGCCAGGATGACTCCCAACCACGTCGTCTGGCCTCAGAACACCAGGAGGTCACGGACCAAGCAAGAATAGCAAGTACCATCCACCGCACGAACGAACACGTAGTCACAGACCCGCAACATCCCGAGAAAGCCAGGGACAAAGCGGCACAGATCATCCAGGATCTCTGCCTCCGGGTCCAAGAACTTGAAGGCAAACTGACCGACAGAGGAAAACGCGCCAACGAACACGGAAGCCAGGCAACTTCCAGGCCACGATCCCACCGCGGAAGGTCGCCAACCCGACAACACGATAGGAGAGATGGTCGCAGCACCTCACGTAACCATCGACACGAGAAATCGCCAGAACGGCGATACAACAAGAAACACCACCGCAGCGCGTCCCACGATCTAAGTCGTCAACACGATTCGGACGAAGACCCGAGACGCCGAAACACCAAACGCACGAGAAACGACCACACCATAATGGGAGCCACGCCCTTCACAGAAAGAATCTTAAGAGCGAAACTCCCCAAAGGTTTCGACAAACCCACCGACATGAAGTATGATGGAACTAAGGACCCCCAAGAACATCTAACGGCCTTCGAGGCCAGAATGAACTTAGAAGGAGCGGCCGACGCAGTCCGATGCAGAGCCTTCCCGGTAACCCTTGCCGGACCGGCGATCAAATGGTTCAACGCCCTCCCGAACGGATCCATAGCCAGCTTCCACGACATAGCACGAAAATTCATGGCCCAATTCACAACCAGAATCACCAAAGCCAAACACCCCATTAGCTTGTTAGGGGTCACACAGAAGCAAAAAGAATCCACAAGGAAATACCTCGACCGCTTCAACGATGAATGCCTAACGGTCGACGGACTCACGGACTCCGTTGCAAGCCTTTGCCTAACTAACGGGCTCATGAATGAAGATTTTCGCAAGCACCTCACTACTAAACCAGTATGGACCATGCACGAATCCAGAACGTCGCCAAGGACTACATCAACGACGAGGAAGTCAGCCAGGTCGTCGCTGCCAACAAACGGCAGCACGCCGCCACCCAACACGGTAATTCGGCTCCCCGTCATAACCCACCACCCAAAGAGAATCAACGGGACCACCCCAGGCCGGCCAATCGGCCACCGAGAATAGAAAAATTCTCTAATTACACGCCCCTAACAGCACCAATTACGGAGATATACCACCAAATAGCAGATCGAGGCGTCATCCCCAGAGCCCGACCACTCAAAGAAAGGACAGGAGGCAACAAAACCCTCTACTGTGACTACCACCGAGGCTACGGCCGCAAAACACAAGATTGTTTCGACCTTAAAGACGCTCTTGAACAGGCCATACGAGACGGCAAACTCCCGGAATTTGCCAAAATCATCAGAGAACCGAGGCGCGCAGACAGAGACAAGTCGCCGGAAAGAGAAGGGCGTAACCCGAGAACTCAAAAGCTACCCCTCAGGGAGAGCCCGGAGGAAGACCCGACCATCATAGTGAACGTCATCACAGGCAAGGACGTATCGAGCAAGTCAAAACTCACAATGAAAAAAGATCTCAAGGTAATGGCCGTCAGAAACCAAGCCCCAATCGCCGCGGCCGACAATACGATAACATTCTTACCAGAAGACTGCCAACACGGCACCTCGGCCGAAGATGCCCCCTTCGTCATCTCAGCCAGAATCGGAACAGGACTCGTACGAAGAATACTGGTAGACACCGGCGCAGACTCCAACATCCTTTTTCGAGGAGCCTTCGACAAGCTCGGGCTCCGCAACGACAACCTTCAAACACACCGCCACGGCGTCACGGGGCTCGGAGACAACTTTCTCAAACCAGATGGCTCGATTACCCTCCCCATCACCATAGGAACAAGCAATCAGAGAAAGACAATCCTATCTGAATTCGTAGTCCTAAAAGACTCCACAGCCTATAACGTGATTCTCGGAAGAAAAACAATCAACGACTTCTCTGTAGTCATCTTTACCAAATACCTCCTCATGAAGTTCAGAACTGACGACGGCTCCGTCGGAACCATTCACAGAGACCGAGAGGTCGCAGCCGAATGCGACAACACCAGCCTAGCCCTAAGGAAAAAATCCCGGGATGCGGCCGGAATATTCCTTGCCGACCTAGACGTGGCATAAAGGAGACGAAAAATGTCACCAGACCGAGCCGCCGAAGTCAAAAATCAAGTCAAAGCCCTACTCGAAGCCAACTTCGTCCGGGAACTCCCCTACACAACCTGGCTAGCCAACGTCGTACTAGTAAGGAAATCTAACAGAAAATGGCGAATGTGCGTCGACTACACAGACCTCAACAAAGCTTGCCCGAAGGACGCCTTCCCCCTACCAAACATCGACGGGTTAGTAGACGCAGAATCCGGCCACCGATACCTCAGCTTCATGGACGCATATTCCGGCTACAACCAGATCCCGATGCACCGACCAGACGAAGAAAAAACAGCATTCATCACCCCGGACGGAACCTACTGCTACACAGTAATGCCCTTCGGTTTAAAAAATGCTGGAGCCACCTATCAAAGACTTGTTAACAAGATATTTTGAGACCTATCCGGAAACAAATTAGAAGTCTACATAGACGATATGCTCGCCAAGACCGAATCCGGTGAGCAACTAACCGACGACCTCAAGGTAAAAATGAACACCCTACGAAAGCACCAAATGCGGCTCAACCCGGCAAAGTGCGCCTTCGGAATGGAAGCAGGAAAGTTCCTCGGCTTCATGATTACGCAACGCGAAGTTGAAGCAAACCCGGAGAAATGTCGTGCCGTCCTCGAGATGACAAGCCCCAAAAACCTCAAAGACATCCAGAAGCTTACCGGCCGACTGACCGCGTTATCTCGGTTTCTCGGGGCATCGGCTCAAAAGGCCATCCCTTTCTTCAAATTAATGAAGAAAGGAACCCCTTTTAAATGGGAGATGGAGTGCGAAGAAGCATTCCAACACTTCAAGAGGGTTCTAGCGGAACCACCAATCCTCGCCAAACCCCAAACAGGGGAAACGCTTTACCTGTACCTCTCCATAACGGAAGAGACACTCGCTGCAGCTCTCATCCGAGAAAACGAGAAAAAAGAGCAAAAACCCGTATACTTCATAAGCAAGGTCCTACAGGATGCAGAAACTTGCTATTCACGCCTAGAAAAGCTAGCTTTCGCACTCCTCTCAGCCTCCCGGCGCCTGCGGCAATACTTCCAAGCTCACCCCATAACGGTCCGAACCGACCAGGCGGTCAAACAGGTATTACAAAAGCCCGACCTAGCAGGAAGAATGCTAGCATGGTCCATCGAGTTATCCCAATTCCAGATCAAGTTCGAACCCCGGAACGCTATCAAAGCACAAGTCTTGACCAATTTCATCGCCGAAATGACTCCGGGAAAGCTCACCCCCGAACCATGGAAACTGCACGTCGACGGCTCGTCAAACTCCACTCACGGAGGTGCCGGAATCATACTCAAAAATCAAAACGGGATCACAATTGAACAATCAGTACGATACGAATTTCCAGTATCAAATAACCAAGCAGAATACGAGGCCCTCTTAGCAGGCCTGACCCTAGCCCGGGAAGTCGGTGCAAAGACCCTAGAGGTAAATACCGATTCCCAGGTAGTCAGTTCCCAAATCAACGGAAGCTACCAGGCACGAGATCCCCTGCTCCAACAATACCTCAACAAGGTAAACGAATTGAAAGAAGGATTCGAAAGCATTACCATACAACACGTCCCCAGGGAACGAAACGCCAGGGCGGACCTACTTTCCAAACTAGCCAGTACAAAATCAGGACACGGTAACAAATCGCTAATTCAGGAGGTCGTTAGGTCGCCTTCTGTGTCAACGATAATCAACGCACATCTAGCATCCTCAAACCGGGAGTCCTGGACGTACCCTATCCTACAAAACCTCCTCGACGGAACCTTACCGCCAGACCCAAAAGAGGGAAGGCGAATAAAAAGGGAAGCCGCCAACTACACCATCATAGCAGGACAACTATACAAACGCGGATTCTCGCAACCCCGACTCAAATGTATCGAACCCGTGGACACGGAGTACATACTCCGCGAGATCCACGAAGGCTGCTGCGGTCACCACATCGGAGGAAAAACGCTAGCCCAAAAGATCATTAGGGCTGGCTACTTCTGGCTAACAATCATTCGAGATTCCATACAATTGGCAAAAATCTGTGACAAATGCCAAAGACACGCCAATATCCACCAAGCCGCCCCACACCAACTCAGCACCATATCGGCAGAACGGCCGTTCGGCAGTTGGGGAATCGATCTCGTCGGACCCTTCCCCGCAGCGCCCGGCCAACTCAGATATCTCATTGTCGCCATAGACTATTACACCAAATGGATCGAGGCCGAACCTCTGGCCTCCATAACGGTGACCCAGTGTCGGAAATTCGTTTGGCGACAGATCATCACCCGATTCGGAATCCCCGAGGTCATCATCTCAGACAACGGAACCCAGTTTACCGACAAAAAATTCAGAGAATTCCTAGAAGGATTACACATATCCCATCGCTTCAGCTCGGTAGAACACCCCCAAACAAACGGACAAGTGGAATCCGCAAACAAAATAATCGTTAAAGGACTCAAGAAACGGCTCGACGAAGCCAAAGGACTGTGGGCAGACGAATTAGGGTCGGTTCTGTGGTCGTACCGAACAACACCCCAAACGAGCACGGGGGAAACGCCTTTCCGATTAACATACGGTGTAGAAGCAGTCATCCCAGTGGAAATCGGGGACCCCAGCCCCAGGAAAACAATCGGAAGTAACGACGAAGAAGCAGAACGAGACCTCGTGGACGAAGAAAGAAGCATAGCTCACATCAAAGAGTTAGCACTCAAACAAAGAATCAGCCTAAGATACAATCACGGCGTTATCCGACGAGAATTCGCGGCCGACGACCTCGTCCTGCGACGAAACGATATCGGTCTTCCGACTCTGGGGGAAGGAAAACTCGCCCCCAACTGGGAAGGACTATACAGAATCAAGGCCGTAATCGGAAAAGGAGCGTATAAACTCGAACGACTCAACGGCAACGAAGTCTCAAGGACTTGGAACGCAGCCAACTTGCGACGATACTATTTTCTATTTTTATACTTTATTTATATTTTTTCTCCTCCCAGATTTCCAAGGTTTTAAAGGGATTTCTCATCTAAGTTTTAATCTCGGGTATTCTTTCCCGCCGTTAACGGAGGGTTTTAACGAGGCCCAACCATTCAAATAAAAATTCCATTAAAAAGTTATTTCCACTTTTCTACATGTCCCAAATACGGAACAAAAGACACGGCCACGACTGGAGGACTGATCACCCCCAGGCCCAACACACGGATATCCATAAAAACCGACCAAACGACGACCGACGAAAACGAGAAAACAAACGGAATAGCTCAAAACATACAGAAAGGCCCGAACGGCCGAAAACACCACAATACGGATCATACGAAAAGACCCAGACGGCCGAAAATACCATTAAAACGGCTCCAAAAGTCACGACCCTTGGCCATCCAAAATATTCAGAAACAAACAAAGTTCAAAATACTAATTACAGAGATTAAAAAGCTACTCGAGGTCGACAATCTGACCATCACGAACGACCTTAAACGCTCCCATCACGGACACGTCCACGCCAGGAGCCAACACCAGAACCTGTGCCTTCATTGTCTCCTCGGTAGCCGCAATCGCATCTTTAGCTTCAGCCAACAGCCCCGTCTTCTCCTTCTTCAAGGCAGCAACCTCGGCCTTCAGAGCCTCCGACTCAGCGAGAAGCACGGCAGCTTGAGAACCCGCATCTGAAGCACGCTGCCGCTCCTCTGCCAATTGGGAAAGAAGTGAAGTCTCAACACCGGCAAGTCGGAGAATCTCCGCCCCGGCCCCCTCAGAAGACTTCACCGCCCTCTCCTTTGCAACATTGGCAGCCTCAAGCTCCTCCTTTAGCTTAGCCACCTCGGCCTGGGACTGATGGAGCTTCTTTTCTAGCAAACCAACTTGAGCCATCACGGGCTCGGCTTTCCGAACAACTACGGCAGATCGAAGAAGGGCACGATACACCGACTTAGCCTGGAACGAGACATCACAGCCATCAAAAAACGACTCCGTCCCAGGCATCAAGTGCTGATCAATAAACCCTGAGGCATCAAAACGCCGGTCCATCACACTGGGCACCAAGCCCTCCTCCTCAAAAGTCTCGCTGCTCGGCTCCTCGGGTCTCCTCCTCTTCCGAAAAGCCTCAGCAGCCGTCACTACGATGACTTCAGGCGAGCTCGCAGGACCGGGAGGAGCCTGAGCATCGATAGGCGCTCCCGAGGAAACCACCCCCTGAGAAGCAGCCTGAGATTCCACGGCCGGATTCGAAACGGGAGTAGACGGAGACGACGACTCCTCCTCCCGGACCAGCGCTGCCTTCAGCCTCGCCAAAGAAGTCAGCCCACCAGCCATCTCAACTGAAAAGAAGCCAGGAAAAAAGTCAAAAAAAAAGGACACACCAATATACGTCCGACAAGCCTCAGGATCCCCCATAACGTCTCGAGGTTTCAACGGACGCTCGCCAAACAAATGCCACAAAACGCTGGCAATGTCCTTATCCTCCCGAGATAAATCATCATAAGTAATCTTAGTCAGAACCGACGGGCCAGCACCAAAGTTCCAATACGTCGGAAACCGGCGCTCGCCCTCCAGTGTCAGCCAAAACGGACGATGCCCCTGAACGGGACACACCTTAAAATACTCCCACTTAAAACCATGAAAAGAATCCTCAAACAACCCAAAAATCCGGCGATGAGGTTGAGCACGGAAAGACATATATCCTTTCTTATGCTTCCCCTCCTTAGTCGGAAGAGTGCATAAGAAAAGAAAAAGAAAAACAGGAACAGAAGCCGGAAGATCGAGATACCGGCACACCAATTCAAAACATCGCACGACAGCCCAACTGTTCAGGTGAAGCTGAGACGGCGCTACGGAACACCGACTAAGCAGGCCCTGAACAAACGGCGAAAACGGAAACCGCACGCCGAGCCGAGTAAACATAGACTCCTAAACCCACATCCAGTCCGGCACGGTGGGCGAATGAAGATTCAGATAACAGACGCGCTCGTCGGCATCAGGGAGCACGAGCTCATACCGCCCCTCCTCATCGCCACCACCACAGATCGCCCCCTGATCACGGAGCCGCTGAAGATCATCCTCCGTCACCCGCGACGGAACACCCCACACATCGCTGGTCACCCAACCGTAGCGATTGGGAACACCCCTGGAGGGGGCTACTGGGGCTCCCACACCCTCATTTCTCCGACGCTGCATACCTAAAACAGGGAGGAGCACCACCATCAGCCTACTGACTTTACGTAGAAGCAAGGCGAAAACCTAACACCACTACCAACCTGACGCGGTGACCCACCACCACTATTAAAGAAAACACGGCGGTGCTCAACCCCCCCAAACTCAAAGTACTACCCCCCAAAGACACCAAACACAGTAACAAACAGTAAAAGAGTAAAACAGGCAGAACAACGCATGGCAAAGACAGAACAAGCATTTACAAAGTAAAAAAGGAAAAAAGCAAAGCATGCCAACTTGGTAATTCAGAAGGAAGCTTGAGGAAAGCTAGAAAAACAGAAGAAACAGAGCAGCACCAAAAAAGCAAAAATCACGGAGAGAAGAGGAGTCTCCTTTCAGATGAAGAGTTTTTCTTTTGAGAAGAGAAAAAACGGACGAGGGAACTGAAACAAAAGCAAAAAAGGTTTCAAAAGGAAGCAAAAAGACACGATCAACCCTAGGCACAATAAAGACTCGTAGGGGCAAAAAAGGGAAAAAACCCCTCGCAATAAATGCCCCCTTGGAAAAGCAAATCACGCCTCGAAGGACGCAACGGGCGCAACAGGCACGGAAGGGTCACGTCTAGACCAAAAACGGTCAGACGAATCTTTCACAAGACGAAACCGGAACACCGACCTCATCACAAAAAACCAAACGAACACTCGAGAAAGACTGAAGACGCATTTTCGCAATAAAAACACCTCACCTCCCAGCGACAAACCGACCTTGCTCGCTCTCCCGCTGCGGGGGCAACTGTTACGGATCCGGTCCACGGATCCCGGACCCGAGACCAGACCCGAACCCGGCTCCTCGGACCAACCCGTCTCCCCCCTCCGAAAGGCCCAAAACCGGCCCTATGGAGCTCTTAACCAACTTTCAAATTCAAACACCTCCCTTATCTTAACCAAACAAGATAAGATAAGACGATCCCCATCTCCTATAAATAAGGGGACCCAAGTCCCTCCAAGTATTCATTCATCCCTCACACTTTCTACCTCTCAGATCCATTCTGACTTGAGCGTCGAAGTGTCTTTGCAGGTACCTCCCCTCCGCTCCGCCTGGGCAGTCCGACATCCGCCTCGACCTGCAGGTTCCCGATCCTCCTCCTAAACCGTACCAGAGTCATTCTGTACAAGATTCATAAAGAATATGTATGGTATACAAATGTTTTAGACTTTTAGTGTATGTTAAGTCCCTTTAGTGGAGGTGGGTATAGTTTGTCTTTGCATATTTAACTTTTTAAAATTTAAATTTATCTCTCAATCTTTATATTTATCTTAAATTAAATATAATATTTAGGCATAATTTAATCCAACACAATATAAAAATTTAATTTAATCTTTATATTTCAGTCTCAGTCATCTTTTTCAAATGCAACATTACGAAATACTATTTTGTTATTTTTTTTCGTGCAATAATGTATATTAATGATAAAAAAATGATTTGACTATAGGAAAGGATTAAGTGTGACTGAAGTTGAAAAAAGTTATTAATAATAAGGACATTAGAGAAAAGAGAGAACAATCTTATGAAACACATACCCTTGCTTTTTCACAAGTCAGAGCCTATTAATGCCCACTTTGAAGTTTATACTTAAGGAAATAATTCCCAATTCCAGGATCCTAAGCTACCAAACAAGAGCAGGAGAACAAGCAAAAGTGATAGCAGAATCCAATTCCATTCCCATTTTAATTTGTACAAGCCAGGGGATAAAACAATACCGAAAATGCTGTAAAAATAGTAGGATATTGGAAAAGGAAGGAACCACAATAAAATGTATAAGTATATTAATTGAAGTGCTGTAATCTTTTTTATTCTTCTTCTTTTCTAATAAATAAATAAATAAATAAGTCCATTTATGTATAGGATAGTGCCAGATGCATGCAGCCACTCAACACGTTTGAAACAATTTTGATTCCAAATTTTCATTGAATTGACAAGCTTGCACTATGAAAACGAAAAGCTCTTTAATTTCTGCACGAGGTCGGTTCATATTACTACTATTGTTATAAACTGCTATTCCCACTTTAAGCAATATGAAGTCATTGTAAAAATTTTAGCTGTACTTGATTTTTTAAAATAATCTCCGACTCTTGTATTATAAGTGACACCTCTTTTAAAAGTATTATTTTTAGAAAATTTAAGAGTGAAAGATATTTTTCATTTGGTGAGTTAGTTTTTGGGAATAAATTAAAAATTAATTTAATTGTTAATATGACATTAAAATCTATATGATTTAATCTAGTTGAACCAATCACATACGTAAAAAATGTGTTTATAAACTTTATAGTAGTTGGCCGAATATTGTTAGCGATAAATTTCATAACGCAAGTCTTTTGATTTGATCAACATAACACTGACTGGTATTGACAGAATTTTATTTGCCTGTGCCACAAGAAACTTGTGCTTAATCTCCTTTACATCCTATGATATAAAATGATGTAATATCTTTTATAATTTTATTAATATCTTTTATCTACTTAACAAACTCGAAACCGAGTACAATTTTAACATCATCAAACTAAGAATAGTATCATAACTTCATCGATCCAGCTAAAAAGGCAAAGATCATGTTGTAATGCACATTGCAGTGAAAATTTTTTCATAACTTTTGTACTGCCAAGAAAATGCATTCATTTACAAAGAGTAAGTTATGATAGAAAAAAAATAAAACAAAGCAAAGGATATATAGAGTAAAGAAAGATCTATTTCATTCCCCCTAATATGTTCCAAATTTTCAAGTGAATGAATCTAAACTATGTCCTCACTGTTTGTCATGGGCTTCTATAAGATCTCCCGTACAAAATAATAGTACAGAAGATAGAAGAATTGAACTAAGATGGATTGGAATTAGAAGTAGAAAAGAAGGAAGTCACTAGTGCAGGAGATTTTAGTATGAAATTCTTCTCTCCACAATTCTACCAATTCCTCTCACCCATTCTGTTATTTTCTCTTATCTCCTCCTATAAGTGTATCGAAAAGGAGTAATTTCCCTTTGTTGCCCTCGAGTTTCTATACTGCTGGGGTGTGTAACAGCTTCGTTATAGTTATTTTCAGTTAAAGCTCCAACATTATCAACAGCATTGGAATTGCCATCACTCTGCACACAAGTATACATAAATAAATAAATAAACATATTTGAAGCTAAATATATAATACATATGGAATGCACCTCCAACGAAATAGGAGGGAAATTCTAGATTACAACTACTATAATCTGTATGTTAATTCATGCTCATTCATTTTATGGGCCACAAATCAAACAGAAAATGTATCTTTTAGTGAGATTATCCACGTTGAAGAATGTCCAATTACTAATTAAATCTTTCGGACGAACTCAGTAATCGAAAAAAAAAAACTATGCAGGATTAATTTCCTGATATTAAAAGATTTGAATAGATATAACACCAATCATCCTACCAGAATTAGAGCATATTACAAGTGTTTTATGTACTTATAGATAATCTATCAAAATGGTTTTTATGGCAGCGGTGAGAATCAAAGTTAGGTCCTTATGGGATTCAAATGATCAAATCCTAAACCTACACTGTAAACGAGATGAGATGAGTTGATCAAGATACCTTTTTAGTTAGACCATGAGCTGACATAACTTCATAGAGCTTGTGCATAAGCATTTCTTCTTCGACCTATTAATTAGAACTTGAATTAATGTTGATGAATTAATACAAACATGTCACACAGAAAAATAAATAATTATTCGGAAATTCATTGATACATGCCACCAGAAATTAGTATTACAATCCCAATAGAAACCAAAAAGTACTTTCTCTCTTACAAACATCACATTTGTTGTTTGTTACTGAAAAATGCATCAAACTAGGACTATCTAAATGAAGAATGTAATTTCTATTTCAAAGAGAATAGCTAAAATAGTAAAAAAACACAAATTACATTTAGTGACAGGAAAAATCAGGATTAGTGCTAAGCAAAGAACCTGAAGTTTTTGCGATTCATGGAGCATTGATCTATAGGCTTCCATAAGGATCTCATTTTGCTTATCCATATGCCTGTTCAACATAAAAATCAGAATCAAACTAGGTTCCCAAAAAAATAAAATAAATTGAAGAAAAAAAGAAGCACGACACAGGTTGAAGAGAAAGTACTTCAATAACTCTGCAGAGTAAGTTGGATCAAATCTTCCAGGTTCCATGGCAAAAGAAAAGAAATTGGGGTTTCGAACTGAGCGAGAATAATAACGGAACACGCTCACGGGATTCCTGGGAAAAAGAAGCAACCAAATTAAAACAAAGATAGGTATGAATCCGCTAAAGCAAAATGTGGAATGGCAAAATTCCAATTTCAATTCGAGCAATCATAGTTGTCAGAACCGAATCGGTAATCGAACCGGTTAAACTACTGAATTACTGAATTATTGGTTCAACTGGTGAGTCACTGGTTGAACCGGTTAACCTGGTCCCATGTAAATAAAATATAAAATAGTCAACGTATATACAACAGCAATAACATAGAACAACAATGAACAATATATTACACTATAGAATAAAAAATTGAATAATCTGCCAGGAATCAACAAGTTATAATCAACCAAATATAATCAATAACAAGTTTAAAATTCAACTCAACTATAATACAAATTCAACTCTAAATCCCACTATATTCCCATCACACAAATTTACTGGATCTTCCTTCCATTTGCAATGAATTCAACTACTCATCTTCGTCTTCATCTGTTTCTAATTTTCAAACACTGAATCCTAGCCTCTCCAAAACACTGTATACAATGGCTACCGCAGCATTCAACTCCACCACAGATTTGATCATTTCAATATCAGACATCAAAATAAAGACAGATTTGGGGATATTTTTTTAAAAGAGGCAAATTTATAATCACAAGCAAAAAATTTCAGCATTACAACGTTAATCAACAAATTATAATCAACCAAATATAATCAACAACAATCAAGATTCAACAAATTCAGTTAATCAACATCATTAATCAGTTCTTCGGTGGTTCACTTAATCAAATTATAACTCAATATGACAATAAGTTAATAACTGAATAAATAAAAAAAATAAAAAACATACCTGAGAAGTGGGAGACCAAGCACGGCTAGAAGGAAGAAACGACGGTGAGCTACGCCGGACGAGGACGCGACGGCGACGAGAGACGCAGTCAGGCAGAGGAGACGACGAGCCAGCGAAGGAGACGCAGAGGGGCCGACGCGAAAGTCACAACTCACGAGACGAAGCAGAGTAGCCTGGCGGTGGCGGTGGCCGGTGCTTTTTTGGGAGTGTGAGAGTCAGAGCATCAGAGGTCCTTCTCCTTCTTGATGAGATTC
Organism: Arachis duranensis; assembly: GCF_000817695.3. Taxonomy (NCBI): domain Eukaryota; kingdom Viridiplantae; phylum Streptophyta; class Magnoliopsida; order Fabales; family Fabaceae; genus Arachis; species Arachis duranensis. The sequence goes on along the minus strand of NC_029774.3, from coordinate 22,205,153 downwards.
AGAGGGGGATGGGGCCTCGAAGAGGAAGAGGGTAGCTTTTGGGGTTTTTTTTATCTTTTTCAAAGTTGCAAAAACCGAATCGGTCACTGGATTAAATAGTTTAATAGTCGAGTAATTAGTTTAATAATTTAATAGTTCAACTAGAATTGAATCTTAGTTAATTAAATATATAATAAAATTATCCAAAATTTAAGGTATAATTTCATATATTCCAATTTCAATAATTTTTAAATTATTTCAAAGTTTCACAACATTCATAATTTATTATTGAAATTTACAAAATAATAAATTTTTAAATTCAAATCAAATAATTAGCAATAATACTAATGTATCATTACATTAACAACAAAAAATCAGAATAAAAAATATTTAACAATAATTTCAGTAATAAAAAATAAGAACATTACTTCCATTTTACATAAATTGAATAGTGGAGATCCTCAAACCAATAATCATACAATTCTAACACAAACCAAAATTTAATTCAATTACAAATTTTTAAACTTTATGAATATAAGAGAGGCAAAGTATATAATTATATTTAGTTTAAATTCTAATCTATTAATCAACAATTAATTCTAACTTCTAGATTCAAACTACACTAAAAACACAACAACAAAAATTAAACGGAATCCAATTTCAAATTTGGAATCTAAATTAAGAGAGCCAAAATATATAATTATATTTAATTTGAATTCTAATCCATTAATCAGCAACTGATTCTAACTTCTGAATTCAAACTAAACTAAGACCATAGCAGTAACAAAAATTAAATTGAATCTAATTTTAAATTTAGAATCCAAATTAAATTGAATTTAGAATCACATAAGCATTCAATAAATTAAATAAATAATCCAATTCCAAACTTAAAACACAAATTCAGTTCAGAATCTTAAAAATTAATTGGACAAAAAAATAAAATCAAAATTAATTTAGGAAGTCAGGGAGTCAAGGATACGGTGAACAACGATACAGAAAAGAATGACCAGGTTAGAGTCGAGGAGTTTACCATCGACGGCGTCGAAGAAGCATACATCAACACTTCCGATAGAGTACATAGAGGCGAGCACAGAAGCGTTTTGGGCGGCGAGTCAGCAACAGAGACGAAGTAAACGAACCAGAGACAGAGGGACGTGGGTGGGGTGATCGACGCTGGTTGCGTCAACAAGGAGAGGAGGAGCCGAGGAGTGCTTACCGTAGAAGAGAGCCGACAAGATGAGCGATGTGCGACGGCGAAGTGAGTTAGGGACTTAGGGTTGCTAGATTGGACAATTGGTAGTGGTTAATGGATCAGCTCACAAAATGCAGCGTTTTTGGCCAAATTCAAAAAATTGGCCAGGTCCCGGTTTGTTTCGACCGACCGATTACCAGCCAATTTAGCAGTTCTGTTTCGATTTTTATTTCTGTGATTTTGGAGTATGACTGAACCGTAATTGCCATCGGTTTGCAGTTCGATCGATTCGACCGGTCAGTTCAAACCAATTTTCAAAACTTTGGTTTATAGTATAAACTAGGTATGTGTATTTTTTAAAATTTCATATATCTCGTTTGCAAATGAGATAAAGCCAAATAAAATTCGGTCTTATCTCTTTACCGTGTAAAAGAAATATGTAAAAAAAATATAAATTGATAAATATGTTACAAATTATCTATATCTATAAATAAAATATTTAAATTATTTATTTAAAAAATTATTCTTTTGTTGCCTACAATATTCTCTGTCCCAACAGGCTAAGGAATAAAAAAATTGTTTATTATTACTATAATAGCATTTTTATGGCCCAATTTGATTTTTATGTCCAAAAAATTTTTTATAGTCCAAAAAAAAAATACAACAAAAAAGGCTTTAATGTGATACACTATAATAATTTCATTTTGTTCAATAATATAACAAAAAATTGACCTTAATGTGATACAAAATAAAAAATCTAGAAAAAGGACAAATAGGTCCCTAACTTTTTTTTCCTATGAACATTTTCGTCCTTGAGAATTAAAAAATACATTTACATTCCTGACCCCTTCAAAATCTGGACAAATTTATTCCTCCGTTAAAGTAATCCCGTTGGACCCGACAAAAAAGTCTAACGTGGTTTCCGTTGTGCTGACCTAGCCGTTATGGGAGCACATGTGGCATGGACCTTTTCAAAACAGGACATATACATCCTCCCAATTCAAAACAATGCCGTTTTACCAACAAGGTTACTTCCTCATCTCTTCCTCCCATCTTCTTTCTCTTTCTCTCACAACGTGCACAGATAATAAGAGAGGAGAAGAGACACATTCACTGATAATTCACAAACCCTTAACACGGTCCCAAATGTCCACGCTTCAAGCTTCTCTTCTCTCTAAACCTTTCCTCTCAATCCAATTCTCATCTTCATACCCTTCACTTTGCCGCAACACATTCCTCTCTTTCCACTCCCTTATCTCATCCCATCCCCACCTCACGCGCCTCCGCCGCAACACATTCTTCTCTTTTCACTCCCTTACCTCATCCCATCCCTACCTCACGCACCTTCGCTCCCGCGTACACTACACATTCAACCTCGACAACAGTGTTACATCCTCTTCCAAACCCCAACCCAAATCCCAACCTCAATCCCAATTAACTAACTTTGAACCAAATTCTGTCGAACCTGATGCCGTTGACGCCAGCGAAAATCTGAAGAAGAAGAAAGATGAGGAGGGTGGTGGAATTGGTTCCAGGTTGCCATTTTTGGTGTTTCTTCTTAGAATTTGGGTGAAAGTGAGAGAAGCGGTGAGAAGGGCATTTTTGAAAGTTTTTAATTGGAGGCTATTTTGGAGTGGAAGGACGTATATGTCCTGTTTTGAAAAGGTCCATGCCACATGTACTTCCGTAACGGCCAGGTCAGTTCAACGGGAGCCACGCCAGACTTTTTCGTCAGGTCTAACGGAATCGCTTTAACGGAGGAATAAATTTGTCTAAATTTTGAAAGGGTCAGAGACGTAAATATATTTTCTAATTCTTGGAAAATAAAATGCTCACGAAAAAAAAAATTAAAGACCTATTTGTCATTTTCTCAAAAATCTAATCAATTGTTCATATACATCACTATTTGGAAACGATCTGTTATCACACAGGAATTGTCAGAGAGTTTAAAAGCAACATAAATACGCATTTACTCTTTTACCATGCCACCTATTTTTAGCACCTGCAGAAGAATGTCTTTTTCAGTACAATAATATATTCTTAACATTTTTTTGGATAGTTATCGGGCCAATTTTTTTAGTAATAGAAAAAAATTGTATGTAATTTAATATCATAGTTAATTAATATGTTTTTTTATATAAATTTTATTTGTTTTATTAAAAAAAAGACCTTTAGATTTGAGCGTTATATTTTTATAGTACACAAATCGGAGGATCTGATTTGTGATGAAATAAAATTTTGTTCGATATAAAGCAAATTAGGGTCCAATTTTGCATGTTTCAAAAATTTTTTCATACTCCAATACAAATTTGACCCTCAAATTTGTAAATTAAAAAAAAAACTATTGTGATATGATCAAAATAGATGCCCATTAATATGGGCAGTTGATTTTGTTTTCAATACTGAATGACTCAACTTCTTATAGCAAACATAAGTTAATAAAGTTGAAATTGTAAACTTTACATGCCTATAAATAGTGAAGAAATCTGAGGAACTATATACACTGCAATAACATATAAAATTCTCTTTTCTTTCTATTTCTCTTTGTGAGTTCTTCAGTTGCAATACATATAATGCTAGTAAATATATAAGTTACTTCTATTATTATAGTAAGATAATTATATTGGTGAATATCAATACTAAAGTCTGAACCTCCCTAGCTGCGTCATTGCCCCAAGCGCAAATAATGTAAGAAACTTCTTTATTTTATATTTATTATATCTTTTTTGTTTATTTATTTTACAACACGTTATCAACACAAGATTTTGATCAAATTTTAGGAAGACTCAGGTAATAAATTTTTATTATGTCAAAACTCTCTCATCTTGAATTTAATGCTCTTGATATATCTAGAAATAATTATTTATCATGGATATTAGATGCTGAAATTCATCTTAATTCAATGGATCTTAGAGATACCATTAAGGTTGAAAATAATACATCTCAGAAGGATAAAGCCAAAGTCATGATTTTTCTTCGTCGTCATCTTGATGAAGGATTGAAAAATAAATATCTCACATTAAAAGATCATACAGATTTGTGAAAAAACCTTGAAGAAAGGTATAATCATCAAAAGACGGTAATACTTCCTTAAACCTGATATGAATGAACGTACTTGTGTCTATAGGATTTTAAATCCATAAATGAATATAATTTAGCAATGTTTCAAATCACCTTACAAATAAAATTATGTGGGAAGAAGATAACTGATAATGACATGTTAGAGAAAACTTTCTCGATCTTCCATGCCTCGAATGTGCTCCTGTAGCAGTATAAAAAAAGGATTCAAAAAAATATTCTGAGTTAATTTCTTACCTTCTTGTTGATGAACGCAACAACGAGTTGCTTTTAAAAAATTATGAAGCGCGCTCAACTGGCGCTGCTCCATTTTCTGAATCAAATGCGGCAAATCATAACCTCAAAAGAGGTAAATGATAAGGTTTTGGCAACAAGAAAAATTATAAAAGAAAAAAAGTTATGTTCACAAGAGAGAATCTCACCAGAAGTAGGATAAAGAAAGAAATAATGGGAAAATAAATCAACAGAGGATAAATATTTCTGTTCTGGTGGAAAAGGTCATTGGTCACGTACCTGTCGTATCTCAAGACACCTAGTCGATCTTTATCAAGCATCTTTTAAAAAGGTTGACAAAGGAAAGGAAACAAATTTAGTTTCAAATGATGTTGCTGAAAATTACACCACTCATTATATGTATCTGATTTCTTTGAGGATCCTGAAGAAAATATTGGTTATTTGATCAATGATGGAATAGTTTAATATGTGGGATTGTTAAGTATTCATGTAAATAAATAATGTAAGAAACTTTTTGTTAAGTTTTATTTTCTATACATTTGAATTTTAAATATGATGTATATAAATAATGTTTAATAAAATATTTATGAATTTCAAAATTATTAAATATGCCAAGATAATAATAAAATTTTTAGTATATACTATATTTTTCAGAAAATTATTTTCAATTAAGAAAATAATTTTATTGCGCAAATATTTCTACTTATTTTATTATTATTTATCTTTGAAGAAAATGACAAGGACATATAGTGAAGATGTTTGCCTTGTAGATAGTGCAAGTTCGCACACCATTCTCAAAAGTAATATATATATATATATATATTTTACTCATGTTGTGCTAAAAGAAGAATATATCAATACTATTATTAGCTTAGGCAATGTGATAGAAAACTCTGGAAGAGCTATTATTTTTTTTTCCTGGAAGAATAAAATTCATAATAAATGATGTACTATTGTCTACTAAGTCTCTAAGGAACTTATTGAGTTTCAAAGATATTTGTCGAAATAGATATCATATTGAAACTATGAACGAGGGAAATCATGAGTACTTAAGTATCACAACTCATGATTTAAATAAAAATGTTATATTAGAAAAGTTACTCTCACTTTCATCTGGGTTATATTATACTAAAATTAGTACAATTAAATCAGATGCCGTTGTAAACTAGAAGTTTACTAGCCCAAATGAATTCGTAACTTGGCATGATTGATTGGGTCATCGAGGAGCAACCATGATGCAGAGAATTATTGAAAACTCCCATGGACATTCACTAAAGAACCATAAGATTCTTAAATATAGTGAATTTTGTTGTGCTGCATGTTCTTAGGGAAAGTTAATTTTAAAGCTATCACCAGTAAATATTGGATTTGAGTCTCCTGAATTCCTAGAAAGGATTCAAGGCGATATATGTGGACTTATTCATCCACCATGTGGATCTTTTAGATATTTTATGGTCTTAATAGACGCATCTTTGCAATGGACACATGTGTGCTTATTGTCTTCTCGCAACCTGACGTTTACGAGATTACTTGCTCAAATTATTCGAATAAAAGCACAATTTTCAGAAAATCCAATCAAAGCAATTTGTCTTGATAATGCTGGTGAATTTACTTTCAAGCTTTTGATGCTTATTGTATGGCTAATGGAATAAGTGTTGAGCATCCAGTAGCTCATGTTCACACACAAAATGGGTTAGCATAATCACTTATTAAACGCCACCAATTAATTGCTAGACCCCTTACTTATGAAAACAAATCTTCCAACTTTAGTTTGAGGGCATGATATTTTACATGTCGTGGTACTTATTTGTTTGAGGTCAATAAGTTATCATCAGTTCTCTCCTATGCAATTAGCTTTTGGCCAGCAGCCAAATATTTTTCATTTAAGAATATTCGGGTGTGCGGTACATGTTCTTATTGTTCCACCTTCTCGCACCAAAATGAGACCTCAAAGAAAATTGGGGTTATATGTTGGATATGATTCTTCCTCTATAATGAGGTATCTTGAGATACAAACTGGAGATGTATTTAAAACCCGATTTCTGGATTGTCATTTTGAAGAATCAAAATTTTCAACATTAGGGAGAGAGAATAAGCTTCCTGGAAAGGAACTTAATTGGAATGCATCATCCTTGATGCATTTAGATCTTCGATCAGGGTAATGTGAACTAGAAGTTCAAAAGAAAATACATTTGTAAACAATAGCAAATAAATTGCTTGATGCATTTTCTAATACAAAGAGAATAACCAAATCCTATATACCAGCTGAAAATGCCCCAATTTAAATAGATGTCCCAGTTGGACAAGTGGCCACCGAAACAAATTTACGCTAGAAGTGTAGTAGGCCTGTCGGTTCTAAAGACAAAAATCCTCAAAAAAAGGTAAATAATATTCTTGTTGAAAAATACATAGTAAGGACACTTGCAAACTGCAGTTATCTAAAATTATGATATAGTTTTAACGTCAAAAGATGTTCAGGTACCTGAAAATTTTGAAAATGATGAGATCTCGATAAATTATGTCTTTACAAAAGAGAAATGGGACCGAAATAAGACAATTGTCAATGAAATATTTGCATGTAATGTGGCATTAAATATCATGCATGAAAGTAAGGATCTTGAGCTAAGAATAGTCGAAGAATGTTGACAAAAGAATGATTGGCCGAAATGGGAAAAAGCTATGAAGGCTGAGTTAGACTCACTTACAAAATGTGAAGTCTTTGGTCTTGTAATCCATACACTAGAAGATGTAAAACCTGTTAGATACATGCGAGTATTTTTGAGAAAACGAAATGAGAAAAATGAAGTTGTACGCTACAAGACTCGACTTGTGGCACAAAGTTTTTCACAAAGGCCAAGTATAGATTATGAAAAAATATATTCCCTTGTAGTGGATGCAATAACATTGCATTATTTGGTTAGTTTATCCGCATATCATAAACTACATATGCATTTAATGGTTGTGGTAACAGCTTACTTATACAGATCATTAGATTGTGATATCCATATGAAAGTCTTTGAAAGATTAAAGACATCTAAATCATCCAATGAATATTCACAGGGGTTATACTCAGTCAATTGCAAAAATCTTTATATGGTCTAAAGCAATCTGGACGAATGTGGTATAATCGTCTTACTGAGTATCTGGCCAAAAAGGGATTTAAGAATGATGATATTTGCCCATGTGTTTTCATAAAGAAATCTATATTTGAATTCATTATAATTGCTATGTGCATTGATGATTTAAAAGAAGAGTTTGAGATGAAAGATATTGAAAAGACTAAATTTTGTCTCGGTCTGCAGATCGAGCATACAAAAAATATGATCTTTATTCATCAAACAACATACACAGAAAAGATCTTGAAGAGATTTTTATGGATAAGTCACATCTATTAAGTACCGGAATGATCGTAAGGTCTTTGGATGTGAAAAAGGATCAATTCCCTCCTAAAGAAGAAAATAAAGATATCCTTGGCATGAAGTACGATAGCTTAGTACAATTGGAGCGCTAATGTACCTTGCTAATAATACACGTCCTAACATATCATTTACTGTAAATAGTTCTTTTTCCAACCAGAAGATATTGGAATGGAATCAAACAAATTTTTCGATATCTTCATGGAACGGTTGATATGAGATTGTTTTATCCCTATAGATCTAAGTCACAACTAGTTGGCTATGCAGATGTAGGATACTTATCTGGTCCACACAAAGGAAGATCTCAAACAGGATACATGTTTACATATAGTGGTACGACTATATCATGGAAGTCCACGAAACAGATGATAGCAGCAACCTCCTCTAGTCATGCTAAAATACTAGCGATACATGAAGCAAGTCGCGAGTATTTTTGACTTAGGAGTTTGATCCAATATATTCTGGCATCATGTGGACTAATTGATCATAAGATAGCTCTAACTGTCCTGTTTGAAGATAATACAGCATGCATAGCTCAACTTAAGGGTGGATACATCAAAGGTGATAGAATAATGCATATTTCTCTCAAATTCTTCTTCACTCATGACCTTCAAAACCAAGAAACAATTGATGTCCAATAGATCCGCTCAAGCGATAATCTGACAGATTTATTTACAAAGTCACTTTCAAAATCCTCCTTTGAAAAATTGGCACATCAGATTGGGATGCGCTGATTTTAAAACATTCAATGATGTCGACAAGAGGGGAATACTGCACTCTTTTTTTTTGTCAGGTTTTTTTCCATTAGTTTTTTTTGACAAGATTTTTAACGAGGCAATTTCCATCACAAGGGATTTTGTAATCTTTTTCGTTCACTAAAGTCTTTTTCCATTAGATTTTTCTTTAGTAAGATTTAACGAGGTATAATCCTAAATGGGCATTTAAGGGAGAGTGTTGTGATAAGATCAAAATGGATGCCCATTAATATGGGCGGTTGATTTTTTTTTTTCAATATTGAAGGAATCAACTTCTCATGGCAAACATAAGTTAATAAAGTTGAAATTGTAAACTTCACACGCCTATAAATAGTGAAGCAATCTAAGGAACTATATATACTGTAATAACACATAAAATTCTCTTTTCTTTCTATTTCTCTTTGTGACTTCTTAAGTTGCAAGATATATAATACTAGTAAATATATAAATTACTTCTATTATTATAATAAAATAATTATATTGATAAATATTAATATTAGACTCTTTTATTTATATTTTTTTATTTTATATTTATTATATCTTTCTTATTTATTTATTTTACAACAAAAATCACAAATTATCTATATCAGTCCCAAGAAAAAAGCATCAAAATATCCACGTTGTCAAGAAACACCACTTAAGCTATAACACAAAAAATAAAAAATCAGTTATCGGATCCGTCTTAACACAGCTAGTCGAGTTGAACCACCCTTCGAACCGTCTAACATCAGACCCGTAAAAAAGGTTTGATCCGTCCGGATTTCATCATAACGACGTACCATAATCTGCTCAGTGATCAGTCTCAAGACCTCAACGAACGTCTCTTTCCTCTCGCACTCACCACTCGGTCTCGTCACTCTCTCATCTCTCTCACTGTCACTCTCGCACGCAATCTCTCTCGTCTTCGGTTTCTATCACTGTCTCCGATCTCACACTCAAGCTCATCGTCTCGTCACCGTCTCGCACTCAGTCGCGCGTCCTTCCTGCGCTTGTCGTCGCCGTGGCAGAACCAGCAGGTCGGGGATTGTCGTCGTTTTCGTATTCTTGCCTCAGGCCTCACTGTCAGCTTCCTTTGTGCAACCAGCAGCTGGTCCCCGATTTGGTGAGTTCCAACAAATTCTCCTGTTATTTCTTTTTCAATTTTGTTGCTGTAATTATCACTGAAACTTGAATTTGTTGAAATAATCACCTAGCTAAATTGTATTGCTGAAAATGATCATAGTTTAATTTGTTGTTGAAAATTGTCAATGAGATGAATTTGTTGCTGTAGGATGTTAGAATATAATTAGGATTAATTAGTATTATTTAGTATATCTTATTATTATAGAATAATAATTAGGATTATTATAGGAGATTACGATCTTTATTATTACGATTCTCTTAGTACCTATAAATATCATTTTATATTGTATCATTTTACACAACTTGAATAGACAATTTGAATACATTCAATAATATACAAATCTTTTCTCCAATTTAGTCTCTTGTTTTTAACATGGTATCAGAACCATGGTATCCTCCTTGAAGAGGATAGGTTATTTTTCATGCGGTGAAATCACCGTAGTTTTTGCATTTTTTTTATGCCATTCTTCTTTTCCTTTTGTTTGATACTTTTTCACCTTATCGACTAGCCTATTCTCTCCGTCTTGTATCTTTCCGAGTCGAATGATCAAATACCAATGCCATCCGCTGTTTTCCTATTCTCATGAAGAAATCATAGTTCCGGAAAAGTTTTGATTCGTAGTGCTTGTTTGGATGCCATTATTTTGATAAAAAAATCTTTGAAAAAGATATTTTTTTAACGTGTTTGGCAAATTTCTAGTAGTAAAAGTAAAAGTAAAAGCACTAGAAAAATAAAAAATATCTTTTTTTAGAAGTTATAATTTAAATCTTTTTTTTAAAGTTCTTTTTTTCTTAAAAGAAAATATTTTTCATGTAATAAATAAATAAATAAGTACTTTTATATCGTTATACCCAAATATAATTGATAAATAAAAAAATCTTTTTATACGAAATATCCAAACATAAATTTATTTTTACTTTTCTATAAAATATTTAAAAAAAAGATATCTCAACAAAAATCTTTAACTCATCCAAAGGAGCTCTAAGTATTGAATGATTTATTTATTCTTACATAGGCGGTATTGATTTATTCTTAGCTGTGTCTTCTCTCTCCACCGTCGTTATTGCTATGTAATATCTCTCCAGCGGGCTGCAACCTGTGACCTCATCGCCAATCTGCTCTCCTCTGGTGTTATGTGCCTCTCTCCGCCGCTGTTATGCTCTCTGCTCATCCAGTTTCGTTCACTTCCTCTGTACTCTCTCGCCACCAGTCAGCTCTCTCCAACGGTGTGCTCTCTTGTACCTTTGTTTGCGTCTCTCGATATCTTGACTTTTGGTTACTTGATTATTGAATATTTTTTGAATTTCTATTTTATTTGATTGGGTTAAGATACAGTGGGTGATTAAGCTTGATTAATTTACTTGTGTATGATCAAACCTTGTTACTTTAAGAAAGAATGGACTAATTAACATTCTGGAGCCTTAATTTGCTTCTGTTTTGCTTGTCATTAGAATTTAATTAAAGACAAATGGAAGGAGATAGGCCTTATTTTGCTTGCCATTTAGGTTTCCTAATCCATCTTCATTAAACACGATATAATAAGTGCCTTGCATATGATTGTTTGCAGTTCTTGATTAATCTTTTGTTCCTTTTTGGATCTTGAAGATATGGCATTTCAAATGCCTAACAATTTGGAATATGTGTGAAAAGATCTGCTGCATCCTTACGGGCTATTTCCCTTGAAATTGCTTGCTTTGCTTTGATCAGCTGATGTAATAAATTTGGAACTTAATCAGAATTCAAAATTGTCAATATTTGAAAAAATTGTCAAGTTTTATTACCATTTTCTCCATGCCTGGAGAATACAATTAACATAAACATAATACATAAGAAGAATATGGATGGATTGTTTTGGCCCTTGATTTGTTGTTGTTATGTGATCTGATGTTTTGATGAATTCAACTATTGATCTGTCATTTTTGCTTCTGAACATTGATTTTCAATTGTTGCAATTGTCACAAAATGAGCTTTTAGTTTGATGCTGGGGTGTACTAGATATTGTAGTGTGAGACTGTGCTGTTTACAATGGGCACTGGAATTGTTTGGTTTTGATGCTGGGCAGCGTACTCTCTAATTCTATGATAAGTTTCAGAGTTAATTGTGTCTTGTTTGTCATCTGTTTTTTAAGTGGTTAATTGGGTTTACTGTTTTCTTTTGGTTAAAAATGTCTTATACTTGTTTATTTATATTTTTGTACTCATTAAATTGAGTTAGCTGTTTCTCTCAAATGAATAAATTAATTTTGGATTTATTATATAATTATATCTTGTTCAACCGGTTCAATTAGTGACCCACTAGTGGAATATTGACTCAGTGCCTCAGCTGAGTCATTCACCAAATCAAATTTAATAACTACTTGATTTCCTGTATCAATGGCAAGTACTCAGGTTTCAAATGACTGCATGATTCTGGGGTGATGGGCTATAACACATGGCCAAATTTGAGCCAAACCTTGTATTTGTAATTATAGCCTCGGTATGAATGCCAGACATTTATTCTGGTGAATGAGTTGGGACATCCTTTTATATCTGATGATTATGTTTTTGAATGGCAGTAGGCATGTCACAGTGGAAGCAACGATAGTAGAGCCTGGTCAAAGAACCTACTTCGTTCCTAAACCTCTTCAAATTTCTTTCCCCTGCCTGGATCTTTTTGTCTAGTAATTTGGAGCAGGAAGCTCTCTTTGTGCCTTTGGTGGTTAAGTTGTGTATTGTACGGAAATGGATTTGATAGAATCTTCAGTTCCAGAAGCACTAGATTGTGATCTCTCAATTCCAAGGGGTGGACCCATTTATGTTCCCAATATGGTCAGCCCCTCCACAACGGTTCCTCAGTTTGAAAACTCTATAATTTCTGAACTTCAGGTCTCTCTCTCTCTCTCTCTCCCCCTCCCCCCGTCCCAACAATTTTGCTACCTTTTCCCCTTAGTCTTCTTTGAAAAACTGTTTTTTGTTTATGCAGAATCTAGAGGCTGAATTATCACAAGATGCCACCCGAATCTCTGATGATGATGTCTCGTATGCATTCTTCCTGTTATTGTTTTCCTCCTCTCATCATTGCTCATTAATACATAGGGTCTCTACTTGTTAATGGTATTGATACCTTTTCAGGGTTGATGATCTTAAAATATTTACAGAGGACGAGCTAATGGATATGTCTTTGAAGGAAGTATTTGAGGTATTCTTCATGAACTTTTATATTTTTCCTTTTGTTTAATATTTGAACAGATTTAATGGAAGTGCTATTGTAGGGTATGGAGAACAATGAAAATCGTCCACCACCTTCAGACCAATCCAAAGTGGGGTTAGTCATGCATGACTTTTTGTTAGTTATTACACTAATGTAGATGGCCCTTATCTGAATTCATTTTATACTAGGTTTCAGACTCTTAGTTTTCTTTTTTATTCGAGCTGTATTGCTTCTGTCCTTCAACCTTATTGTGGATATGTGCAAGACTAAAAGTAGCAACAGAATAAGAGTAGTAGATGTAGCATAGAATTAAAAAAGAGAGAGAGTAGATAAGAAAAAGAGGAGCTGGAACATATCAAGGTGATACTCTTTCAGTCTCTGATATATTAATATAAGAACTAAGTACTGAAAAGAAGGGAGCAAGGTAGCATTTGAGGAGCCACCACTCTCCTAAGGTTCTTCGCAGCCTAGATCCTTCCTGCCATATTGATTCCCTTCATCAATCTTATACACTCTCAATACTCTCTCCTATAACAGGATTCATCTCTCATTCGTGCCCTCTCCAATAACTTCTCCAGCTGTCCTATTTGTTACATCAGCTGGTCCCACTTTATTTTATTTTCATCTCTCTTTTCTTTCATTCTTCTATTGTAAAATAAAAGGCGAAGGAGCTATTTTACCACTCTCTTCTCTAACTATCTTAATTGCTTCTTTTCGCTCATTCTTCCTTTTTTTCTTCACTTGGGTTAGGGTACCTAACAATTTGGTTGCAATTATGTCAAATACATGAATCTTAGTAATGTTTATGTAGTTGTACTACATTGATACTTGTCGTAAATTCTTTAGTGAAAATGCCATATATAGGGAAAAAACAATCTTATTGCATCTCTTTCAATTTCTTTCTCTATCAAGTTTTACACTTTGCAGTGAACAAATAATGTAAAGAGTTTCTTGTTGGATTTGTTCTAGGGGTAATGAAAAGAGGTCAAGGAAAAAACGGAAAGGAACAAATACTCCTATTCTTGAGGTATGCCAACTCTCTAAAAGAAATTATGTTCATGGCATTATTTTATGGTTAAATTGTTTCTTTCGTGTTGATAGTGACATACATGATATGCCATGACATTTTATCTTTATATATACATGAACTATAACTTGAAGGGTTGGCCCCTAAAAAAATGCCGGGGGCTTGGGCTTGGGCCACCACCTTTAAAATGGGATATTAAACATTTCATCTTGGTTTGCAATTTTGTTTCGTGTATGAGCTAAATCATCTGGATTCAATTATGTTCTTTTGCATTTAAGTCAATTTGATTTGATTTGATTTGATTTTATTTTTTTTATCGAAACTTGATCAAGTGGATATAAGCATGTTAAATGTGCAAAGGATGTGTCAGAACCGTTTCTGTATTTGCTGTTGTGTGATTCAATTAAGTTTGCTGTTAGAATAAATAATGGAAATCGAAGCTTTTCACATATAGACTTTGAAAGGATATGTGTGCACAATCCCTTTGGAACTTATGATCATTTAGCTTTTCAATATACAATATCTCTCTCTTATATCCAATTTTTTTTCCTTTTCAAAAGAAGAAAAGCAAAAAGAATCATTTATTTTATTAATTTACAGAGTGGTTGTATAGAAAAGGTGGAGCAAGTTGTGAGAATCAAACAAAGGCAAGAAGAAGACAAGGAATCAGCAAGACTTCATTCATTTAAGTTGGTATCATTACTATTTATGTGATTATTCCATTTTTCATCAGATCTATCTATTATTCTAATTTAATGTATCTTGTCTTTGTTTTAGTCCTGCTTGCAAGATCAATGAAACCCTCAAACCAGGCAGGAACGAAAGGATGAGATCACTTAGGTCCACAAATTATACCAAAAAGGTTGCTTTGAGATTCTTATCTGATATAAAAATCATTTGGTTTCAAATTGGAAAATATGCACACTAATGTTATCCTACTGTTAGTAGTTAGAGTAATTAACTAAGTTGTATGCACTTAGAGATGCGTGCCTTCTATATTATTGAATTGCTGTATTTCTTGTTTATGTTGTTCTCTTTGTTGGATCATATATATGTCTAACTTTTATCTCTTAAGTAGTTAGTTTATGACCATTATTAACCAACTAAAAGCATTAAAATTCATGTCGGAAATAAATCAGGCATTACTTAAAAGATTTCCATTTGTGACTTCGATGCAGTTCGCTGCTATCCTGAATTGATGTTTTTTCATTGGCTGCTTCCTCAATAATGGACTCCTAATATTTGTTCAGTATCCAATATATCATTATTATACTACAAATAGGTTCGAACCGTAATTGACTTGTGTGTGCCTTAACTTCTTCTTCTTTCCATGTGTATGCGCTCCTAGTCATTCTTCTGGTTTAATGTATGGCAGGTCAGTGCAGCAGATCTTCAACAACACATACCTGTGACATTTCCTGAAGTTCTTCTATCCGTGGAGGTTTACCATAATGTTCGACAGTGTGTCAAGGTATTCAACATCAATAGTTCAATACTATATTGATTTTAACAATGCTAAAATTCAATATGTAATTTCTGAAAAAAAAAACACTCCTATAACAAGTTAACTACCACAAAACAGCTGATTAACAAAAGGTTCATCTCTGCATATTTGATATTTTTACTTTTATTTTGGTAGACCCAAGAGTTGTTAGTTCTTGGAAAGCAGCCTTTAACTGATTTAAGGGACAAGATCCATTGCTCAATGGACCAGGTGATGCAAAAAGCTGGGCAGTATGATCCTTCTGGATATTTTCTCATTGAAGTAAGCATCTCTTTTACACTGGTATTAAGGTGATTTTTTATTCATTGTACATGACAAAAAGGTAACTTTTTTGTAGGATGTATTTTACACTGATTTGAGAGACCCATCTGCTATTAATTATGCTAAACCTATACTGGATTGGCTCCGAAACTCAAAGGAGGAGGTGCAAAAAAAATGGGAATATATTATAAGTGGCAGACTACACCAGAAACATAAAGCAATTATGGGTGAAGTATCTGCATCAAACTTGCCTCGCTTTGCATCGGTTGAGATGCAAAAGATACGTTTTTGTGACTTACTATTTCGACTTGGTGCTGGATACCTCTATTGTCACCAGGTAATTTTGTTTTAGTTCTCGGAATTAATGTTTGGTTATTACCCTCTTCCCATAGACACGTATGGTAAATCAAAGGGAGGTGTAGCTTAGCTTTTGCAATTTTACATCAGAGGGTAAAAGGGCTAACTACAGATACTTGAATACCATGATTTTTCTTATGCATAGAATGTTAGATGTGCATCTAATTTTTGCTCAAAATATATTAGAAGAAATCACGACACAGTTGCTTTCTTTTTTGTACGAGCAATGCTACGTGACCAACAAAATTTATCATTTTTGGCCTAACACTTGGCCAACACTAAAATCCTAAGTACTAAATTCTAAATCATAAACTTTAAACCCTAGTTAAAAATAAGATGTTGGCTAATATTATTAATAAAAGATGTTGGCCTCCCTGACATTTCTCTTTTTGTATATCTGCAGGGCGATTGCACGCATACCTTAGTGATTCGAGATATGAGGTTATTTCATACCGATGATGTGCATAATCGGACGGTTTATCCAATAGTCACCTTTCAACTGAAAACGGTTTTTAAGAAATGCAGTGCTTGCAAAATATTCAGAGCTACAAAAGTAACAGCCGATGACAAATGGACACCACAAAACCCTTGTTACTTTTGTGATGAATGTTTTTCGCTCCTCCACTTCAACGACGATGGCTTGCCATATTATAACAGCTTCCTAGAATATGATTATAATCACGATTAGTTCCTTTTAGTTTGAAGAACACTTTCACGAGGATGTCATCAAAAAACAAAAATTTCATTTGGTGGTACATTTAGTTTGGTATCTACGGAAGCGCTAAAATCTCCGGAGCCAAGAGGATAGTATAGAGCGTAGTGTTAGATTAGATGGGCACTTGCATCTTTTAGAGGCATGTTTGCAAATTTTATGAACTAGATTTAGAGTCCCACAGTGTACGAAAAATGAACGGTATAAATTTTTTGTACACAATTTTTTAGATAACTAAAATGATACTGGAGATATTTTGTATTTTATAGTTATAACATAATCAACCAATATAACTCTTAAAAGTTAAAACAAAGAATTGTATTGTAATAAATTTTATAGTATAATACAATAATAATATAATAGTAAAATTAATTCGGTTAATCTATATTATTTACATATATTGAAGTATTTGCTTAAATAAAAAATCATATCATAATTTTATAGTATAATAAAATTTAATTATGTAAATCTATGTCGTATATATAATGAAGTATTTGTTTAAATATAGTTTTTTGATAAAGTGTAATGAAACTGAAAAGCGTAAACCTTTTTTCTATTTGGTTTTGATAAGTCCAAGTATTTTTGTAACAAATTTTTTTAATATCATTGAATACCTATTGGCTTTTGCAATTTATAATTTTATTTAAAAAAATTATAAAATATAATAAATAAAGTGATACATGTTCAGAAGGATTTAAATTAAGTTATTTTGAAGAGATTTAAATTCAAATTAGATATATAAAAAAATTTGGCTTATTTTTAAATTTATTTGCTAGGGGTCTATTTAAAGACTCATTGTCACTCTTGTTGAATCAAATTTTGATGAATGAAATTTTTTGAATTTTTTAAAAAAATTGGATGTAAACTGGAGAAGTAGATGAGTCCCTTAACTATTACTTTAGAAAATTAAATTAAAGTAGAGGAGTCCCTTTTTTTGATTTTCTATCTAATCCTCTTCCTTTGATTTTTTCCTTCTTTTTATTATTTATTGTTCCCTTACGGTCTCGTGATTTTCTTTTGTTTTATAGCATTAGGTAAAGCAATTTAGTATACCAAAAAAAAAAAACATAAAACAAAGCAAGGTAAAATAAGAACAAGGTCAAACAAAAAAATAAGAGTGCAACAATAAAATGATTTTCAAGAGCAGTAAAAAGCAACAGTAGGGAGTTAATTGAGGGTAAAAACTAATTATGAATGTAAACACGAGTGACCTAACCATCATTATATATCATAAAAAATCGGTGTGTGCCATTATCCTACCAGAATTTCTTAAAAAGTTTCGTCAGTTAAAACAAGGTTCAAGATCAGTAAAAGAGTACCATAAAGAGTTGTTGTATTTGATGTGCAAAGTTAACGTTGAAAAGGATCCTAAAGTTCTTATGAAAATGTTTTTTATTGGATTAAATAAAGAAATTACAGATAAGGTCGAACTTTACCATTATGTAACAAATGGAGGATTTAGTCCATTTGACAATTAAGATGAAGGCGCAACAACAATTTATGGCAACTTGGCACTCTTCAGACTCCAATTCTACACAGGGTTCTAAAGGAGCAAAGTTTGAGGATACGGCAAAATTTACTATTGTAGATTTCAAGAAGAATATTATAAATCGATATCAATAGACTTTTTCTGATCCTATCTTTAATTCTACTTCACAGCCAATAATAAAAGAATTTTTTTAGTATACTGTAGATGTAGATAAGTACTTAGATGAACAAAAAGTGCAAAAGTTCTCAAAGGGGTTTTTGGAATGTGAGTAATTTAAAAAACAAGAGAGAAAAGAAAAAGAATGAGAGAAGAAGAAATTGAGAAAAAGAGTAAGTGTTTGAGTGAAAAGAATCAATGAGTGAAAGAGAAGATTTTGAGAAAATGTCAGAGAATAGTGAGAGAGAGGAGTCATTGAGAAAAAAAAAGAAACTGAGAGAAATAAATACACTTTGTAAGAGAAATTTTGAAAGTTATAGTTTAGACAAGAGTGCATTAGTGTCTATGATATTCAAAAAATCTCCAGTTTTTCGTATATCTAACCATGCATTGCCTAGTGTGTACATGTCCGATTTTAAAAGTTTTGCTGATCTATTGGTGAATTTTGAAGGAATTAATATGGATAGAAAGAGTGAAGGACAACCAATTCCATTCTATAGTGAGCGGCAACATGGAATATGTCTCACGTATTCAAAATACGACAAAGTGCAATTTGTTTTGAATTTGATAGTTCAGGCCAATCGTGAATAAAAAGGCATGCACATTAGACTCAGTTGCTAGATTGTTTTTCAAAAGTGATTGAACAAGATTTGAAGACGATTTTTTTTGTAGAGGGGGAGAATGATATGTGTTCAGAGGACTTTTTAGTCTATGTTAGTTTGTTTTGTTGTTAGGGTTTGTTAGAAGATTTGATTTAGTTCTAATTTGCTTAATAATATTTTTTGAAAGTTTAAATTTAAATCAAATTTGATCTAATCTAATAAAGATCAAATCTGATTAAATTAAGTTATCTTTAGGAAATTTAATTCAAATTAGATATCTAAAAAAATTTAGTCTATTTTTAGACTAATTTGCTAGGGACCTCTTTAAAGATTCTTTGTTACTTTTTCTGAATCAATTTTTATAAATGAAATTTTTTTGAGTTTCTTTAAAAAATTTGGGTGTGAACAACAGAAGTACAGTGCATCAAAAAATCAAATTAAACTAGAGAAATCATTTTTTTTATTTTCTATCTTATTTTGAGTTTCATTCTGTATCATAAAGTATTTGATTTATAATATAGTAAAAATAGAATAATAGACTAATATTTTAATTTATAGAATTAATGATAAATAAATAATATGATAATTTTTTTTAGAAAATAGCCTGATAATAAATTTATTATTAATTAAGAGATAATGATAGTAAAGACTATTAAATGAGAAGAGATATAAAAAAAACAAATTCAAAAATCTATAAAAATTACAAACTTCGCAAAAAAATTGATGCGGCAATAGATAACATAGATGAGATATTATTTTTTAAAATAAAAATAATTTTAATATTTGATTTCAGTTTAATTTATTTTACGTCTCACAAAATATACATTATTAATTGTGAGATCATATGTTATAAAAATTATTTTAATTTATTAAATTTGTACAAAATAATAAAATTTAATTGATTATCTATAAAAATAAAACTGTCTCTAAAAATGAGAACGATTTCATTGAGAAGTGAAATTTGGAACCATTTTACTTGATGTAATGTCATATTTAAAATTCCAAACAATACTTCATTGCAATTGCTTTAAGAAAACATGGTATTTATTTTGATACATATAAAATAGATTTATCTGTTTACTCCTTTATAAAAAACGTCTACAGTATACCTACAGTGAATTTCTTGAAAGATGCACGTGTAAGTTAATATCGCAATAATTTTTGATATCAAATATAATGTTTTTCTTACATATGTAGTTTGAATAGTGAATATTCAATAAAGTTTGAAAAATTCTTAAATTTTTATTTACTCCAGGATGTAAAATTATTTTTTCCCATCAATTTCATTTATTTGAAATGAATGAATGAGAATATTCTATGGAGCAAAATAAAATTTACTTCATGGAGCATGAAAGAACATTATATTCAAAAGATGGTATTCACAATTCAGACTGCAGAATAATAGCTCGAACGATACAATAGTTAACATAAAGCTTTTCTATACCAGTTATATTCTCCAAGAAAAATGATACATTAAGGTTTTAAAAATAAAATGCTGGACATGTCAAATTATGAGTAAATTACCATTTGTATTTATGAAAATTGAAAACACTGACACATCTATTTATAGAAGATAGATATTATCATTTATACTTATAAAAAATAATTTTTTACAAACAAAATTATCAAAATTTTAAAAAATAAAATAAAATTTTTAAACTATCCTTCTCTCTATTACTATGATCATAATCTCTCTCTTCTCTCTCTCTAAATGTTCTTAGCGACTCCGATCTCAAATTCTACCACCACTCTTCTTCCCAACTACTACCATCACTGCCTCCATTATCATCACTACCACCGCCATCGCCACCCTTCCTCTTCCCTTCACCTCTTTGACCCCGATTTCAATCGCAAACTCCGCTTCCCTCTCACCTTCCGAAACTCCAACCCTGTCGCCTCCTCTATTGTTTCATCCATCAAATTCAGCAACACAAAAAGATTCAAACACATTTTTGCACTCAAAACAACATAATAAATTTCAAAATTTTCTTTTCTTTTCTTTTCTTTTTTTTTCTTTACAAAAAAGGCTTTCTGCCACATATCTAAATCACTAATATTCCAACTAATCTGATGCTATGTTCATCTAATGTTAATTTGATTCAAATAAATCTATGAAGATGATAACATAATAATGAAAAGAGAGATCTTTATTTACTTAAGGAAAAGATCGGAGAGGGTGCGTGAGAACTTGATGCGGCCAAACTTGGAGGCGGGCATGGTGAGGTAAATGCAGAAAAGGCCCGTGGCGAAGACAAAACATAATTGAGAGGAAACTTTTTCGATTTGAGTTTCTTGGCGGCGGGGGAGTCTTCGCCATTGTTCTGAAGGTCCCTTAGGAGCAACCTATTGGTATCGACCACCGTGACGCTCTGCGGCATCCTTAGATCCCAATGAATCACTCACAATAATCGCAGCATCCTTAGATCTAGAGTTTCTTTTCGGCATAGACAGAGACTGAGCTTGCGTTAGATAATTATGCTGGTGATGGTGATGTTGGTGCTGTTGAGTCGCGTCTGACACCGATGAGGGAGTGTGGTGAAGGGGTTAGGATGACGGTTGAAGAGGGGGAAAAACGATGGTACTAAAAAAATTGAGAGAGAGGGGGGAGGGGAGGGAGATCAGAGGAGAGATAATGGTAGTAGTAGGGGAGAGAAGGCTAGTTTGAAAATTTTATTTAATTTTTTAGGGTTTGAATTTTACCTGCAAAAATCTATTTTTTATGAGTACAAATGATAATTTTTGTCTTCTATAGATAGATTGTTTTCAATTTTCGTAGGTAAAAATGATAGTTTACTCCAAATTTATTAATGTATGAGTACTACTAGTACTCCCTACTTAGTGGGTATTGTATGAGATTAGTAGGTAACAACTGTGTAGAATATGAAGAGGTAATTAGTATTATGTCTTTTCTTTTTTTTTTCTTTTTGGCTATATATAGCTCCACCTTTGGTCTTTGTAAAGGTGCGATTTTTTCACTAATGGAGTAGACACATCTCTCTTTTTTTTTAGCTTGCATAGTAAAATCTTCATTTTTCACCAAGAGATTTGCAGCTCAGAACAAATTTTATCATGGTGCGGTAAACTTGGAGGAGCTGCAAATATTACTAAGTGAAAATTGTGAACTTTGTCTCTTCTTTCTACAACATCCATGGTAGATAGAGAAGCGGGAGCGGATAATCCAAAAAATTCGCAACTACAAATATTTTCAGTGAGTGATTTACAAAACCTCGTGAGATTGATGAATTAACTTGCCAACTATTCATACCTTAATCCAATAAATAAGAGCCAGGCCCAATAACGCAAAAGGTCCATCAATAAAAGTGGACCTCATTATAAACCCGAACTCTTTGATATCAACAAAGAGATCAGTTCTACTTGATTTGAACGAGTGACTACCTTCGGATATTTCTCCGCTACATCTAGAAAAGATAGAATTACTACAACAAAGGTGGTTAGCTACTCTACTATAAATGCATTGAAACTCCCAGATATAATTCACGTTCTACTCTACTTAAAACTTGCTTAAAACCTTTGCTAACTTAAATATCGAAGTCTCTTGCAGGTACCACCCCCACCTCCTCACGAGGAACTCGGACAGGCAGCACCTCGGCACCAAAGAAGTCGAACGCTACCATATTAAGGGATCTGGACTTCACATTCAGACCCAAATCAACGTTTCAAGTAACCCTCAGAACACCAGCCTTCAAACGCAAGTAGGGATATCAACATTAAACCCGATTTAAGACTAGACAAGTCCCTTCTACCTCCATCCAAATGAAAGCCGAGGTTTATTACTAACTCAAACTCCTCTTACAACTCGAATTTATTACTCATGGACGAGATCGATTTGGCTATCCATCAAATCAAAGAACAAGATGGGATTCATTGATGGAACCATTCTGAAACCTGAAAAAAACGGACTCAACCTATGAAGCTTGAGACAGATGCAACACTTTTGTACTATCATGGTTGCATTCTTTCCTAAGCGTAGAGATTCTTCAAAGTGTTCTTTGGTGTAAGGTGACTTCGGAATTCTGGAATGATCTCAAACACAGATTCTATGACAGATTCTATGAAGGTGATTTGTTCGGATAGCTTATCTTCAAGAGGAGATGTTTGCAATGAAACAGGGAGATCTATCCATCACTGCATATTTTACTAAACTTAAGAGAATTTAGGAAGAACTTGATGAGTTCAAACCAATCCCAACCTGTGCTTGTGGAGCATCATACTCATATGGACTGAAGATCATAATAGAATATAGAGACCAAGAACATGCTGTTAGAATTTTGAGAGGGTTAAATAAGCAATAGACAACAGTGAAATCGCAAATTATGTTGATGGTACCAGCAGGGACGGATCTAGAAATGTTATCATGGGGAGCCAATAACACATAGTATTAAAAATTATGTAAAAAATTATATAGTATAAAATGTATTACAAAAATATATCGATAGATAATATATTTTAAAGTACAAAAAATGTGTGTATTTTTTACTAATGAAGTGGCCAATTCTTCATATCATAAAATTCATAGATAATAGAATTTATGTCAAATTTTTCAGCAATTTTCTTTTCGATATAATTAAAAGATAATTAGTAAGAAATTCATCTTTCATTTTGTTTCTGAGTTATTTTTCACAATATTCATAGTTGAAAAAGATCTCTTAGTTGTAGCAGTCGAAACAAAGAGAATTAATACCAAATGAATAAAAAAAGATAGTCACAAGAAAAAAAGAATTCACTTTATGAGATTTAAAATTTTTTACTTAATTAAAAATATTAGTAATAATATATTTTTTAATATTGTTATTTACTCTTTAAATATTAAAAATTATTAATATTTAAATTGAACTGAACTTTTATTTATATTAGATTAAATACTAAATAATTTTTTTAAAAATTAAATTATATATAATAATTTATTACTATTAATTTTTTAAAAAAAAGCTGGGGTCGAAGCCTCCATTCACCCCCTTTATGTCCGTCCCTTGGTGTCAGTGTCCAATATGAATTCCATCTACTCTTTGCTTTTGTAACAAAAAAGACAATTAACCAACTGATATCAAAGTAAAAAAAGGATGCTGGTTAATGCTGTCAATGGCCATGAAAACAATATTTACTCTTGTAAAAGCATTTCTGGTTTTTCAAGTAATTTGATAGTTATTCTTAGCGGCTGCTTTTTGATATTGACATATTGTATATCGCATACCAAATTTTCTGGGATTAACACATGCTAAGATTGTATCTGCCCTTTTTATTGATATGTCTTGGGAAACTAACAGTAGTAACAATTCTACACTAATCCATTCTTAAAGCATAAATGGATCACTTTTCTCAGAAGATAAAAAAAAAAAATTTCAAATTCCTGCATGTAATGTAATGTCCTTCAAGTAACTTTACCTTTTGAAATTTGAACCTAGTATTCACATAAAGATAGTCTGAAAACATGCTAGATACAACATACAACATTCTCCTAAAAACAAAGAAAGCAAAAAGAAAAAAACAAATCAAAAGATAGTACAACTGAGCATATGACACAACTATATAAACACATAGATGAACAACTTAACACACCATTAATAACAATGTACTAAGTGATTGTCTAATTCAGATCATGGGTGGCTTGGTGCAATAAAAGGAGGTGCAGAAATAGGCATTGTTGGCATTGAGCTAGAACTTGTGACATTGTTTCCAAAACCACCTTCTGTGGTACAACAAAGTTTTATGCAATCAACAGGGTTCTGATTTACAGCATTGCACTCCTTCTTGCTCCTCTGTAGCGGCTTCTCTGGCAAACAGTTGCGGCGATCATCAAAGACAGTTCTTTTAGATGTCACGTTCCGGCAAATTCCCTCTTCCTCGCAGAAGAAGTTATAAGAAAATGTGAAATTCGCCAAGTTGGGAAGCTCACAAACTCCCATAGGGACTATGCCGGTCATCATATTGTGTGCCAAATTGAGCTGCTCCAAATGAGAAAGCCCTGCAAGGCTATAAGGAATTGGGCCAACAATTTTGTTGAAACTAACATCAAATACTCTTAATTTGTAGAGAAATCCAACTTGCTGTGGCAGACAACCTTGTAAACTGGTGTTGATCATGACAAGCTCTTCCAGTGTTTCAGCTAAGTTCACTATGCTTTCTGGAAGACAGCCTCCGAATCTGTTGTTGGCAAAAACCAGGACAGAGGCCGAGATTCGGCCGAAGCTTCGTGGGATGGAACTGCTAAGACGGTTGTTATTGAGAAATATTGCATCAAAGGTTTTGTTAAAGAGATCAACAGGCAATGAGCCTTCGAATTCGTTGAACCGAATGTCAAGGTATCTGAGG
Organism: Arachis duranensis; assembly: GCF_000817695.3. Lineage (NCBI taxonomy): Eukaryota > Viridiplantae > Streptophyta > Magnoliopsida > Fabales > Fabaceae > Arachis > Arachis duranensis. Next base: position 22,179,749 of record NC_029774.3, on the reverse strand, counting down.
GAAGGAAGGGAAAGAACAACCGTTGGAAAAGGTCCAACAAATCTGTTGTTGCTAAGATCAAGCTCGTGAAGGAGGCTGAGGTTGCTTAGTGTTCTTGGGAGGATGCCGCAGAAGCGGTTGCTGTTGAGATGGAGCAGAGCAAGGTCTGAAAGCAGGCCTAATTCCGCCGGTAGGAAGCCGGCTATGTCGCCGTGGTTAAGGTCAATGCCTGCTACAACTGTCACTTTAGGGTCATCTTGTGATGGAGCACAATACACACCTGTGTAATTGCAAACTCTAGGACCTACCCAATTGGCAGTGAAGTTTTTTGGGTCGGAATAGATGACACTCTTCCATGCTTGCAGCGCAAGAAAGGCGAGATCAAGCCTCGGATTCAATGGGGGATTCTGGGTGTTGTGGTGGTGATGGTGGCCACGCCTGTTGTGACTATTGGCCACACTATGCTTTGCATTAAGGTTATTGAAGAAGCAAGATAATTGTACAAGAAAGAGGAATAGAGCAAAAGTGGTGAAAGAAGAAGAATAAGAAGATGAAAGCAAACCCATTTCTTTGTGTGAGTGGTAAATGACTAATGACTTAATCAATATATGTACTGAAGTAAGGTCTTTCATTTTCAGTGTAAAAAGTCATAGTCTTATTGTTTAATCATGTCGTCTTGAACATGTTTAAATTAGTACAATCAAAAATTTAAAATTGGTAAGCGAGAAAAAAAAAAAAACATAGATTCCATAGTCCAAACAATATCACAACCACCTGCTAAAGTAGTAAAGTGATGCTTAACGTTAATGTCACATGACAAAAAAAATTTAGGAACCAATGTTGGCTGGGGGATTAGAAGAGTACTCTCTACCAATGAGTTTTCTAGATGCAACAAATGCTGTGTAGGGGTGGCAACGGGGCAGGTAGGGGTGGGTTTTTTTGCTCTATCCGACTTCGTTCTGCCGTACAAAAATTCGCATAGAACTCGTCCCGCTTCTATCTACGGGTAGTAAAACGTTGAACCCTAATTCGTCTCTACGGGTACCCGTTCTGCCCCTACCCGCTCCTATAATTATTAAAATCCAATAAATAAAATTAAATTTCAAAATTTATATAACTATCATCACATATATAATATAAATAAAGTAAAAATTTAAATATGATACAATATTATTAATCATTTACTAATTATTTTACATATATTATACATATTATATATTAAAATGATATATATTATATATAGCGGGACGGGTAAGGGCGAATATTACATAAACCCGACTTCACCCCGCCCCTCCCAAAAACCCGCCCTACTAAAACTCGCCCCGGTGCGGGGTGGGTACCCGCAGATTTGAGTGGTATTGCCATCCCTAATACTGTGTAGGATGAAATTAAAAATTATTCTATCCTCAAAAATATTTAAGTGGATTCTATTTAATATATTCATGAAGTCACATTAATCTCTATTATGATAAATACATTTTTATTTATGAAGAAAAACAATTCATTTTTTTAATAGATACTTCGGAATATCCTCCCAACTATTAAAATAGAAAAGTATAATTACTTCTTAAGATTTCAAGATATTGGACTTTGTAACTTTTATTTAATTTAGTATTTTAGAGAATGTTTAATAATATTTTTAAGAATTATATTATCAAGTTTTATATTATCTAAAATTAAAAGTCTGATAGCTCTTATAAATATAAAACAATTTTTATTTTTTGAGTTAATTTTTTAAATTAGGTCCATTTGATTTTTTATATGGTATCAAAACCTGTTTAAAAACTTGATACCTTTTATAAGTGTAAGACAACTCTTATCTTTTAAACTAATTTATAGAGTAAATTAGACCTACTTAATTTCTTATATATATATTTACTCATTTATGAATAGATAAATCACAATTTAATTAAATACTTTTCTCTATAAACTTACAATAGTTTAAAGATTTAGTTAACAAGTAGTTTAAATACTAGTTGAGGTGTTAAATAAGATTTTTTTTTATTGAAAATCCAAAAACATAAAATTTCAAACCAATGTTATGTATTTATTGAATTTTTTTCTTATAAAAAGAATGTTGGCACTTATTAGCAAAAGTTATAGTTTAATAGGATGACACAAACGGCTTGTACTTTTATGCAAAGTCAATAGTGTTATTGATGCTATTTGCACATGACCTTGGAAACTTGACCATGCGCATTATAAGGACTTATTACCTCCTTCCAAGTTGTTTGAGTGGAGCTGGAGAAGGACACTCTCTTAGAGAGTGGAAGAGAGAAAACAAAAACAATGGGGTTTCTTTAAAACCAAGGGATAATGAAGAATTTTTGTCCACCAATTGGATTCCACTATTCATAGTCCTAAGTGGCAACTACCTCTTATTGAAGTTTGTTTCTTGAAAATCTTGCATTGGAGCAAATAAAATGATTACTTTGATTTTATTTTGTTTACTTCATGCTTCTGAATTCTTGGCAGTTAGTGTGTTACATCTTCAAATTAATGCTTGAACTAGTTGAATGTATCTTTCAAATGAATATATTGGTTAAGATTATGCAGTAATGAGCATTGGATAGACTTCATACCACAAACTGAAGTACGATGAATAACTTATGATGGCATCAGTTATGATTTATGAAATATGTATCTTTGCATAATCTATAACTTATAATAAAGAGAAATGTTACAGGGCAACATTCTTTTAGCAATATTACGTAATATTTTGAATCTAACACCTTATTTTTATACTATTAAAATTTAATTTTATGTGGTTTAGACTTTAGAATTTAGTATTTAACATATAAAATTGGATAAATATTAGTAAAAAATAATAAATTTTATCAATAACTTAGGATTGCTTTATATTAAAGGATTTAGTTAATATGTCATTTTTTAGCACGGATAAAATTATTACTAGTAAAAAATTTTAAATTTTCAACTTTAATAACTACATAATGTATAAAAAGAGGCAGTTCGATGCACATATATCTCGCATAACGGAAACAATTCAATAGTTGCTTGAAGGCTTTCCTTCAAATAAATAAATACATTAAAAAAAATTCTGTTGTAAAAAAAGAATTTAATGGGTAATCTTAATATATACTTTTTAAAGCACATGTTAGTCAAATCTAAATGATAATTAAATTTTGTAACCAACTTGCTATTTGATAAAGTTTTTAAGTTTAGATTAGATTTTAAGAATTTAATTAAAATGTGTTCCAAAAATATATATTAAGAATATAATTATATAAACTTTTAAATTTTTATGTATTTAATACATTGAAAATATACTTTTAAAAAATAAAACCAATAAATATTTAAAATTTATATAATAGCACAAGTAATATTTTTTCTCATAAAAAATTAACGTAAAAAATACTTAAAATTTTGAGAAAAGGACAATTTAGTCCCTGACTTTTTAACCCGCAGACATTTTCGTCCATAAGCATTGGAAAATACATTTAAATTCCTGACGTTTTTGAAAATAAGACCGATCAGTCCCTCCGTCCATGAGCCACCCTCAGAGCGGACGGAAAATGCTGAGTTGGCTCCCCCTATGCTTACCTGGCTCAACGGCGTTCCCACGTGGCACGTTAGTGGGATGGAGGTTTGAAAACGAGACACATAAGTCCCTCTCACTCAAAACGACGTCGTTCTGAGTGCTGTCCTAATACTAAAATTCGTTTGGGTCGTTCCTTCATGGTGGCGGCTGGTGGTGAGGAGAAGACTTATTCAGATTTCAGTAATGGTGACGATGGCAGCGTGCGATTTCATTCTTCGTGTCTCTCTCTCTCTCTCGCCTCAGATCTGATCCACGACGGCAACTTCAAGGCAGGTCGGCGGCGATGCATGGCACAGTGGCGGCTACTTCTTCCTTGGCTCCCTTGTGCGGCGGCTTGGGCTGGATGGAAGGTAAACGGCGACGATGAAGCACGAGAACGGCGGCGAGGACCCTCCAGCGGCGCCTCTCTTCAGGAGCGGCAGCGACAACGGCGTGGGAATTCGACGGTGAGGCGTGGCGCCGACGGCTCCTCCCTCCAGCTTGACGATGGCGTGACGGCGGCCCACACCCTACCGGCGACACATCTCCTTTCTCGGATCTCTCTTCCATGTGTGTGAATGCATTTGTTTTGTGTATGTATGGTTGAGAAGGCAGAAAGAGTGAGGAGAGGAGGGTTGGGGGCTGCGCAGGTGAAGAGGAGAGAGGCGGTGAGGATAGAATTAGGGTTAAGGGCAATGTAGTCATTTTACTAAAATTACTTGTGTGAGAGGGACTTATGTGTCCCGTTTTCAAAACCTCCATCCCACTAACGTGCCACGTGGGAACGCTGTTGAGCCAGGTAAGTATAGGGAGAGCCAGCTTAGCGTTTTTCGTCCACTCTGAGGGTGGCTCATGGATGGAGGGACTGATCGGTCTTATTTTCAGGAACGTCAGGGATTTAAATGTATTTTCCAATGCTCAGAGACGAAAATGTCCGCGGATTAAAAGGTCAGGGACTAAATTGACCTTTTCTCTAAAATTTTACTAAAAATATTAAAATGAATAAATGACCATTTGTATCCATGAGAGATGAAAACACTGACATTTGTACTCATGAAAGCTCGAAACTAATCTTGTACCCATGATAGATGCTATCCGTGTGACAAAAGTGCCATAACTTGGATCTGAGCTTGGTTCGTGGGTTTTCGAACCTACGTGTCACTTCCACCCCCCAAGCCACCATCATCATCGTCATCTTCTTCACCATCATCCCCATCCATCACTGTCTCTTCCCAGCCACCATAACCTCCACTCGCCTTTGGGAACAGAAAGAACCTTCTCGAACCAATCAACCTCACCCCACAGTTCACCATTCTTCTTGCTAACTTGAATCTCAGCACACCAAATGTCCATGTCTTTCCCATTCCCACCACCACACTCCCACACCACAACCAACTTCCCACCCAAATCAGCCATGGTAGCACCACACAAAAACCGAGGCAACCCCTTCAGCTCTTTCCATACCCCACTCTTCACATCGAACCCTTTAATCTTCCCCAAGTAATCGTAGCAATAAAGAATATCATCCACCACGCACGCCCTCCCTCGCCACCCGAGGTCCAGCTCCGTTCCCACGCTCTCCAAAGCGCCGCATCGGGGATCCAACGCGATGCCGCCGCGATCTGCCATGGCGTACACCTTGCCGTCCACCACGGTGCTTGCGTGCATCCACTTCTCCCGAACCTCCGCAGGGCTCGCCACGCGCTCCCATTTTTCGGAGGCGGGGTCAAGAACCTCCGCCCAGTTGGCCGACCTGGCCCAATTTTTGGCGACACAGCTTCCGATGACGTAAATCTTTTCGTCGACGACTCCTGTAGCGGCGAACTCGCGGCCGACGCGCATGGAGGGTCCACGTCGCCATCGGTGGAAGCGGCAGTCGAGGAGCCAGATGTGAGAGGAGAGAACGTCATTAATGGAGCCACCGATGACGTAGATAGTGGAACCGAGAACGGCGTAGGCAGAGCCGATAGCGGGGGAGAAGGTTGGGTGTCGCGGCTGTTTGGTGGCAGACGAGAGGAGACCCAGGAATGGAGAAGGTGGCCGCTGCCGCTCTGGGATTTGGTGGAGAGGAGGAGCTGGCGCTGTGGTTTCTGGGCTCAGCGGAGGTGAGAAGAGGGGAAGAAGAAGAGAAAGGGGTGCGGTGGTGTGGGTTGTCGCCGGAGGTTGTGGTGAAGGAGGTGGCTGTGGCGGTGCTGAGGTGATGGTGATGGAGGTTATGGTGGCTGGGAAGAGACAGTGATAGATGGAGATGATGGTGAAGAAGATGAAGATGATGATGGTGAATGGTTGGCTCAGATATGGCTTGGGGGGGGGGGGGTTGGGAGTGCCACGTAGGTTTGGAAACCTACGAACCAAGCTCGGATCCAAGCCATGGCATTTTTGTCACACGGACAACATCTATCATGGATACAAGATTAGTTTCGAGCTTTCATAGGTACAAATGGTCATTTATTCATATTAAAATGCGTCTTAACATGCCTAAGTGCCCGATAAGACGCTAGTATTGATAATGGCAAACGCTACACTATGTACATTTGCTTCCTCCACATGGATACTATGTTAATTTCCTAACTTATTTGTGGACAATATATATATATATTAATTATAATTATAAATTATATTATTTCAAATTAAATGACTTATATAATGATGATCTCATTTATTGTTATAAATACTAATTGAATAAGTCATTATTACTTTTGATTTAGAATTAAATGAAAATAAAATCAGATATTATCTTTTATTCCTTAGATAATTATCCTTTTGAATTTTAGATATATTATCTTTTGGGCTTTAGATACTATTTTATTTGGGTTTTAGGATTTAATGGGTGTCATGCTCAAATATAAATAGACCTTCAATGTTTCGGTCTCCAATATACCTAAGCCGCTTTGTTGTTCTTTCTCCATCAAAAGAGTTGCAGTTCAATACAGAAGGCTTAGGAATACAGAAGGCTTTAATTGAGAAAGATCGAAAGAATTACAAGATCCAAATTCTTTCATCAATTTCTGACTTTTATGAGTAAAGGTACGCTTCCGCATTATGTTATATTGAAATTAATTTATTCCAACAAATGATATCAAAGCTGTCCATAATTTAATCATAAAAAAAATTCGATTTTATTTTTTCTATTATCGAATCAATATATATATATGTATGTTGTTTACGTGGTAAAATCGTTGCACGCATATATATGAACTTATTTGCGTTTGTGTGTGTGCATCAATGTATATATGTTTCAATTCCAATTTGAATTCACTTAAACAATAACTCTAATTTTTTTTTAACCGGTAGTAGTAGTTCTAGCGGTTGACTCAATTTTTTCAAATTTTTTTTCATTATTAAGAATCTTTTTTTCATTATTAAGAAAGGGTAACGAAGATAAAATACGAGCTTGTTTTATAGCAATCGTAATTAATCGTTGTTGTTTTAAGGTCAATCTATTCACCCGTCTAGATAATATTTTTCCTTAATTGATTATTGAATCTAAAATATTAATAAAATATTACTAAATTTTGGATTGTCTAAAGATTTAATTGTGTGTGCACTATTAATTTAGTGTAAAATTAATTGATTATCCTTTTAGGATATAAAGATTATTATGCATATGTCACTTATGCGAATATTGATCTACTTAAAAAAAGATCTTATTTGGCCAAATATACATTAATAATATTTGAATAATAAAAAATATTATTTAATTGTTACATAAGAAAACTAGTAACAATTTAGATTACTATACCCATTTATTTTATAAAGATTTAATTTTGAAATAAATTGATTGAACATTATGCTGCCAAAAGTAACCTCTTTTGTGAAAATTAATTTATTTAAAACATTAGGAATATGGTGATATGTAATTCATGCGAATATTGGTCGGCCCAAAGGAAGGTCTGTATTTGGTCGAATTACATACACATATTGATGGTAAATACATATTTGGATAATTAATTAAAAATAAAGTAATGCTTATTATTTATGCGGACAATAATTGGGCCAAAGGAAGTTTATTGTTTGGCCAAATAATAAACATTGCACACTTCTGTTTATTTTTTATTAATTATTCGGTCAATAATCGGCCCAAAAGAAGGTTATTATTTGGCCAATTAATAGAAAATATATGCGGTAATAAATAGGTTGCAAAGTTTAAGTTTCCATGTGCGCATTAAGTCGGTCCAAAGAAAGGCTTAATGTGTGACATGAATTTTGACAATATTTAATTACTGCGATGAGAGTATCACTTACAGTTAATTTTTCTATCCAAAGATTGAAAATTAATGTTGTTCTAGATATCTCAATATGGATTTTTCTCGTTATTTAACTAATGTTTACTGCATGTTCTTTTTGTTCTAATCCAGAAACTATAGCTTTAGCTACCAATGTTTCTGCACAAATTATCAGTATTCCTACACTGAATGGTTCAAACTTTAAAGTTTGGAAAGATATCATGGAGACTGTTCTCGGTTGTATGGATCTAGATATAGCTCTTCGAGAGGAAAAACCCACTTCCACTATGGAAAATCTCAATGAGGTTAAAATAGAGAAGTGAGAAAGATCCAATCGAATGAGCATTATGATCATGAAACGCTCAATTTCTGAAGCGTTTGATGATAAAGATGCCAAACAGTTCCTAAAAGACGGAGGCAAGTAGTCTTTTGAGCAAACTTGTCTCCATGAGGTATAAAGGTAAAGGGAACATAAGGGAGTATATTATAGAAATGTCTCATCTTGCTTCAAAATTGAAAGCACTAAAGTTAGAGTTGTCTGAAGATTTACTCGTGTATTTCATTTTGATTTCCCTTCCTGCACATTTTGGGCAATTCAAAGTGAGTTATAACACTCTGAAGGACACTTGGTCCTTAAATGAGCTTATATCTCACAGTGTGCAAGAAGAAGAGAGGCTACAGCAAGATAAGACTGAAAGTCCTCACATGGCTTCATCTTCTCAGTATAAAAGAAAGCGTGATACCACTGTGGATATGCCTTCTCAGCAGAAAAAGGCTAAGAAACAAGATCAAGTTTCAACTTGTTTCTTCTGTAAGAAGGTGGGACACATGAAGAAGGATTGTACCAAATATGCCACCTGGCGTGTAAAGAAGGGTATATTTCTTACTTTCGTTTGTTCCGAAGCTAGTTTAAGTTATGCACCTGTTGATACTTGGTGGGTAGATTCTATTGCTACTACTCATGTAAGTATTACTATGCAGGGTTGTCTGTGGAGCTGACCGCCAAGTGATGCTGAAAGATACATCTATGTGGCAGACGGCAATATAGTTGCAGTCGAAGCTATAGGAACCTTTAGATTATGTTCCAAGAGTGGATTTTACTTGGATTTATTAGAGACATTTTATATACCGTCATTTTAGACGGAATTTGGTTTCTGTTTCTCGTTTGGACAAATCAGGATATTTTTGTTCGTTCGGAGACAATAAAGTCAATCTCTTTTATAATTCGAATAATATTTGCTTTGGTCATTTGGTGGATAATCTATATAGGCTTGACTTAAATTCCTATAATAATGAAATACTGCAAACGGGTACAAAACAAAAACTAAATGAGAATTCGGCATCATTATGGCACAAACGTCTAGGCCACATCTCTAAACAGAGAATTCAGAGGCTCGTGTCAGATGGAATTCTCGAACCCCTAAATTTGGCGGAATTTGAAGTCTGCATTGAGTGCATAAAGGGGAAAAGGACAAACGAAAAGAAATTAGGTGCCGAGAGAGCTAAAGATGTCTTAGAACTAATAGATACCAATATATGTGGCCTATTCCATACTGTCTCTTGGAATGGACAATGGTACTTTATTACGTTCATAGATGATTACTCTCGTTACGGGTATCTATATTTAATTCATGAAAAGTCCCAAGCCTTGGATGTTTTCAAGTCTTTCAAAGATGAAGTTGAACTTCAACTTGGAAAGAAAATTAAAGCTGTCAAATTTGATCGTGGTGGTGAATAATACTGAAAATATGATGGTTTAGGTGAGCAACGTCCCGAGCCTTTTGCTCTTTTTCTAGAGGAGTGTGGTATTTTTCGCAATACACCATGCCAGGCAAACCTAGCGTGAATGGTATTGCAGAGCGAAAGAACCGAACTCTTAAGGACATGATGAGAAGTATGATTAGTCATTCTTCCTTGCCTGAATCACTCTGGGGAGAAGCCTTAAAGACCACAGTGTACATCCTTAATAAGGTGCCAAGCAAAGCAGTTAACAAAACCCCGTATGAAATTTGGACTGGGAAAAGGCACAGTATAAAGCATCTGCATATTTGGGGATGTCCAGCTGAGGCGCGACCTTATAGGCCGCATGAAAGAAAATTGGACTAAAGGACAATTAGTTGCTACTTTGTTAGTTACGCTGAGCGCTCACGGGAGTACAAGTTTTACAATCCTGCATCAAGGTCTATTTTTGAAACGGAAAATGCAAGATTTCTTGAGGATGTTGAGTTTGGGGGGGAAGGAAATATTAGGAATGTTGCTTTTGATGAGGATTCTGTAACTGACAATGATCAGGTCCTTGTGCCTATTGTTGTTCAAGATACAGTTATAGTATAAGAGCAAAATAGGAATCCCACTGTAGATCCAGTTACAATACAAGAGAACAATGAGAATATTATTATTGCTCGAGATACTGCTACAGTACAAGAAAATGATGAGAATCCTCCTCAATCCCAACCCATACAGCAAGCTCAACAACCTCAAGAGGTGTCATTAAGGAGATCCAACAGAGAAAGGAGAAAATCCATATATGGTCTCAAACAAGCTTCCCGTCAATGGTATCACAAGTTTAATCAAGTCATTATCTCATATGGTTTTGAGGTAAATATTATAAGACGAATGTGTATACCGCAAGTTCAGTGGGAGTAAATACTTTTTTTTTGGTCTTATAAGTTGATGACGTTCTGCTTGCCAATAACGATATAGGCTTGTTGCATTAAACTAAGAAATTTCTATCGAACAAATTCGAAATGAAAGATCTTGGTGATGCCTCTTTTGTATTAGGAATCGAGATACTAAGAGATCACTCTCAAGGTATTCTTGGATTATCACAAAAGAACTATATCAAAAAGATTTTAAGTAAATAAGTCATGGAAAGATGTAGACCAACGGACACACCCGTAATTAAAGAAGACAAGTTCAATCTCAAACAATGCCCTAAAAATAATCTTGAGAGGACATCAATGCATGATAAACCTTATGCATCAACACTAGGGAGCTTAATGTATGCTCAAGTCTACATATGTCCCGATATATCATTTATAGTAGGAGTGTTGGATAGATACTTGAGCAATCTAGATATGGATCATTGGATAGCTGTTAAAACGCGTAATGCATTATTTAAAAAGAACAAAGGATTACATGTTTACTTATCAGAGATCAGAAAATTTGGAGATCATTGGGTACTCTGATTCCGATTTCATGGCATATGGTTACAAAATTTTGTCACTGAGCTTCATATAGGAGATGACATTAAAAGGTCATTAAAGATATTTTGTGACAATAAGTCAGCAGTACTATACTCCAATAATAATAAGAGCTTGACAAAATCGAAGCATACAGACATCAAGTTCTTAGTTGTCAAGGAGAAAGTTTAAGAAAAACAAATTTCCATAGAACATACAGGAACAGGGTATATGCTAGCAGACTCATTAACCAAGGGATTGATCCCTAAAATCTTTCATGAACACACTGCTCGAATAGGAGTCAATATTTGTGATGCCTTGGTTTAGTGGGAGTTTATTTTATGCTATATGTTCTATGACAGATATTGAATTATTTTTCTGCAGAATTAAGTTGATGGTTATTTCATATTATGTGAAATGTTCATTTTGTAATATTTGTATTGTGTTTGATCTCAATAAAGTTTTAAAGTTGGACCAACTGGAAATAGACATACATGAGATCACTTGGCATGTAATTTCTATATTACTCATCCAAATTTGATCTATATCGTTAAGTATATTAGGATGGTGATTGGCGTGGTTTAGTCACAGCATTTAATGTGATAAAAGCTGTGGTAGTTCCATATCTAATGTATGAGACATACCTGATTGTTAAAGTAATGAGAGAAATAGCATTCAGATGCGCGCATAAAGTTTATAAGATGTGATTATGTCAAGAAAGATATATGTATAGCCCAAGTGGGAGATTGTTAGGAAATTATTTAATTTCCTAACTTATTTGTGGGCAATACATATATTAATTATAATAATAAATTATGCTATTTCAAATTAAATGACTTATATAATGATGATCTCGTTTATTGTTATAAATGCTAATTGAATAAGTCATTATTACTTTTGATTTAGAATTAAATGAGAATAAAACCAGATATTATCTTTTGTTCCTTAGATAATTATCCTTTTGGATTTTAGATATATTATCTTTTGGGTTTTAGATACTATTTTATTTGGGCTTTAGGGTTTAATGGGTGCCATGCTCAAATATAAATAGACCTTCAGGGTTTCGGTCCCCAATATACCAAAGCCGCCTTTGTTGCTCTTTCTCATCAAAAGAGTTGCAGTTCAGCCGACTAGGAATACAGAAGGCTTTGATTGAGGAAGATCGAAAGAATCACAAGATCCAAATTCTTCCATCAATTTCTGACTCTTATGAGTAAAGGTACGCTTCCGTATTATGTTATATTTTTTGTGATTTAATATGGATGATCTGGGTTATTGAAATTAATTTATTCCAACATACTAGTCACTAGTTAGACGACATTTTGGAAAATAAAAAGAACAATTTTTGGTTAAAAATTATCATGGTGTACAAATTTCTTCTTCTATAGAGGAAGATAGAATATCTTAGAGGTAATGTCTAAAATGATTTTTGAATGAAAAGTGTTAGGACTAGCAAGTTTTGTGATTTGTAGTCATTAATTAGTTATTATTAGTGTTTTTAATGGTATAAAATTTTATCCAATAGTGTGAGATTACTCACTTTTTTTATAGTTAAGTGTTGGCCAAATTTTAAAAAAATTATTGGCCTCTTAGACCTTCTCTTTTTGAATTTCTCAATTTGCTTTAGATAAGTCTTTTACTTTTTAAAATTATTAAATGTATCTCCACTCTCAAAAATATGAATCTTCTTTAATGTAAAAGTCCCTAGACATTTTAATGTGGCCACAGTTAAATGTCAAGTTGGCCTTAAACTGCACGTTGATATGGACACAATGAGTTCAACTCAAATTGGTATCCAAAATTTGGTTAAAACATCTAAATTGATCCATTCATACTTATAAAATTCTAACCCCTAAATCTTCATCTTCGTCATATATTCTTCTTTATCTTCACTCCTCTTTATTGTTATTCATAATATCTTTTTGTCAAGTTCTGAAAATTCATTCTTTTGGGTGCGTCATGATGAACGGTGATGATAGAAGTTAAGAAAGTTTAAACAAAAATAACTTTAGTAGAAGAAATTACAGTAATAGGAACATTCGAATCAGGGATAAAAACGTTGTATTATATAATTATGGGTTACATACGGTGATTAAATACTCAGTGATACTAGAAAATTCAAATTTTTTTTCATGAGTATTCTAACTATAAGGTAAAATTTTGTATTTGATAGAATTGTTAACTTGATATAAGTTTAAAAGAATGATTTAGTGATTATTGATTCAATGTTTCTTTTTGTATTATTGTAATTTGAAATTTACTGTAATTTTTTTGTTGTGCTGATAAATATCAAGAACAAGTCAACAAGGTGTGATTTGGGTTGCACAATAAGTTACCAATGAATTGAATTGGAGAATAAAAAATTTAGAAAGGAGTATTAGTATATTGAAGATGCTGATAATGGTGTTGTTGTGTGTTGTAATTAGTTTTGGTTTTGGTATTTGATTGTTTTGGATTTTAGTTGAGAAATAGGTAGTATTAATGTATTAGTGTGTTCATGATCATTATGTAATGATTATAAATGAAGTTAAGTTTTTTTTAAGTTTGTATCTCATTATCCTGTACGAAGAATAATTTGGAAATAAAATAAAACTAACAATTATCAGTATCCTAAAAATCAAATTAGATCGATCGGATTAATCGAGAATCGATTTTCTAACTGATCCAATTGACATAAAAAATTGTTTAACAAAAAATAAAAAAACAATTAAACCGACGAATTGATAGAACCGACCAATTTTTTAACAATTTAAAACTTTTAAAGTATGATTTTTATTTTTGTTTCTCATTTTTTTTATCTTTATTTTTCAAGAAACGTTACATTTCTTAATTTTTTTTTCAGATGGTATTAACCTTCACCGTCTCTAATAGATAACTTAAATCAAGCTTGCCATCCTATAAAACATAATTTTTTCTTTAACTCACTGCCAATATTAATATACATACAAGGAATTCCTCATCTGTGTTAACATCTTCAATGTTTTTATAAGTCATTGAGCTTTTCATTTTTTTTAACAACACAATTCAATACAATAAGTAGAGTAAAAACAACAACAAAATAAATAAAAAAGCTAAAAAAAATCATAATATAATCTCTAGTTTATATTTAATGCCGTTTTCTATCCAATATATTATTTAGGTTGAAATGAATTGGATTCAAGAAACATTAAAATTTAATCAAAATAATTAACGGCGTTTTAAAGCAATACTTTACTACAATTGATTTTTTTTAATATAATTAGCACGAAAACTTTACTACAATTGATTTTTTTTTTAAATATAACTAGCACCTCTTGCTATAAGGAAGGGACATGAACAAAGCGAGAAGTATCCTTGTTCTAGAATTCTATCACATATAATAATATTAGCAAAGATTTTAAGGTTATATAAAATATGGTCCATCATAAAATAAAAAAGAAGAGACACACATATATGGCAAGAAACAATGTGGCACATGCAATTACAATGTTAATTATTGTATTAGTTAGTTTTTCTTTTGATGGATTTTTTGATCTAGGTGCTTGTATGACAAAATGCAGGAAAAACACTCGGTCTCGGGGTGATCTTAAAGAGCGGAAACTATGCACTATGGTATGTGTTACCAACCAATGCTTGTCATGGCATCCGAATGATAAAGAGAAGTGGGAGAGATGCTTTCACAGTCTTTATGCTCAATTAATTAAGAATTAAAGGTAAGTAACTAAGTTATCTTAAATTTTTTTAGTATATATGTATTTTGTTATATTATATGAATATTTGATTTGGTTGTTTCTTCACTTTTTGTGTGTTTTCTGAGATAAAAAAAATGATTGTAAAATTGTTCACCTATATCTATGTACAAGATAACAAGCAGCTGATGAATAGCAATTTACGCAAATAGTAGTAAAATTCAATGTGTAAAATTTTATTGGGAGACATCCACATAAAAATACTTAAAATATTTTTTTTAATATATTTTTTAATAATTAAAATTTAGTACATGTGATCAATTAAATTGTATTATTTTTGTTAAAATTAGACTGGACAAACTGATTTGACTAAAAAATCGATAAATCAAATTTTGAATTGGTTTAAATTAATACTTTTTTTATATAAAAAATAATTAT
>NC_029774.3:22143769-22164553 GCF_000817695.3 Arachis duranensis | reverse complement strand
TTTGGTTTATCGGTTTTTCAGTCAATCTGATTTGTCTAATCTAATTTTGACAAAAATAATACAGTTTAATTAATTATATATATTAAATTTTAATTATTAAAAAAGTCTTTAAAAAAATGTTTTAAACATTTTTATCTAAATGGCTTTCAATTTTTGTATGTTATATGATTATTGTTAGAATTAAAGTTTAAATAAATTATTCATTTATTGGTGGCCCTTTTTAAGAGAAGGTTAGCAACTTAGCATGAAATGAACCTATTTTTATGGATCATTATCTTTCTTTTATTTATTTATTTATTTTTACGTGCTTACTCTGTATACTATGTATTTTCTGATTTTTGTAAGTGAGTGTGAACTTTTTTATTTTTGTAAAATTGAAAATGTTCTTTCATCTCTTAAAATTTTCATTTTCATAACCTCTTTCATTATCCTATTCAGCTGCTGGAAATCTGAACCTACTGGCTATACGGGGTTTTTTGGAGTTCTCTCAGATTATGGTGTTCGTGATGTGAAATCTTTAGAAAATTCCTTCACTGTGAGATGATGATGTGTTGGATGTTCCTTATTATAAATTATGACAGATTCATTTCATTTTTTTTTAATCTTGTAATTAAAACTGGACATTACGGGTATCCTTTTACTTGCCTGAGTGGTCACACAAATTAAAAAGAAAAAAATATTCAGAAACACAAGCATGGATTGAGCTAGAATATGATATATAGACGTAAAGTTTCTTTCATGGTGCGTAAATTTTAAATATAAAATTTAAAAATAAAAGAATAAATTACACCTTTTTCTATCTCTATTTTAAAATAATTTAAAAAATTCATAAGTACCAAAAAATCTTATCTATGCAATTTCGTTTTTTTGGTATAAACAAAACAGTTTGGGAAGAAACCGAGCTCTGGATTCGGTGGTTCCAGAATTTTTGAACCATTTAATGGTCCTATTAGAAAACATATTTTTAGAGTTTTTTTAACAATTGCTACATAGTTCTTAAACTAATTTTAATTACAAATTAACCACATATATTTTATTTAATTATAAAAACTATTTTTTATTTTATAAATTATTATTTTATCAATTATCTATTATATTTATTAATAATCAAATACAAAAACAACAACCAATTATATCCTCTATTGATCCTAGTAAAGCTTTTGGCCATTCCAATCGATTAAAATATTAAATTTGATCTCGTGACGTTCGTCCATGGCTTCCAAATCGTGTTTCCTTGAAATTCAATCCATTTGTTTATCAAAACAATCGATTGAATTGTAACTCAATCGAATATCACAAAACAATCGATTGAAAGTTGTAAGGTAGAATGGTTTTCACTTAAACCAATCGATTGTTTATACTTTCCAATCGAATGAATGCCCAAAAACAATCGATTATTTTTGTTACTCAATTGATTGAATTCACGAAAACAACATGAATTTGCCAAATACAATCGATTGGAAAGTGATGACATTGAAGTTTTAGCCAAATTAAATCGATTGGTAATGTAATCCAATCGATTGGAAGGTGATGAAGTTGAATTTTTTGCCAACTTCAATCGATTGGTAATGCTACACAATCGATTGAAATGTGTCCTGCGCCTATTTCAATCTTGTTATCTTTTTAGAAATTATCTTATTATTCATCTATCTTATCTTTAAAATTCTATCTTCAATTTTTGCTGTTTTATTTTGATGTAGATAAACTAATCTTATCTTTTCCTTAATATTAACATTATAAATTGGTGAATAATCCATCACTAATTATTCAATCCCACCATTGAAATCGTGTATCATTTTCTTTGATTATAAAAAATTTAATTGTTTTTCTTTAGAACATCCATCTACTCAATATCCATTTTTTTTAATTTTTTATCCGTCTATTTAATATCCACTATTTCTTCATCGTTAATCACCGTTGCAGTAATCAGCAAAAGTACAATCAAGTTTTTCATTATAGTGTTCAAAAAATAAACCATCGTTTTGATTACAAAATCGAGACCAGTGAATAGAATCTCTAATTTTGCAATTATTCGTTTCGATACTTTATTCGTGAAATTGATTGTGTAAGGAAAAAATATTTTTTTATCTTTTATTAATTCACAAAAATTAAGAAATACTAAAAAGTAAATAGATGTTATTATTTTTTATTATTAATTAATTAGCCAGTAATCAGAGATGGACCTAGAGGGGGCAAGTAGTGGCTTGGACACCCCAAAATTTTAAGAAACTATACTTATCTATAACAATTTATATTAGGAATACAGAGGGTTTGGTGTTGAATATTTTTTTCCTATTTTACCCCTATATTTATAATCTAAAACAACATAAATTTTGCATTAACCCATGATAGAATGATGTAACTGCTCGTTAAGATATTCTTATTGGATGTAAATTATTGTTACAAATATTTTTATTAAGATATGTTTTGAATGAATAAAAGTAGAATAGTTCAATAAGGATTAATTTAAAAAAAAATAAATTTACACTAATAAATTTTCTCTTCAAATTATTAACATACTCTAAGTACCTACACAATATATAATATCAATTAGCGTTCAAATTTAAGTTCCAATATTGTTATTAACGAGAGAGGTTTATTAATTTTTAAAAAAAAATATTGTTATTAACGAGAGAGGTTTATTAATTTAAAAAAAATACACACAATAAGTTTTGTATCAATATATCATGATTCATTTTAAAAATAATATTTATTCATCTAAGTTATAGAGTGTCTTGAAAAATCATATTTAAATAATTTTTTTATTTTTTAACTATTTTATATTTTTAGATTGAAAACTTTGTATTTTTTATTCAAGCTTTATTTTTATATTTTATTTTAATTGTCTTATTCAAAACTATTAATATGAATTTTTATTTTGTAGGATAAATAAAAAGATGAGATTTTTAATAAATTAAATTATTGAAAAACTTACTTATTATAAAAGAAGTTAAGCATATTTCCTGATTATAAGAATAAATATAATTCACTTTTGAATGTAATCAAAATAAATATAAATTTATTCAATTTTTTAAAATTTACATTAATTATTAAAATTATAACATAATGAATGTACTCCTATACAAATTTATTCTTATTTTTGAAGATAGAATTTTAAAGATAAGATAGATGAATAATAAGATAATTTCTAAAAAGATAACAAGATTGAAATAGGCGCAGGACACATTTCAATCGATTGGTAAGCATTACCAATCGACTGAAGTTGGCAAAAAATTCAACTTCATCACCTTCCAATCGATTGGATTACATTACCAATCGATTGAATTTGGCTAAAACTTCAATGTCATCACTTTCCAATCGATTATATTTGGCAAATTCATGTTGTTTTCGTGAATTCAATCGATTGAGTAATAAAAACAATCGATTGTTTTTGGGCATTCATTTGATTGGAAAGTATAAACAATTGATTGGTTTAAGTGAAAACCATTCTACCTTACAATTTTCAATCGATTGTTTTGTGATACACTGTAATTCAATCGATTGAGTTACAATTCAATCGATTGTTTTGATAAACCAATCGATTGAATTTCAAAGAAATACGATTTGGAAGCCATGGACGAACGTCACGAGATCAAATTTAATATTTTAATCGATTGGAATGGTCAAAAGCTTTATTAGGATCAATGGAGGATATAATTGGTTGTTGTTTTTGTATTTGATTGTTAATAAATATAATAAATAATTAATTCGCTATTGTTTTTGTTTTTGATTGTTAATAAATATAATAGATAATTGATAAAATAATAATTTATAAAATAAAAAACAATTTTTATAATTAAATAAAATATATGGGATTAATTTGTAATTAAAATTAGTTCAAGGACTATGTAGTAATTGTTAAAAAAATTTTAAAAACATGTTTTCTAATGAGACCATTAAGTAGTCCAAAAGTTCTGGGACCACCGAATCCTGAGCCATGTATTCTTATAATCAAGAAATATACTTAACTTCTTTTATAATAAGTAAATTTTTCAATAATTTAATTTATTAAAAAAATCTCATCTTTTTATTTATCCTACAAAATAAAAATTCATATTAATAGTTTTGAATAAGACAATTAAAATAAAATATAAAAATAAAGCTTGAATAAAAAAATACAAAGTTTTCAATCTAAAAATATAAAATAGTTAAAAAATAAAAAATTATTTAAATATGATTTTTCAAGACACTCTATAACTTAGATGAATAAATATTATTTTTAAAATGAATCATGATATATTGATACAAAACTTATTGTGTGTAAATTTTTTTAAAATTAATAAACCTCTCTCGTTAATAACAATATTGGAACTTAAATTTGAACGCTAATTGATATTATATATTGGGTAGGTACTTAGAGTATATTAGAAAAGTACGTTAATAATTTGAAGAGAAAATTTATTAGTGTAAATTTATTTTTTTTTAAAAATTAATCCTTATTGAACTATTCTACTTTTATTCCTTTAAAACATATCTTAATAAAAATATTTGTAACAATAATTTACATCCAATAAGAATATCTTAACGAGCAGTTACATCATTCTGTCATGGGTTAATGCAAAATTTATGTTGTTTTAGATTATAAATATAGGGATAAAATAGGAAAAAAATATTCGACACTAAACCCTCTGTATTCCTAATATAAATTGTTATAGATAAGTATAGTTTCTTAAAATTTTGGGGTGTCCAGGCCACTACTTGCCCCCTCTAGGTCCATCTCTGATTACTAGCTAATTAATTAATAATAAAAAATAACATCTATTTACTTTTTAGTATTTCTCAATTTTTGTGAATTAATAAAAGATAAAAAAATATTTTTCCTTACACAATCAATTTCACGAATAAAGTATTGAAACGAATAATTGCAAAATTAGAGATTCTATTCACTGACTTCGATTTTGTAATCAAAACGATGGTTTATTTTTTGAACACTACAATGAAAAACTTGATTGGACTTTTGCTGATTACTGCAACGGTGATTAACGATGAAGAAATAGTGGATATTAAATAGACGGATAAAAAATTAAAAAAAAATTGGATATTGAGTAGATGGATGTTCCAAAGAAAAATAATTAAATTTTTTATAATCAAAGAAAATGATACACGATTTCAATTGTGGGATTGAATAATTAGTGATGGATTATTCACCAATTTATAATGTTAATATTAAGGAAAAGATAAGATTAGTTTATCTACATCAAAATAAAACAGCAAAAATTGAAGATAGAATTTTAAAGATAAGATAGATGAATAATAAGATAATTTCTAAAAAACATAACAAGATTGAAATAGGCGCAGGACACATTTCAATCGATTGGTAAGCATTACCAATCGACTGAAGTTGGCAAAAAATTCAACTTCATCTCCTTCCAATCGATTGGATTACGTTACCAATCGATTAAATTTGGCTAAAACTTCAATGTCATCACTTTTCAATCGATTGTATTTGGCAAATTCACGTTGTTTTCGTGAATTCAATCGATTGAGTAACAAAAACAATCGATTGTTTTTGGGCATTCATTTGATTGGAAAGTATAAACAATCGATTGGTTTAAGTGAAAACCATTCTACCTTACAACTTTCAATCGATTGTTTTGTGATACACTGTAATTCAATCGATTGAGTTACAATTCAATCGATTGTTTTGATAAACCAATCGATTGAATTTCAAGAAAATACGATTTGGAAGCCATGGACGAACGTCACGAGATCAAATTTAATATTTTAATCGATTGAAATGGCCAAAAGCTTTATTAGGATCAATAGAGGATATAATTGGTTGTTGTTTTTGTATTTGATTATTAATAAATATAATAGATAATTGATAAAATAATAATTTATAAAATAAAAATAGTTTTTATAATTAAATAAAATATATGGGGTTAATTTGTAATTAAAATTAGTTCAAGGACTATGTAGCAATTGTTAAAAAAACTCTAAAAACATGTTCTCTAATGGGACCATTAAATGGTCCAAAGGTTCTGGGACCACCGAATCCTGAGCCACAATTGTAATTAGGTGAATTCTCTATTTTGAGGGTAAAATATTCTATGTTGTGTAAATTGTTGGGAATAATACACCATTCCCCCTTGAGAAAATACCTTTCATAGAGAAAAAAATAGACATAATCACAACACAAGAATTTAACATGGAAACTCCAATTACTGGAGAAAAAATCACGGCCGTTGCCAAATGACAACCAGAGAATATCACTATGTGAAAATTGTTACAACACATAGACTTCTTTCTCTCTAACACTGGCGCTCCAGTACACCCACACTCTCAAAGCAAATATTTAACTACACATCACAAGACTCTCTAATCAAAGAGTATAGAGGAAAAGAAAAGTCAGATACAAGCTTTAAGTGTTTCCGACTGGTGCAATAAATATGGAGAACTTAGCCTCTTATTTATAGCCTAGGCCACCCACTCCATTTGCTATCATAAGTAATGTGGGACTAATTCAACCAAATCCTAACAATCTCCACCTTGATTGAAATAGTCACACATCTTCAGCTTCCATTGTCTATACCAACAATCATAGTTCAGAGAACTATCATACTCCACCATGAAAGTATACTCACTTGGAATTAGACCACTCCAAGCATTTCACCTTTGTACAGATCGAAACCTTGCTGAAAATTCATGGTGCAACTTCCAAATTGGCTTTTCCTAAAAGTTCTTCAGCCATCGACATAACTCCGCCACACACCTTACATCTCAATGCCAACCAATGCTCGTGTGCAATTGTGGATCCGATTACCACAACTTATCCTTATCCATGGCAGTGCGGCAATACCATGAGGGTACTTCTTGTCTTCTAGAGAATATCATCCTTCATACCAGAGATCCTCTCCTTCAACGCCTTGTGCAAACCTGATTGTATCAAAACATCCTTGACTTGTATTTGCCACAAGCCAAAATTGATTCTTCCATCAAATTTCTCTATTTAAAGCTTCATATCCTGACATTGTTGCAACCGTATACTGAAATAGTATAACTTAACTGTAGACCGTGCACTAGGAAGGGTCCCCAGGAAAGAGAGGTGAGTCACAATGGACACACTTAAATACCAAGTCTTTTCTTAGCCAGAACCTTTCCAAACTGCACTCTCGCTCACAGTGTCACACTGCCTTCCAGCAACAACAACAGTAACCAAAGATCAATCTCAAGCCACAGGACAAAATTCTTTTCTGATGTGGAAGGTCAGACTAGGCTGCAACCACAAAGTATACTAAGAATAAATCCCACCAAATCGAAGCTCTGATACCACTTGTTGGGAATAATACACCATTTTCCCTTGAGGAAATACCTTTCACAGAGAAATAAAATAGACACAATCATAACACAAGAATTTAATGTGGAAACTCCAATTACTAGAGAAAAAACTACGGCCGTTGCCAAATGACAACCAGAGAATATCACTATGTAAAAATTGTTACAACACATAGACTTCTTTCTCTCTAACACCGGCACCCCAATACACCCACACTCTCAAAGTAAATATTTAACTACACCTCACAACACTCTCTAATCAAAGAGTATAGAGGAAAAAAAAAGTCAGATACAAGCTTTAAGTGTTTCCGACTGGTGCAATAAATATGGAGAACTTAGCCTCTTATTTATAGCCTAGGCCACCCACTCCATTTGCTATCCTAAGCAATGTGGGATTAATTCAACCAAATCCTAACATAAATGACAAAAGTGTGTCCATTCATATTAACTTAAGAGTATATACTCATTTTGGTCCTCAAAGAATTTCAGACAAGATATTTTAGTCTCCAACTAAAATTAATTATTCGATTAGTCCCTAACAATTAATTCTGTCAATCACTTAGATCCTTGATTCCGTCAACTCTAATGGAAGACAAAATGGTCACTGAAAATTCTAACAGAGGACAAAATGATCCCTGACAACTTTAATAAGGGACAAAATGATTCTTGACCCCTTTATTCGAAAACGACACTGTTCTTCTCCAATTTTTATCATATCTCACATAACCCTAACATTCATACTCTCCTTCATCTTCACAGTCTTCTTTTCCATCTTTTCCTTCCTCCTCTTTAGCTCTAAGATTAAGCCATGGTGTAATTGTCACACCTGTCGCACCTACCTCAACATGTCATGGACCACACACTTCCTAAATTTGTGACTGGTACATCCACCTTCTCTGCACTTCACCCACCAGAAGCATCCACTTTCACGTCTTCAATAACATCACCTCCAACCCCGATAACATCCACAACATCCTCAAGACCAAGTTCCACAACTACCCCAAGAGCACGCCTTTCTCCACTCTCTGGTAAGCAATATAGATTGTTGACATTATGACATCATGAGAATATTCTCCTTTAACATCATATGCAAATTCTTATTTGAAATAGACACCGAGTACTTCATTTTTTCTTTTTTGGAGTCCAAGTTGGCAGACAGCTTCGACTTCGCATCCAAGCTATCAGTACAATGAGCAATGTCGTCGTTGCCACTCATATGAAAACTGAAGCGATTACTGAGCATTGGTTTGGAGAAGAAGCTGAAGGAAGCAATCGGAGTGGTGGACAATGTAGTCATGGAGATGATAGGGCAGATCGAGGAAGATCGGAGGGAAATGGCAACGACGACGATGGATCTTAACAAATCAGCCTTGCTGTCTAGATTCATGGGATTTATCGAAGACAACAAGTAGTTGAGAGACAGTCATTAGTTTCTTGAGTATGAATTGGTTGAGAACAAGTTGAGAATTTTTTTCTTGTGAATATTAAAGTTTTAGAGTGTGCATTGTGTAGTTTGAAGTTACAGTGTCAGACTATTAGTGTTATGCGAAATATGATGGAAATTCGGAGAGAAAAGTGTCGTTTCCGAACAGAGGAGTTTAGGGACCATTTTGTCTCTTGTTAGAGTTGTCAGGGACTATTTTGTCCTCCGTTAGAGTTAACGGAGTAAAGACCTAAGTGACTAACGGAGTTAATTGTTAGGGACCAATGGAGTAATTAATTTTAGTTGGGGACTAAAATATCCGATCTAAAATTCTTTAAAGACCAAAATAGATATATACTCTTAACTTAAAATAATAATAGTTAAAAACAAACTTAACTCTTGTTTCACCAATTAATCCAAACCAATCAATAAAAAATAAAATATATTTTTTCTAAAATTTGTTAAAAATTTTAAAAATATTTTAAATTTTATTTTATTTTTATCTTAAAAATTTTTATTTTACATTAAATACATTTTTGACAGTCAAATTTTCAAAAAATTTAAGATTAATCCATCGTAAGGGTAATTAATATAAACAATTCAAATGCACTTCAATATTATACTAATATCCTAAAATGAAAAAAATTACATGCATGTTCGATTTTTGTATATACTTTATGTAAATCGAAACTAATTGACTCGATTTACACTAACTCTATGAAAATCAAATGAATTGAATTCGATTTAGCTACTTCTTCAATTTACTACTTCTGCAGTATATATATAGTAAATCGAATTAGATTGATTCGATTTACTACTTATTAAACTTACTATTAACTTTAAAACATAAATGTCAATAAAAAAATACTCCCATTTATATTCAAATAAAATATTAAAAAAATCAAAATAAATAAGAATAAAAATCAAACTTTCGTATTTTAATTCAAATTCCATAAAATCTACATTTTTATAAACTTATAAATTTAAAACGGAATAATAAATGATTTCTAAAAATCCATTAAAAATCATCCTTTAACTCATTAGCATCTAAAGAATCATTAGTGAAATTTTTAATGTTGAAGAAATTAATATAAAGGGAAAATGACACTCCCCTCCCCTGAGAGATACTAAAATGACACTCCCCTCCCCTCTATTTGTAAA
This sequence comes from Arachis duranensis, assembly GCF_000817695.3. Lineage (NCBI taxonomy): Eukaryota > Viridiplantae > Streptophyta > Magnoliopsida > Fabales > Fabaceae > Arachis > Arachis duranensis. Next base: position 22,154,694 of record NC_029774.3, on the reverse strand, counting down.
ATGTACAGTTTAATCCATTTAGTTAAAAATATTAACAGAATATTTTATTTAAAAAAATTAAATATTTTATTCAATAAAATTAATATTCTAATTTACCATACTATCCCTTTATATTTATTTACTAACTAAACTCAATTTCTGAGCTAGGATTCCAATTCCCTCACAGTCACGTTTCAGCGCTATTTCTCTTTCAATCTCTTCAATTTCCTTTGGTTGTCTCTGCCATCGCTACCTAGGTGCTACCATTGCTGCATAGCTTTGTGTAATCATTGCCGTTATTATCAATTCAAGTAATAAGGTTTGACATCCTTTTCTCAAACTCAATTAATTTACAAAAAAATTCATATCATTGGCAATTCTGGATATATCCCTAAACCCTTCATTTTTGCTATCCCTAAATCCTTTTCTTCGTCGTTTCTGTTATAGTTATTCATTATTAATTACGCCAATTTTTTTTTTCATATTAGGAAAATGTCTACCAATATTGAAGCTATATCTAGTGTTAATGAGTACGATGGAACTGAACCCCCTATTGAACAATTATTTACCGATAGTGATGAAGAATATGATGTTAATAAGGATCAATGCGTAGAGAGTTATTTGGATGATGAGGAGTGGAATGAGGATGACTACACTTCAGAGGAAGAAAGTGAAGTAGAAGTTAACATAGAGAATGAAGGTGAGATAATGAAAAGATTTGATGTTGAAGATAATGAAAAAATTAGTCTAGAAATGTTTATGATATTTGTTGACGTACATGAATTCAGGAGTGTATTGAGAAATTACATAATTCAAGAGAATTTTGATATAATAAGAGTGAAAAATGAGAAAGCAAGAGTGACTGCCATTTGTGCTTCTGAAGGTTGTCCTTGGAGGATTCATGCTTCTCCTTCTCCAGATGGTATTACTTTTCATAGCATTTGCTATAGTGGAGGCAGAGTGTAGAGACTCATGGAGCTTTTTCTTAAACTGCTTACATGATGCACTAGAAGATGATCGTTACACAATAATGAGTGACAGACAAAAGGTAATATATTTTAATTTGTATTATTTTGACATATTATTCATTATTAATAATTTATTTTAATTTGTTTCTATTTAATGTCAGGGATTGACACGTGCAGTTTCTGAGTACTTTCCAAATTCATGGCATAGACATTGTAGTAAGCATTTGTTGAATAATTTCAAAGCAAAATATCCATTATTGATCTTACAAGATCTTTTTTGGATGACTGTCAAAGCTTCAAATGAATTTCTTTTTAAAAAGGCAATGGAAAAGATGAAAACATTTGATAATGATGCCTACCAATATTTGATGGATATCCCATTACACACTTGGTCTACACATGCATTTTACACAAATCATAAAAGTCCACATATTACTAATAATGTGTGTGAATCGTTTAATGCTTGGATAGACAACTTGAGAAGCATGACTGTGTTGAAATTAGTGGATGGGCTAAGAGTCAAAATCATGATGAGATTCTACACACAGTTTTCTTCTACTGCATCTTGGTCATATAATGTTGGACCAAGAATTGCAACTGAAATAAATAAAACTACTGAAGATGCAAGATATTGCAAAGTAAAACCTGCTGGTGGACATCGATATGAAGTATATGATGGTTTTACAAGATTCCCTGTGAATTTAGTATTGCATACATGTGAATGCAAAGCATGGCAAATAAGTGGGTTGCCATGCAAACATGGTGCAGCGGCCATTATTTACATACGGGGAAAAGTGGAGAATTATTGTGATGCATATTACCACAAAGATAAGTACATCATAGCTTATTCTGGACTACACAGTCCCTTATCAGATCTAGATACTTTGGATGATACAAATATGCTTCCACCACCATTGCGTAGACTTTTGGGGAGGCCAAGAAAAAGTAGGATAAGGGAAAAAGATGAAGATGCACCATCAAATGCAAGGAGAATTTCAACAGTTAGATGCTCTAATTGTAAAGATTTAGGACACAATAGAAAAGGCTGTCAAAGGGTTCCAATAAGAGCCAAGAAAGCAAGACAGGTATTCTACTATTCTATTTTTAAATAAATACAATTTGACACACACTTTATATATACAAATGTATTTTTTTACCTTTTCAAATTACAGGAAATTTCAGCAAGTGAATCACAAATTTCAATGATAAAACAAACTCAACAATATGCTTTAACAAACTCAACAACATGCTTCAGCACAGGCCAAACCAAAGTCACAACTACAAGCCAAACAAATAAAAAGGGTTAGATTTATCTAACTTTACAACAAATATATGTTTATTAATAGCTTTTGTAAAAGCAAAAAATTAAAATGCACTATTTATTTGATGTTGCAGGATATTAGGAAAGATAAACTTCTTAGAAAGCATTCTTCAAATTTGACGATTCAATGAGTATTTAGAAGTTTCAAGAATTGGGTATTGGAGATTGCAGCTTGTACAAGGGATCTCTTGAATTATGTAATCTCTCAAATTATGTAATCTCTCAAAAAAATTATTGAAGGGTATATTAGAAAAAATAATTTAATTATTAATTTTTTAAAAATATTTTAGTAAAAATATAATTTAATCAATAAAAAAATAATTTATTAAAGGGTATTTTAGTAAGCAAAATTTAATGACAAAAAATAAAATTTTTTACTAAAGGATATTTTTGTAAAAATAATTTTGTTTTTCAAAAAAAAAATGAATAAAGTTAACATTAGTTAACACAAAATTTAAAATGGATTAAAGAGGAATTTTTTTAAAGGTTATAGGGGAGGGGAATGTATATTTTATAAATAGAGGGGAGGAGAGTGTCATTTTAACATCTCTCAGGAGAGGGGAATGACATTTTCTCTAATATAAAATATAGTTTTCCAAGGTGCTATAGGAGTTAAAACTTAATTTTTTTCAGAATCAAAAATAATAAATAGTTATAAAATAAAAAATAACTAACTATATTATATAATATATAATTTAAAAAATATTAAAATACTATATCAATTAAATTATCATTTAATTTGTGAAATTGAGTATTAAAATAAGTCTATTTATAAAAATCATCTCTCAAGTAAATAATTATTTTATTGTGAAAATCTAATAATAAGATATGGAAAACAAATTGCATATAGTAATATTTTATTTTTATAAATATACTTCATTAATAATATTTTTATTTTGGAAATGGATGGCAAATAATTTTCAAGAAGTTAAATTATTGGTTAAAATGTTATATTACTGAAGAAAATTTTATGTTTTAACCTATTTAAGCTGTGATGTTAATGATTTGATGAATCAGGAGAGAGAGGAAGAATGAAAGTTGAGAGAGAGAAAAATGAGTTCTTCTTATTTTAAAAAAAAATTAAATGAATAAAAACAAAAAAATTAAAAAAATATTTGGTGGTTAATCTTACGTATTCTTTATGTACTCCTACTATAGTTAATTACTATCAACATTAAACTAATAAAAAATAATCTAGATAACACCCTCCTGCATGCTAGAATTGTATAAATCTAACAATCTTAGTTTAAAATCATTAGCAAGCAAAGGATCCCGTGGCAAAATTTTGGTAAGAAAATTAGTAAGTTAGTCTTTGAAACGGCATAAGATGAATGAGATTAGACAAATATTTTTTACGAATAATGTAACCGTTCACTTTAATGTGTTTGGTTCTTTCATAAAAGATGAGATTATTAGCAATGTGAATGGCTGACTGTTGCCACATAATAGAATGATAGACTTTTGAAGCGGCAAACCAATGAAATACATTAAGAAAGATAACCAACTAGCTTGGCAACGCTGGTTTGATTCTTACTCTTCCAGCTAATAAGAGAATTTCTAAGCATGAAGCAATAACAAAAAATGGAGTGATGAGTATCGGCACAGGTAGCCCAGTCAGCATCGGCAAATCCGGTGAGATGCAGATCAGAAGTAGAGGAGAAGAATAGACCAGTTGCAAGTTTGTCTTTTAAATATCAGAGTACGCAAAAAGCAGCCTGTAACTGAAAAGTAGTTGCACAGTCCAAAAGCTAGCTCAAACATCCCACAGCATAAGATATATCGAGTCTAGTATTTATGAGATGAAGTCAGCCGATGAACTACCTGTAAGTAGTGTTGTCTGTCAAAATGGTATTTGACTCTTTCGAGAGTTTCTGACTATAATAAAATGAAATGGAGAAAGGCTTGCAATCTAGATAACCAAAATCCTTGAGATGGTCCATGGCGTACTTCCGTTGATAAAATATATATTTCAGAGTTAGAGCGTGCTATTTCATTCCCAAGAAGTACTTGAGATCATCAAGATCTTTTATTTTGAATTTGTCATCCAAAATTTTCTTGATGAAATTGATTTTGCCAATATCATCTCTGATTAAAATCAGGTCATTCACATATACTAGGATCGTAGTGAAGCTTTTAGATTATTTCTTGATAAAGAGAGAATGATCATAAAAAAACTACTTATAACCAGCATCAATAAGAGTCTGAGTGAGTTTAATATTCCATTGTTTGCTTGCTTGCTTAAATCCATATAAAGATTTTTGCAATTTATAAATCAAACCTGGTTGTGACACAACCAAACTGGGTGGTATCCTTATATAAACTTTCATGTCCAAATCTCCGTGAAGAAAGGCATGACGTCTAACTGTTTCAAATGCCATTTCTTTGCCGCTGCTAATACTAACGTTACTTGAAGAGTAGTCATGTTGACAACTGGACTAAAAGTATCACCATAATCCACTTCTTGCACTTGAGTGAATCTTTTTACAACTAGCCTGGTTTTGTGTCTTTCTATAGTGCCATCGGGATGGAATTTTAGCCGAAAGATTTATTTGCAACCCACAACCTTCTTACCTTTTGGGAGTTCAGTGAGACACTAAGTTCTGTTCTGATCTAGAACTGCCAATTCAGTTTGTATTGCCTTTCTCCAACATTCATGTGCAGTAGTTTCTTCGTAAGTGTTAGGTTCCGAATTTGAGGTGATAACTAGAAAAATGGACTTATATTTTGGGGTTAGTTTATCATATAACAAGTGTTGTGAGATAGGGATATAAAGAGCTAGAGTTGACAACGTTGCTAGAGTGAGCTGCGTGGGTTATCATACAATGGTAGTCCTTCAAATAAGCAGGCAGTTTCTTAGCTCTTTCAGATTTTCTAGTGATGTTGTCATGTGTGATATCGTAGTTTTGTAATGCAGGTGCATTGTTAGTGTGTGGTGTAGTAACAAGTGCAATGGTGTATGAAAAAATTGGTGAATACATTGAGCTTGAGAATTGTTCATTTGAATATGTGAGTGTAGTATGTGTGTGTGCAAATGATGTGTGAATTATGTATCATATTGAAAAAGATCAATGTATTGTGGAGTACGAGTTGGTGCCGCAAGAATGTCAATGCTAATGGAATGTGAAAATGAAAAATGAGTTTTATAGAAGGTTACATTTCTAGATATGAAAATTTCTTTGATTTTAAATCAATAAGTCGAAAATCTTTTGTTCCAAATTTAAAATTGAGAACTATTTTTTTACTATTGGGTCTAAATTTGTTCTTGAATTTGTTAATGTGGAGGCATATGCAAGAGAACCAAATACTCTTAAATATGAAAGGTTAGGTAAATTATCATACAAAAGCTTATAAGAACTAGCATTATCCAATTTAGTGCTAGACATCCTATTAATTAGGTGAATAGCGTGAACAACTGCATATTGTAAAAAACAATGTGAAATTCTTGATTGAAATAACAATGCTCTAGCAACACCTAAAATGTACTGGTGTTTTCGCTCTAAAATCCCATTTTACTCTGGTATTTTTACACAAGAAGTTTGGTGTAAAATGTCAATTGATGCAAAAAATAATTTTAGAATAAATTTTAGTCCATTGTCTGTTCTTATATGCTTAACTTGTTTTTTAAATTATACTTTGACAAAATTCACAAAATTAATAACCAATTGTAATGCCTTAGATTTGATTTTCATAAAAAAATCTAAATGAATCTGCCCTTGTCATCCACCACAGTAAAAAATTACATATGTCCTTCATTGAAAAAGGCTGAAATGGGATCCCAAACATCCATATGAACTAAGTCAAAACAATTTTTTATTTCAGTTGTACTAAGATCATAACATAATTTCTTTTGTTTTGCAAAATGACACGAGTCACAAGAAAATTTTGAAGCAATACAATCTATAAAAGGATAATATTTTTTCAGTAAAATCAGTTTATGCATGGGTATGTGTCCTAATTTAAGATGCCAAATATTGTTGTGCTCCGTGTGTGAAGGTATTGTGTGATGAGTAGTAGTCGTAATTGCTGCCAATGAAGCTTGCTTTGTTGGAGGAGGGAGAAAGTGAGAAAATTCTGATTCTGTACTCATTGTATATAACCCTTCTCTACACTTAGCAATACCAATTATCTTCGATGTGGATGGATCTTGTATCTCACAACACTTATAATCAATTAACAGTTGGCAATGTAAGTTTGAGGTTAATTTTGACACAGAAATCAGTTTGAAATCAAAAGAGGAAATATACAAAGCATTTTTGAATATTTTTTTTAGAGAATGTAATTATACCAATGATGGCGCTAACAATTTTGGTCCCATTTGGCAATATCATATTGATTGGAGCAATATTTTAGCAAAATCTTTTAAGTCAAAAGTCACATGATCTGTTGCACTGGAATGAAATGATCCATAGTGTAGATTTTGAAGTTATAATACTGATAATTCTTGCATTAAAATGTAATGCAATGGTTTTATCTGGAGTGGAAGCCTGGATGGAATTAGTCAAAATTTAGTTTGTATTATGAGATTGTTGCTACACACTTTTATCTTTGATAAACTTTAGCAAGACAAATTTTTGTTCTAAAGTAGACTCAGATATTGATGTTCCAGTGTTCTCTTGGAGACAATTGAGTTGGGATTGTTTGTCACTGAGTATTTCATCATGCTCTTTAGTGATCACATGATTGATTATGATGTTGTGCAGCTACTTGCTGAAAATGGGAGGAGAATCCATACTTCTTATAGCACACATCTTTTATGTGGTCTTGCTTGTTGCAATGAGAGCATGTCATTATAGCTCCACGACTAGGGGTGGAAACAGGCCAAACTAGGCTAGGCTTTACTCTTAACAGGCCAGGCCTGTAATAGAGTATATTGGCCTTAGCCTGGCCTGTAGCCTGGTATAGGCTTTTTAATGAGTACTGAGCCTGGCCTGAAACCTGTCAATAGGCCTATTTTTTTAATAATAATTAAATTTAAGATATAATTTAATTTTTAAAATTATAAAATATAAAATAATAAATTTATGAATAATATTGATACAAAATACACATATATAATTAAAGAAACAAATGGTTGATTAAAGAAGTATGTACAAATTCTTTCAATAACATTTTTACTAGTATAATAAAACTCTCTATATATATTTGTAGGCTCAGGCCGGCCTGACAGGCCCAACAGGCTATTTCAAAAGTCTAGGTCTGGCCTTTTAAAGAATATAGGCTTTTTTAATAGCCTGAGCCTGGGCCTATTTTCTATCAGACCAGGTTAGGTCAGGCCAAACACAGGCCAGGCTGCAGGCCGCCTGGCCTATTTCTACCCCTATCCACGACCTTTACTACCTGACCTCTACTTTTTTCTAGGGTGGAGAAAACAAGGATTTAATTGATCTTGAAAGATTTGTGAGTTGATAGAGGAGCATTATTTGGGTTATCAAAACCACCTCTCTCGAATATCTGTTCACCATGTCTACCATTCTTGAGAGATCAATGAATCACACAGTAATAATGATTCAGATCTTTTACTTCTTTTCAACTCGTTGATCGGAATAGCTATGTTCACCAAGAAAGAATCTTGCGAAATAGCCTCTCATCAAATTGTATTAGATAAGTTTGAAGGAAGAGGTAAGAAATAGGAAAAGAAAATGTCAAAAGAAAAACAAGGGAAAAAAAACGGTGTCATTGGTAACTATTAAATTTACAACTTTTTAATTTGATTCACAACTTTGTTGCTGTAAGGTCCCACATCGGTTAGGGAAGGGAACGAAGCATGCCTTATAAGGGTGTGGATGCCTCTCCCTAGCATGACGCATTTTGACGAGTGAGTGTGAGGGACTTTGGCTACCATTCCTATCGTCAAAGGCAAAACCGTGAGGCTTTGTGTGGCAAAGCGGACAATATCGTGCTAGCGGGTGGTCTGGACTGTTACAGATGGTATTAGAGCCAGAGCCCAGATCGATGTGCCAGCGAGGGCTCTGGGCTTCCTTAGCGGGGGTGGATTGTAAGGTCCCACATCGGTTTGGTAGGGGAACAAAGCATGCTTTATAAGTGTGTGGATACCTCTCCCTAACATGACGCGTTTTGACGAGTGAGTATGGGAGTTTCGGCTAGCATCCCTATCGTCAAAAGCAAAATCGTGGCTCCCTTAAGGGGTGGATTGTAAGGTCCCACATCGGTTGGGGAGAGAAACGAAGCATGTCTTATAAGGGTGTGGATACCTCTCTCTAGCATAAAACCGTGAGGCCTTGTGTGCCAAAGCGGACAATATCATACTAGCGAGTGGTTTGGGCTGTTACATTTACTTTAAAGAACTATAATTAATTACCATTAAGGGTTAAAAATATTTAAATGAATCAAAACAAAAAACTAAAGAACTATAATTAATTACCATTAAGGAACCGATTAAATGCTCCTTACAATTTTTGGAGTATCAAAACTCCATATACAAAGTAAGTAACAAAGTTGTATTTTATTTGTTTTTATCATTATTATTTGTATTTATTTTTGTGTTGGGCTATTGGGCTAGTTTTCATGTTTTTGTGCGATAAAAAAAATCTGGTCATTATTAAATCAGATTACATTACTTTATTTTAATTTGATATAAGATTATCATAAAATTATAAAAAAATGAAAAGACAAAAATATTCTTTTAGAATGAATATGAAAAGACTAAAATATCATTTAAAAATAACTGAAAATTTAATTTAATTTCAAAAAAAGTAAAATAAGTTTGTAATAAATTTTAAAAAGACAAAAATAGTAAAATACTCTTTTAATATTAGAATTATTTAATTATTTTAAAAATAAAAAATTATATTGAATTTAAAAAGATAAAAGTATTCTTTTTAAAGAGTAACATTAAAATTTAAAAGTCTAAAATATTTATTTAGTATTAGTGGTCTTTTCAAATGCTTTAAAAATTAGGAATTTGTTCTGGATATTAAAAAAAATGAAAATATACTATTGAAGATTAATCTTGAAAAGACTAAAATATCCTTTTTAGATTATTGTTGTTTAATTAAATTATAATGTTAAAATTCAAATTTAATTTTAGAAAGATTACGAGACACTTTTAGATCGTTTTAAAATGACAAAAATACTAGTTATACAATCAAGGCTGTTTTATTAATTTAAAAGAAGAAATTTGTATTTGGTTTTAATAGATCCAAATACATTATTTAGTATTCATTTTAAGGTTAAACTTACAAACTTACAAATTTCGTCCTATTTACGTCCTTAACGTTTTAAAATCGTTTAAATTTTGTCTCGTCGTCAATTCTGTTAATAGATCCCAACGGCAGGACAACATTGAGCCAATTTTAAAAGGTGAGGGACTTAAATATGATCATTTAAATGTTAGGAACAACTTTGAGATTTATCCCAAACGTTGAGAACAAAAACAATACTTTACTCTTTAAATAATTAAAGTTGTTTTATTAAATTAAAAAAAATTGAATTTGAATTTTTTTTTCTGGGTAACTAAAACACGGGAATGTGAATTTGAATTTAATTAATAGAAATAAATATATTATTTAGTATTAAGTTTAAATATTAAGATGTTCTTTTAGGATTAGATTATTAAATGAGTTAGAAAGTAAATTTTTGAATTTTAATTTAAAACACTAAAATAGAAACAAAAATAGAATACCAGAACAATTAAAATAGGAACAAAAATTGAAGATAGTTTAAAAATATATCCAGAATAGAAAAATAGAAAATGACGAAGGAGATATAACATTGAACAAGACACCGGTGACAATGATAAACAGCGGTAATATATTTGGTTAGAAGTGAGATTTGAGAAAGAGAGCTATGAGGTAAAATAAATATAAAAGATTTTTTAATTTAAAGCAGAAGAGGTAAAATAAATAAAAAAATAATAAAAATTTTAACTGCAAAAAACTAATTTAAAAATAAAAATATATAGAGTATTGATTCATTAAATAATTAAAAACTTATACATTGTTGATTCACCAAACTATTAGGAAGTATTGTAAATGTAATCGTATTAAAAATAATATGAGTATATTAATTTTTTAAAATTTAAAAATTTTATAATTTAAAATTTTAAATTATGTGAATAAAATTAGATTAAATAAAAATAAAAATATACCAGTATGATTTAGATCGTACTGTAATGAGTTTACGAAATTTTAAAACAAAATAAATCTTAAAAGATAAAAATAAAAAATTGTTATGGAAAACAATAATTTTTTATTTTATTTCAATAAAAAAGTTAACACTAATAAAACACTAATTTAAAAAAGACGTTCCTTAATAAGTAAAGATGGGAGATTAATATTTTATGATTATTTTATAGTTTTTATTTAAAAATATAATTTGATGTTAGTGTTAATTTTTTAAATATTAATTTTAAAAAAATATAATTCGTTGGCATTAATTATTTGATGATGTTATCAATATATAATAAAAGTTCTATTAATAGAATACTTGTTAAAAAATTGTGCCAACACACATTAAAATATTGATAATGTAAAAGAGTTTTAAAATTCCAAACATTAGAGAAGTATTGTACCATCCACCCACTATTAATATTAAACTAATAAAAAATTAATGTTAGAATAGCAAAACATAAGGATGATGATGAAAGCAACAGACCTCATTGATACCATTTTGTATGTTGTGCATGAATGATAATGATG
>NC_029774.3:22143450-22143697 GCF_000817695.3 Arachis duranensis | reverse complement strand
ATAATGTACAAACAAAGATTGCTCCTCATCGCTCAAATCTCTTCTTCCTAATTTTCATGCGGATGATAAGATCACACGAACATTGTTCTTCATCCCTCAAATTTTTTTCTTTTCAGTTTTCACATAAAAATTCTATAATTTTGCAGAAAGCAACTTATAATTTTACAACACTCGTAGCATAAGGTGCCTTTGGTCCTATTTATACTGAAGTTATGTTGTTAGAAAGGTTGCATCATAAAAACCTGAT
>NC_029774.3:22082472-22143365 GCF_000817695.3 Arachis duranensis | reverse complement strand
ATCATTATTACTTTTAAATTAATAAAAAAAATCTAGGTAAGAATTATAATACTTATCTTAATTTTTTACTCTCAATCAACCTTTTCTTTTCTTTTAATTTATATTTGAAATTCAACTATCTTTTAAAATTGTCACTTTTTATTATTTCAGTTAATTAGAAAATACATATTAAACTGACATTTTTTTTATCATATAAGTAACATATTTAAATATAAATTTTATCTTAATTTGTTATTATTATATATGTTATATATACATACTATTATCCGTATTTGAATTCTAATGATGAGTACATAACTACAAAATTCTATTTATAGTTTTATGAATTTTAAATATAAATTATTAAATCGAATAAAAATTCTATCGAAAAGGAAACAAAGAAAATTTTTGCATTTTATTATTATGTATATGTATATTAGTACTTGGAAGCATAACCAGAAAGGGATAAATGAAAAGAAGTTTGGGTTAACTAACTGAAATAAGAGTTAAATTTACTTTTAACGTGGTCTGTTTTGAGTTAAGACGAAGAATTCAATTTTAATATATTGTAGTTTTACATGCGCATTTAATTATATAATATTACATCAGTAAAATAACTATTTTTTATATTGATTACGTGTATGGTCATTTAAAAAATCAGATATAATTGTACGACTATGTAAAATGTTTTATACTGTTAATGCATCAAAATTAAACTCTAATACGAATGAGTCCATATTTGCTATTTGCACTAATAAATTGATGAAAATCCATTCTCTCTTTTTTTCAATCTTCTTTTAAATTGATGCCGGTTAACATAGAGTATTTTACTCTCAAAATAATGAAGGATATCCAATAATTTACCTTGTAATTAATTAACAGTATGATAACTCTGATATATATTTAAAAACTTTTTTTAAAAAAATATTGGATTAATCGCTATACCCTATACATTCAAAATATATAGGGTGAAAAATCAAAATAAGCTATGGTAGGTTTAATATTACACGAATAAGCTAATGAAAAAATTGATTCAGCAATTAACCAACGTGTATAATTATATAATTCGAATCACCAAGATTCGAACTCAATTTGAATGTAGTTCGAATTATCGAACTACTTACACCCACGTATGCAACGTAATTCGAATTAGCTTCATATAATTCGAATCATGCTGATTCGAATTAGCATGAGGTTGCAGCACTATATAATTCGAATCTCACTGATTCGAACTATGCACGTTTTGCTAGTAGTAGTAATTCGAATTGGGGTGTTTCGAATTACACAAGATTTTTCTATAAAAGGAGTTCGAATCCACCCCATTCGAACCACTTTACCACTCTCAGACCCCACCAAATCTCAGAGAAAACAACTCAGTTTTGCTCCGATAAAGGCTGGAGCAGAGTATTTAGCTGATGGAGGACGATCCAGTAGACTATATCGGTTGGATGGAGTGGCTCATATTGCCGGGGTCATCAACGAGAAGGTTAGTGTTTTTTTTTGGTTGGTTATTTTTGTGATGCAGCACATGGTTTTTGTTGGTGGTATTGCATGTGGTTTGTTGAAGTGGTTTCGTTTGTGGTTTGATAGGCGGTTTAGTTTAGCGGTTTCAGTTACTGGCTTTGCATGTGGTATTGGTAGTGGTTTATGTTCGGTGGTTTTGCATATTGTAGCGGTACTGTATGCGGTTTATGTAAGTGGGTTTAAATGCACTTTTGGTAGTGGCTTATTATATTACTTTTGTATGTGGTTTATTATATGGCTTTTCTATGTGGTTTATTATATTGCTTTTGTATGCGGTCATGGTTTTGGCAGCCCCAGCGTTGCATCTCGAGCATGCAACGGCAGCAGGGCATACCACTGGATGAGAGATACGTTCCGTACTTGTAGATGGCCGGATTATACCATCTTGCTAGGCTGAACGATAGATGGTTCCGATTAGATGAGCCCCTTGTTAGTGCATTCGTCGAGCGGTAGCGTCCGGAGACGCACACCTTTCACATGTCGTTCGGAGAGTGCACGATCACACTTCAGGATGTGGCATACCAGTTGGGGTTGCCAGTGGACGGATGCTATGTCAGTGGTTGCTGGTGCGGTATTTATAACCCACACTTACTAACCGGCAAGTGCACCAGGTCGTACCAAGTAATACCTTACGTGAGTAAGGGTCGATCCCACGAGGATTAATGTATTAAGCAACAATAGTATTTGATAGGATTAGTTAGGCAAGCAGAAAAGAGTGTTTTGGGTATTCAAAGAGCACTAGACACAGACAAATAAATAAGTTGGAAATAATATAATGAGAAGATAATTAAGGTTTTAGAGTTATCTATTTTTCCGGATTAATTTTTATTACTAACTAATTTAATCATGCAAGATATAATTTCATGGCAAACTATATGTGACTAGGCCCTAATTCCTTAGACCTTCCTAGTCTCCTCTAAAATTCATTAATTGCCAATTCCTTGTTCAGTTACTTCCAATTAGAGGGTAAAAATTAATTTTCAGTTTATATGCCACAAAAATTCTAATTACCCAGAAATAAGGGGATTATATGTCACGTATCCCATTAAATCCAAATAATTAAAATTTAGGATAATATGTTTCCAAACTGTTGTTCAAGTAAAGAGCTTTTCCAAGTTTTACAAGAACTCAATTAGAACATGGGTCATACTTCCGTTCTACCCATATTCATAAAATAAAGAGCGAAAACAATTATTGAAATATAAATCAAATCATGGAATAAATTTGAAAGATCAAACGAATTAATCCATTACAAATAGACAGAGCTCCTAACCTTAACAATGGAGGATTAGTTGCTCATGGTTCAGAGAAGAAAAATAAGGGTTCTAGTAACAATCTGGTAACAATCTCGTACCTGTCTAAATGTATAGAGTTTCTATTTATTACTAATCCTAAATGGTTTAAAAATTAAAAATTAAAAATAATATTTTTTCCTAAAAGATAAGATTTGAATTTAAATTCGAATTAATTAACAGATCTTCAGTTTATGGGTGGAGATCACTTGATTTGTCCATTCTGCAGCTTCTAATATGTGTTTTCTGGGCTGGAAACTGGGTCAAAAACAGCCCAGAAATCGTAAATAGCATTTTCTGAATCATTGCAGATCGCGCATGTGACGCGTCCGCGTCGTCCATGCGTTCGCGTCATTTGTGCATATTCCAGTCCACGCGTTCGCGTCAGGCACGTGATCGCGTCATTGCGATTTCTCCATTCCGCGCGGTCGCGTGAGCCATGCGTCCGCGTCGGTCTTCGCTGGTCATCTCTTTTGGTTTCTTCTTTTTCTCTGCAGAAACTTCATCAAAATCCCTCCGAATGCTACCTAAAATAAATAAAATTGCACAAAACTCAAAATAGCATCCATAGTGGCTAAAATATAATTAATTCTAAATTAAACTCAACAAATTCGATACAAATTCACTAGGAAAAGATAGACAAGATGCTCACGCATCACAACACCAAACTTAAACTGTTGCTTGTCTTCAAGCAACCAAAACTAATATAGGCTTAGGATGTGAATTTGCATGAGAATGAGAGTTCGATTAAGCTCATGTCTCTTTTTATAGTGGGGTTTATAACTGTAATCTTGAATAGGTTTGGCATCTCACTCTCCTTTGGATCAAGAATGTTATTATCATTCAGAATTAGAATCCGGATGATATTATGAATTCTCTGATCTTTACATTTCAGTTTAATCCTTGAACACAGCAACATTTACTTTAATTTATTTTTCTTTGGTGCTTTGCACCTTGAGTCTAGCCGTGACTTTAAATGTTTTGTCTTAAGAGTTACTTGACACAAAAATACCAGAAGCATTTAACTCAGAAACTTCCTTTGTTTAATCATGTCTGACCTCCCTAGTCATTGATGCTCAGAGCCTTGGACCTTGCTTTTATTATTATTTATTTATTTATATAATAATTTTTTTTCTTTTGCTGTTTCTTTTACTTCAAGGATTAAATTTTTGTTTATTTCAGAGAAGGCATAATAATTCTCTAAATTCCTGTTCCTTATACATCAACATCCCTTGATTCAAATTCAAATATACACTGTTCATATCATGCATTCAAAAATCACAGAAATTACCACCACATTTAAGTAAATAAGACTATTCTTAAAATTAAACTCAATTTCTCATGCACTACATCGCTTCTTTTCTTTTTTTAGATTCAAGTTCAGTGAGTGGTACATGAAACATCTTTTCAGCATTAAAGAAATAAAAAAACTACTCCTAGAATTCTAACTAATAAAAGATCATGCAACAAACAAAGCAAAATAGCAGAAAGCCAGAACATAACATAGAAAAAGAGGGGAGGAATAAACATGAAAGGAACTCAACCACCTTAGTTATCCTAGCGATCACTTTATTCTTCAGGTTGTGCTCCTTCGTGAAGATGATTCGCCTCCCTTTTGTGCCAGAAAACCAATAAGCGCAGCGTCAACACCAAACTTAAAGGTTTGCTTGTCCTCAAGCAAATAAGAACTAAAAATAGAAGAGACAAATATTATTAGGAGAGAAAAATAAAAAGATAAAAGAATAAGAGAGAATTAGGATTGGGAGAGAGAGAGAGAAAACTGGGCGGCGCAAGCGATGCGGCCGTGTAGGGCACGCATTCGCGTGATTGCACTTTAATTCAGTTGATGCGGTCGCGTCGATCACGCGATCGCGTGACCCATGTTATGCTTCTGGCGCGAGTGCAGCCTCAGGCCTGCACAAGTCTCTGTTCGGATTTATATATTTGCCAAATTTGGGGTGACGCGATCGCGTGGGGCATGCGATCGCGTGAGTGGCTTCAGAAGGGAATGACGCGGACGCGTCGGCGACGCGTTCGCGTGATAGGGATTATGCGTCTATCACCAAGCCAGCACCACTCCAGCACAATATTTGGTCGTGCACCCTTTTTATGTCGAAAAATCAGGGCACGCGGCCGCGTGGGTCACGCGGTCGCGTGGGAGGCTAATATTTCCACATGACGCGGACGCGTCGGCGATGTGGTCGCGTGGGGCGATTTGTGCCACTTGCACGCCTCCAGCCACGCTCCAGCGTGACTCTCTGTTCGTTTTTATTTTCTCTCCTCTCCTTGCGACGCGGATGCGTCGCTGATGCGGTCGCGTCGCGTGGCTTTTTTTTTATATAGCTTAAGATGTTCGGTTCTTGGGAGAACATAGCTGCATGATCAGAAAATTAGTAAGAACTCAATAAAAATAAAATCAGAAAATTACTACTATGAAAAATAAAAATAGCTAAGGATACGAAATTATCGGGTTGCCTCCCGACAAGCGCTTCTTTATCGTCACTAGCTTGACGGTCAGCTCCTCTAAGGAGGAGGATCATAGGGGCTCAGCTCTTCACCCCTTACTTTGAACTTCTTTCTTGTGTCTCCATAACGTAGCTCAATATGCTCCAGAGAGAGGATTCTGATTACTATATAAACCCATGCTGGATTGCTGGTCAATACTACCTTCATTCCTGGGGAGAAACCTTCAGTGGGGATCTTTTTGTTTCTCCATCCTCTGGGTATTTTCTTCTTTTTGGAAACCTCTTCCTTGGTAGATGATGCATTCCCAACACCAAACTTAGGTTTGATGTCAGGAGGAATTTTATTATCTGTTACCAAGGGAGGTTTGAGTTGCAGATTCTGCTGTGTATCATCAGGCGGTTTTTGAAGGTTTGGATCAATAAGCTCAGCTTGTATGCACCTCTCTTCTTCACCTGTTGGATGTATATCTTTGAAGACATGAAAGACCAGTTGCTCATTGTGCACTCTAAGCACTAATTCACCCACTTCTACATCAATCAGAGCTCTTCCAGTGGCTAGGAATGGTATCTTCCTAGAATTATAGAGACATTCTCATCCTCTCCTGTGTCCAGAATCACAAAGTCTGCTGGGAGGAAGAACTTACCCACTTTGACCAAGATATTCTCCACTAATCTGTATGCAGGCTTCATAGATTTATCTGCCATCTGCAATGCTATCTTTGTGGGTTGTGCCTCTTGGATTTGCAGCTTTTTCATCACAGGTAAGGGTATTAGATTTATGCTTGCCCCCAGATCACATAAGGCTTTCTCAAAGGTTGTGCTCCCAATGGTGCATGGAATTTGAAAGCTCCCTGGATCTGGCATCTTCTTTGGCAAGTTATTTTGAATTACAGCACTACATTCCTTAGTCAGGACTACTGTCTCATTTCCCTTTAAACGCTTTTTCTTTGACAACAGCTCCTTCATGAATTTGGCATAGATAGGCTTTGCTCCAAAACCTCAGCAAAAGGAATATTGATTTGTAACTTTTTGAAGATTTCCAACAACTTTGAGAACTGCTTTTCCTTGGTCTCCTTTTGAAGTCTCTGAGGATATGGCATCTTAGGCTTGTACTCAGGAGCCTTTGGCAGTGTAGGATAAGTGTCAAGAGAGTCTGGGAATGGGTTGTTTGCATGCTTTGGAGGGGCGTGCTCAACTTCTTCCTTCTTCTCCTCTGGAGCATCCTTTCAACTAGCTCTTCATTGACCTTGGTCTCAGAACCAGCTACTTTACCACTCCTTAATTGAATAGCCTTGCAATCTTCTCTTGGATTCACCACTGTATCACCTTGAAATGTGCTTGCGGACCTCTCAAGTATTTGTTTGCTCAGTTGGCCCACTAGCACCTCTAAGTTTCTAATGGAGGCTCTGGTTTCCTGCATAACTTGTGGTTCCGTACTTGCCACTTGTCCACTTATCACGGAGATAGCCTTACATTCCTCTCTTGGATTTGGAATTGTGTTACTAGAAAGGCTATTAGTGGTCCTCTGATCAATTTCATTAACTCTGGTAGCTATTTGACCCATTTGAATCTCCAAGTTCTTGATGGATACTCTGGTTTCCTGTCTAAAACCTGTCAATATTGCTTCCAAATCATTGTTCTGTTGGAAACTGCCCTGAGAATTATTATTGAAGTTTTGAGGTCTCTGAGGTTGATCCTTCCATCCAAAATTTGGGTGATTCCTCCATCCCTGGTTATATGTCTTAGAATATGGATCATTGTTGGGATTCCTAGGACCACTCCCCATGTAATTCACCTGTTCAAAAGAGGGTTGAGCATAATCATAATTATCATTTTGCATAAAGTTACCTGCCCTATCATAGGAGACTTCATATGGTGGATTTTGGGTGTTGATAGCTGAGACTTGCATGCCACCCATCTGTTGAGTAAGTAGATTTATTTGCTGAGACATTAGCTTGTTCTGAGCAAGAAGAGCATTAATAGCATCTACTTCCAACACGCCTCTCTTCTGAGGGGTTTCAGAGTTCACAGGATTCCTGTTAGAGGAGTATAAATATTGGTTGCTTGCAACCAATTCAATCAGCTCAATAGTCTCCTCCGGTATCTTCTTCTTGTGCAATGAACCTCCTGCAGAATTGTCTAAGCACATTTTGGACATTTCACCAAGCCTTCATAAAATATGTCTATTTGTGTCCATTTGGAGAACATGTCTGGAGGGCATTGCCTAGTCAGTAGCTTGTATCTCTCCCAAGTTTCATACAGAGTTTCACCATCCTTCTGTCTGAAGGTCTGAACCTCCATCCTAAGCTTAGTCAGCTTCTTTGGTGGGAAAATTTTTGTGAGAAATTCAGTAACCACATTGTTCCAAGTATCCAAACTGTCCTTTGGTTGAGAATCTAGCCATAGTTTTGCTCCATCCCTCAGAGCAAACGGGAAGAGTATGAGTTTGTACACCTCTGGGTTTACTCCATTTGTTTTCACGGTGTCACAAATTTGCAGAAAACTAGAAATAAACTGATTTGGGTCTTCATGGGGAAGACCATGATACTGACAGTTTTGTTGCACCAGGGTGACCAGTTGAGACTTCAACTCAAAGTTGTTCGCAGCAATAGGGGGCACCACAATGCTTTTTTCATAAAGATCTGCAGTAGGGGTAGAATAAGAGCCAAGCACTCTTCTTTGTTGATCATCCCCATTCGGATTTGTCATATTGACATTAGCATTATTATTGGGATCCATAGTGGATTCTGTAGCCTTTTTTTTTAGATAAAAATAAACTAAAACTAATAAAATATAGAACGAGAGAATAAAACAATGGAAGTAAACAAAAACAAAAATAAAAGAAAGTAAAAATAGAAAGAAATAAAATTGAAATAATAAAATAAAAATAAAAACAAACGAACTAAGAAAGAAAAAAAAGAAAGAAAGATCAAAGCAAAAGGACGTAAGAGAAACAGGGGACGAACGAACTGTACGGAAAATAAACTAAAAAAATTAGAAAATAAAAATTAATAATAATAAAATAGAACTAATTAAAATTAAAATGTCTAATATAAGCAATCAAACAACTAATAGTTGTTAATCACAGTCAATCTCTGGCAACAGCGTCAAAAACTTGGTGCGGTATTTATAACTCACACTTACTAACCGACAAGTACACCGGGTCATACCAAATAATACCTTACGTGAGTAAAGGTCGATCCCACGAAAATTGATGGATTAAGCAACAATAGTATTTGATAGGATTAGTTAAGCAAGCAGAAAAGAGTGTTTTGGGTATTCAAAGAGCATTAGACATAGACAAATAAATAAGTTGGGAATAATATAATGAGAAGATAGTTAAGGTTTCAGAGTTATCTATTTTTCCGGATTAATTTTTATTACTAACTAATTTAATCATGCAAGATATAATTTCATGGCAAACTATATATGACTAGGCCCTAATTTCTTAGACCTTCCTAGTCTCCTCTAAAATTCATTAACTGCCAATTCCTTGGTCAGTTACTTCCAATTAGAGGGTAAAAATCAATTTTCAGTTTATATGCCACAAAAATTCTAATTACCCAAAAATAAGGGGATTATATGTCACGTATCCTATTAAATCCAAATAATTAAAATTTAGGATAATATGTTTCCAAACTGTTGTTCAAGTAAAGAGCTTTTCCAAGTTTTACAAGAACTCAATTAGAACATGGGTCATACTTCCGTTCTACCCATATTCATAAAATAAAGAGCAAAAACAATTATTGAAATATAAATCAAAGCATGGAATAAATTAGAAAGATCAAACGAATTAATCCATTACAAATAGACAGATCTCCTAACCTTAACAATGGAGGATTAGTTGCTCATGGTTCAGAGAAGAAAAATAAGGGTTCTAGTAACAATCTGGTAACAATCTCGTACCTGCTAAATGTACAGAGTTTCTATTTACTGCTAATCCTAAATGGTTTAAAAATAAAAAATTAAAAATAATATCTTTTCCTAAAAGATAAGATTTGAATTTAAATTCGAATTAATTAACAGATCTTCAGTTTATGGGTGGGGACCACTTGATTTGTCCATTCTGCAGCTTCTAATATGTGTTTTCTGGGCTGAAAACTGGGTCAAAAACAGCCCAGAAATCGTAAACAGCGTTTTCTGAATTATTGCAGATCGCGCATGTGACGCGTCCGCGTCGTCCACGTGTTCACGTCATTTGTGCATATTCCAGTCCACGCGTTCGCGTCAGGCACGCGATTGCGTCATTGCGATTTTTCCATTCCGCGCGGTCGCGTGAGCCATGCATCCGCGTCGGTCTTCGCTAGTCATCTCTTTTGGTTTCTTCTTTTTCTCTGCAGAAACTTCATCAAATCCATCCGAATGCTACCTAAAATAAATAAAATTGCACAAAACTCAAAATAGCATCCATAGTGGCTAAAATATAATTAATTCTAAATTAAACTCAACAAATTCGATGCAAATTCACTAGGAAAAGATAGACAAGATGCTCACGCATCAGTTGCCTTACTGATTTCCATGTATACATCGAGGGTGACCGTCCTGCCTGGGTGTGGTTCCAGGAGTTGCTTGGAGTGATTCCTCCTCCGAGCCAAGTTCAGAAGTTCGCTGTAAACTGCACTTGGTTCCAGGAGACTTTTGGGGAGTGCCCAGCGGGAGCCGATGAGGAGACTGTACGGCGCTTTGCTCGTGCATATATCATGATGTCGTTGGGTGCTCAGCTGTTTGCCAACAAGTCTGACAATCGCATTCACATCAGATGGCTTCCATACGTTGCTAGGCTTGAGGAGATGGGTACCTACAGCTGGGGGTCTGCAGCACTAGCATGGTTGTACCGGTGCATGTGCCGAGTGGCGAACAGACATGTGATAAAGTTAGCGGGCCCACTTCAGTTACTTCAGTCTTGGATCTTCTGGCGCTTTCCTAGGTTTAGGCCGGATGGGTATGATACGTGCAGCTGGCCCTTGGCCTCGAGGTACTGTACGTAGACCTTTCTATTTCAATTTAAAATAGTTGATTACATGTTTGCTTCTTATGTTATACAAATCTGTCACACTTTTAATTAGCTGTAACACCAATGTAAGATGCAGGTGGTCAGGTTACAACCCTCCCGGTGGCGAGAAGGGACCTAGAGTGCATAACTGGAGACTGAGGCTAGACATGTTACAGGCCACCGATGTGAGTATACTAATCGACAATGTTTATTTAATTAATTAAACTTTATGACTTTAGATCATGGATTGAACAGAAAAATGATGGAATCATTCTGCAGTTTATCTGGATGCCCTATAGCTCTCCTGAGGTACTGCAGGTTGTGCATCCGGAGGTGTTGGAGCCTCGGCATACGGCTATGTGGCGATCTGTGACGTCACTGATATACTTTGCCGTGATAGAGTGACATCAGATAGATAAGGTTTTACCGCAGTTCGGCAGAGTCCAGTCCCGTCCACATCCCGCCCTGAACATCGACTTTCTTATGTCGAAGGACAGGAGAGGGGGTGATCATTGGTTCCTGTCGGCTCTTCAGATATGGCATTTTCATTGGGAGAGCCGTGCCGACCACGTTCTTCGGTTCGATGTTGTTGCAGACCCTGGAGGATCACATGATTACCTGCAGTGGTGGAGTCAGCATGGAAAGAGGTTTCTGTCACCAGAGATGTATTTGGATGATCCGAGAGCCGTTCCTATTCCTGTGGAGGCGTCACAGAGGGGTCCTGGGCGAGTTCCCGACATGGATCATGTTGACGACGTCCCGAATAGGTGTCGGGTCGAGAGGAGAGCTCGTGTGGGGACACGTCGGAGCCAGCACAAGTGGAGGTGGCTGGACCAGGCTATGGAGGAGGGTGATGGGGACGGCTGCCCTGGAGGATGACGACAAGGCCACGGAGGCAGACAGAGAGGGCGTGCTGCGGCCGATGATCACAGACATCATGGTCATGACGACGACGACGATCATGGTGGGGACGCTGAAGGGCATGCTGCAGTAGGGGGTGTTAGTCCCCATCATGTAGGGCATGGAGGTGAGTGGTATGGCTCTGGTATGGGTGACGGCACAGATCAGGGTGACGGTGGACTTGGCTCAGGGCCGCTAGGCGATTATTTCGTTGGTGTCCCTGCCGATGATCAGACACTTCAGGAGAGTACGCATTGGGTTAGCCCGGGTTCCATGTTTTCAAACTTCCTGGCAGTTGACGGGCTTGATGCGGCATACAGCAGTTCACACTTTCTAGATGAGCTTACTGCCATCATGTAGGAGGATTTCGGCACGCCTGCACCTTTAGCTGTCGATCTTAACGAGCCTCCTACGATGCCAGCTGCTGACCCTTTTGCATTGGGTGGTACTCCTCCTTCCGCTTATATTGCTGCGTCACATTCAGGTGCCGGGCCGTCTGGGGCCTCCGTCCAGCCTAGGCCACCTGCACAGCCTGCCCCAGATGACGAGAATGATGAGATTGAGGACGAGGAGCCGCTTATCCGGAGAGGCCAGAGGACACGGGTACCCCATCGTTGCTTCACCGGTTCACATCTTTTTAGATGATTGTTGTATCTTGTATGGCTTTTTTTCATGTTCATTGTTGTATTTTAGCGAACTTTGTTATTGTACTTTGACTATTTATGTTTCGGTTCGTTAGAATTTTATCATGATGTTGTACTTCGAAAACGGCCTTTTAGTGCTACTTTCGGTAACTATGTTATTGTCCCCCACATGTATGCATTTAATTTCTAGACCTCTACGGTGAACCAACAATACAAAATGTGAACATCCTTACTAATTCGAACTAGCACAATTTGAATTCACCAATGTGTAATTCGAAACACCCCAATTTGAATTACTAGTCGCGAAACGTGCATAGTTCGAATAAGTGAGATTCGAATTATATAGTGCTGCGCCTCATGCTAATTCGAATTGCATTAATTCGAATTATGTTGCATGCGTGGGTGTGAGTAATTTGAATTGCACTAATTCGAACTACATTCAAACTGAGTTCGAATCGTGGTGATTTGAATTATATAGTTATGCACGTTAGTTGATTGCTGAATCAATTTTTTCATTGGCTTATTCGTGTAATATTAAACCTACCATGGCTTATTTTTTTTTTTTATCCAAATATATACTTAATGAAAAAAGTTTCTAGAATGAGAAAGGTGTTTTAATTAGTTTTTAAATTTATAACATTTATGATTTATCATTGGAACCGATTTATAGGGCGGCGGTCGGTGGAGCTGTGTTTGGTGTGTAAGACAGGGCCTTCATCTGGCTTTGGATATATATTTTTTTAATTTTGTGATTATAGCTACTTTTAGAATTTTTCTTGTAATTTACCTCGGTCTGTCGTAAAATTTCAGGACCATTTGAAAATTGCCTCTTTGTATGCTGTTGAAAAAGTAGGCCAAGACCACACGATTCAGACTTGAAGATAAGAGATTTGGTGAGCACATCGATTTTAATAAATTATGACTAGTTATGTTTGCCAATTTATCTTATTAGATTAAACACTTATTAATAGAGTTTTTATTGTGATAAAAATTAAGATTGGAAAAATTTACAAGGAATTAAGAATTTGACAACAAAAACAACTACGGAACATACAGAAAAGTGTGTCATTCAAGAAATCTTGAACAAATTACAATACTTATACAAAGTTGATGTAGCCATCATCATCTCATGTTGGAGGCAGGACTTGAAACTACAGTTCCATTGCATACCTTCCTCCTCTCCTTTCTATGGAGTACCCGCAAATTTGGTGACTTAGGTTTTGTTGTGTCTTTGGTAGACCTAAATATGCAACAGCGAGTGTTAGTTATATTTTATTATAAGAAAATATTTTTCAATAAATAACAGACACAGTTCAGGGATATACTTTTGGGGACAAAATGGATGATCAAATTTAGGAATAGGTCTAGCATGAGGAACCATTGTCCTTCTCAACTGTTTCAGAGCCTTCTCTTCCTCTATCTGGGTTGTTCACAAATTTATCGCAAATTTATCACTATCAAAATGTAACAACACCTAGATAATTATGACAATGTACCAAAGTTCACAAAATATTTACCATTCTTGCTGCTTCACTTTCTTCTCTGTATCGTTTGTACATCATTTCTTTCTCCTTAATCTGCCAAAAAAAGAAGCTATATTAGTACCAATAAGAACATACAACAAAAAAAAATTCAGGCAATCATTATTTTCAAGTGAGATTTTACCCTTTCATCAAATTGTGCTCGATCCACAGCACGATGTTCTACATGTAAATTAAACTGTTGAACTTGTGTAAGGGGTTTTCGAACCTTTTCTGGAACTGGGATTGGGTCCCTGCTTGCAATAATATCCACAAAGACTATTAAACATTGTATTTCTTCATACACGTCAGGAAGAATAAAACTCTGAATTGTTACTCACTCATTTAAGATTGGCTGTGCCTTGAATGTTCTAATCTTGGCCTCTTCTTTCTCCATTCTTAGTCTTTCTTCCATTTCCTTTTGCATTTCTTCCTCATGTCTCACTAGGCTCTCCAGTTGGAATGGTTCTGGTTTTGTGCATTGCTTGGGTTCTGGTTTTGGCGGAATCTGCGAAGACACCAACAATTTTATATATACTCTATCAATTAATAAACATTAATGGGGCGCCGAAATTGACAAACTTCTTACCACTGGGTAGTCAGTGGTATAAGGATATGGATTAGCCTTGGGAACCCTCGCTCTTTCCTCCTCCCACTGTTTTGTTAGAAGTTCTACCAACAGTTTCTTTTCTTTTTCAGCGCCTCTTTCCTAAAACATGATTAAGAATGTTGGTACTAGCAAAACTAGACTATTCACCATGCTATACTAATCTTCCATGAAAGGTGAAGTAATGAACCTCGGTATGCAGATGAAATGGATTTGGAGTTGTGTTTCTTGGAAGAGGATTATGGCTCCGTGCAGATTCAGATGACTTCAAAGACAGCTGCAAACCACATAAAGCAAATGAATCTCTTAACTGATAATAAATATCTAGGAGCAAAATTACACAATTTAACTCTAAACTAAAATACCTTGTCAAACAAATCTGCCACAGCAGCAGGTGGTGGGATCCTCTCATTTGTTGCGAAGTTAAATTCTTGAGGCTCGGTAACATTCTTCTTTGTATTGCAGAATATGCCAATGTCCCCTTTACTTTCAAAAATCTGACAAGAAACCATTTTGGTTACATAAAATTCCTGAAGGATAGAACAAAATTCTTACATATGTAACATCAAAGTTGGACCATTACCTTCTTATTTAGCGGCCTTGCCTTGAATTTGGGGGCTTTCTCAAGCTCCTCTTGCTCTAATTCCATGGAGCTCTTCACCTTGGGTGGGCGGGCCCTCAGTGATGTTTGAAGTACAGGTGTTTTAGGTTCTGTAAGATGATGAGGCTTCCATGAATTATCCTGTGTCAAAGAAGGAAAAGACATGACCTAATGAATCGAAGTGAATAAGCCAACATATCCAAAATGGATAATATATTCCTGTTGCTCTAAATTACCTTATGAGATAGCTCTGTTGAAGCTACTGATGCTGAATCTACATTCTGATGGGCCCTGGCCATTGTTTCCAAATGAAACTCCTAAAGAAAATAATAGATAAATAATTGTTAGTACTAATACATCACATTAAGCATTTCTGATAAACATATTTTAATGTGGTTTACCTTAAACTCTGGAGGATGGGGCGTACTTCTTGGTATTGGAGGCAAACTTGAAGTCTGCAAAATCTATAATGGATAAAAAAAAAAAGTAAATAAATAAATTTTATAAATCTAGGCATAAAAGATAACATTCACGTACAGTCCCCCAGAGAAGAATGAAAAAGCACCTTCTTATTCAGTGGACGAGCCTTAAACTTTGGCATTTTAGCCATCAATTCTTCCTCAAGTTCAGCACTACTCTTCACCCTAGTTGGGCGAACCCTTTGAGTTGTCTCAAATTCAGGTTCTTTTGGTCGGGTCAATGTTAGTTTTGGTTTCGTCTGGTCATGGAAGCAACATTTCCCCGACTAATTAGTCAAAGATGTATTTTAACATGCACCATATGATAAAAAAAAAAGGAGAGAAAAGAACAGATCCATATCTTACATTAGAAAGAGCACTGGGCAATGACAGGTCTCTGGTACTGGACTGAAATCTTTTGAGTATTTCTGCTGTTGATATAAATGGTACAGGTGCTGTTTTTGGTGTTTCACGAACATAAACCTATCATATACAGACATAGATAGTTCAATATAAAATGATTCAGCAGTAAAATATAAAATTATAACAAAAAGGATCTTTTATTAATATATGAAATTAATGACCATCACAAACCTTTCTGTCTTCTTTGTTAGTCTTGCTAGTACTTGAAGAGATGTTGGCATTGCTAGTGGTTAATAAACCCAATTTAGATTTATGAGGCAAATTCTGATGTTTGACATTCAGAATCTGGAAAGTTTTGAAGAAGAAAGAAAAAAGGATACAGTCAAGATAAGACATAAAAAAAAAATTTAATGGGAAAATGTGGAAGAAAAACGGCAAAATTTACCTGTCTACTCTTTCCTCCTTCCAATTTTTGCCTTTTAATAGCTTGATTCTCTTGGGCCAAATGGGGAGTCCCAGCGGTGCTGGTTTTCATGGATGATGACTGTAACTGTGGTTTTTTACTGGTGCCTATCATTTTAGCCGTCTCTTGCTTCTTGGAGGTGGTGGTTGTCAATCTTTTCTGCAATGTTGGTTTGGGAGTGCAAGCATCTTTTCCTACTTCAGCAGACCCATCTCCAGATGATGAAATCCCTAAGCATGAGCTCTCTCCTTTGCAAACATCTTCACTTCTTTCCGTATCAACAAGAACCTGATATTCATTGATCATAATTGTTATATGAGAACTTAAGTCAATAATCAGGGAACAAATTTTCCAAAAGGCATGCTCAAAGCAATAATTACCACATGAGAAGTAGTTGTGTTGTTTTCTTCTTTGACTTCACTGCAAGGTGCATCATCTTCCTTTATTTCAGTAGTCATGCTCTGTGGCTGTTTAATTGTTTCCTTAAAAGTCTCCTCAACATTTTCGGATGTCTAGTAAAACAATATATGATCAGTGATGATAATTCAATCAAATTTTAAGCACAACATTATATCATCATTGTAGAAGTAAGAGTACCGTGTCTATTTTGTCAGCTTCACTAAAATCACACAAGGTATCTACAGTGATAGATCTACCAACCTTGATTTTTGGCATGAATGCTGCAACAATTTGAAGAACCAAGTAAAGATCAATCACGTAAAGATTTCATATAATAAACACCAATTAGAAAACAAACTAAACAATAGTTTGAACTTTTTATCCTGATAGCCATCCATTTAACCTTTCTGTAGAGAGAACAATATGTAACGTTTAAAGAGGATAACCCCCCGCAACCTAAAAGGTGTTGGTGCAAAAAGAATTGAAATTCCTATTAGGCGAATTATCCAATATTTACTTGAAGAATTTGCAGAATAGCAGCCACAGGAGAAACCACTGATAAGATATCAGCAAGGATTTTCACTACGATGCAAGACAAACGAGACAATTTGACACAAAAAAGCGAATTATCCGGATCACTAGTATCAATCATAAAGGAAACCTAACTTCTCTTTTTCATTTCAACAAATCCCTCCATCCAAAAGAAAGCAATCAATCAGTGACTACCACAATTTCTTGGCAGAATGACCAAAATAGAATCATCAAATATATTTCCAGAAAGAACCAACGCAATAAACCCTAAAAATCACGTTGAAACTATCAAATAAGAGATCCGAGCCCACTGAAAACACACAATTCTTCAACATAACATTCACGCAAACAAGCCCTGCTTCGATCCTATGTGTATTACCTTAAACCCTAACATCCCAGTTATTCACCCAACGACAAATTAAAGAAACGAAACTTACGTGAAGGTGCGTAGGAGAGTGCAGTATCGAACCATAGCTGAGCCCTGCGCTCGTCCTCCTCGGTTTCCCCATTGACGAAATCAAAGAACCTCGGCGCCGAGAACTCGTAGGTCTCATCGATCATGGTCATCGTGGAGCCGCTGCCACCACCGATGTTACTACTTCCAGTTTTCTCCGACGCCGCCGCTGCCATGTCCAATTATTTGAGCACAACCTCGAATTGAGGTGAAAGAGGGTTTTTCTTTCCTCCGAGTTTGTGTCTCTGGTTGAGTTCGATTGGTGCTGAGTTTGATGTAATTTTTAAAGTAGATATTATGAGAGGAAAACAGAAAGAGCGTGTGTTTGCTTTGCTGCTTGTTACTGAAGAAGGAGGGAGAGGGAGTGTGTAAGTGTAATGTTGCAAGAATGTAACGGTCAGTTTTCTCTAACGGTCGAAATACCAGAGAAGGAACTTTTTTAAAAATAAAGTTACTAATAATTTGTGCGGGTTTAAAACCGCCATAAATTATAAAGATAAATCCCACAAAATCAATCTGCTACTAATGAACAAATTTCGTATTATCCTAAAATAATTTTGTTCAAAGTCAAAATATTCTTTTTTTAAAGACAAATTGTCTTATCCTTTAAAAAAATAGATATATATCCCATCTGTAACAGAATTAATCAATGAGATTACTCATTTTCTCTCTGCATCTGTATGTTGTAACGCATCACTTCATTTATTACTGCTTGAAAGTTAGATGGGGCATTTGTAAGGCCAAAGGGAATCACTAAGAACTCATAGTGACCTTCATGAGTTTTAAATGTTATTTTGTGAATATCTTCAACCTTCATTTTAATTTGGTAGTAGCCAGATTTTAAGTCAAATTTATAAAAGTAGTAAGCTCCTCCAATTTCATCTTGCAACTCATCAATAATAGGTAAAGAGAATTTATTTGGAACTGTGACCTTGTTTAAGGCTCGATAATCCACACAAAATCTCTCTTCCCCATCCATTTTCTTAACCAAAATCACTCGGCTAGAAAAAAGGTTAGTACTGGGATTAATAATTGTGAACAGCAATATTTCCTTAATAATTTTTTCTCAATTTCATTCTTTTGATAGTGAGGATACCTGTAAGGGAGAATATGAACACAATGGCGTGATCTTGTTCTCTTTTTGGTGGAAGATCTTGAGAAAGCTAAATGAGGTCTTTATAATTATTCAAAAGACATTCATACTGTTTGATAATTCTGCCACTTCAATTTCGGTATTCGAAGTTTGCACTGGAGTCACTCAATATCCATCCTCTTCATTTTTTAAGGCATGTAATAATGCTCCCTTCCATGATGTTTTGCTTCTGCTAACAGTGAGATCTCCAACTTAACATCATCTCATTATAGTCTCCTACAAATTTTTGAAGACTAGCAATCCATCCTATACCCAACACTACTTTAGTTCTGCCTAATTCCATTACAAAGAAAGGCTGGACAATGTGACTTCTTTGAACTTTCTTAATGACAGACACCATTACCTACTTGAACTTGGAACTTTTGAACCTTATGAACTAGCAGCTGTAACTTTTTTATTATCTTTTTGGATATAAAATTGGCAGTGGTACTTGGATCTACCAAAATCAGTACTTGCTGTCTTTTTATCCTCCCACAAACTTTAAATGTTTTATGAGTAGTTAAGTTTTGATAGTTGTAAAATGACAACAACAAAGCCATGAACATGGATCTGTTATCTGATAGTTTCGAAGTTGATACACATGTGCAGGTTCCCATCTTTTCCCACAGTGAAAACACAGTCCCTTTCTTTATTTTTCTGTCCATTCTTCATTTGAAAGCTTTCTTACTCCAATAAGTTTATTACTCACAGACCCATGATGGCATCTTTCTAGAGTTTGGTATATTGTTGTGGCTCTATTGTTTGTTGTTTGGATTTTATTGACTTAGAATCCATAATCTAGTCTTGATCCACCCCTTGATATCCTCCTGGACTTTGCCGAACCCAATTCGAGCTTTGATTAAAGTACAATGACCCTTGGAAATTTGGATCATCCTTCTTCCTCCTGGGTTCACTCCACAATTATGCCAAGTCATACTCCTATTTTCGATTGAGAGTGCTCGAGTCATTATTTCTTTCAAACTTTCAAAATTAGACATGGAAGATACACATGAATGTATCTGTTCCCGAATTTTGTTGGTTTTATGCTACTAACTCAAACTCCCGATGATATCAAACATAGTTCTATTTTGTTGGACATCCAAAAGGAGTCCCTTTGGAATCCCTTTAGGAGGTCTTGTTTATATCATATCCAAGAATGGAAGGGTGTTTGTTCCTCACACCATTCAAACCAAGTTCAGACTTCTCCTTCTAGTGCCATTACGATGATATCAAACATCTCTGCACTGGCAACTTGAATCACATAGAAATAATGCTCAATCTTTATCCACCACCTGCACATGTCATCACCTGAAAAGTTTGGAACATCAATTTTTGGGTTTGACTCATATTAACAAGGTGTTGGAATCATATTATCCTCAATGCCTACTTGTCTTGCACTCTGGGTTCCTTCATTTGTTGTGTTTCATTCCTAATTTTGATTTTAATTGTCCCATGGTTTAAGGTTGGAGGGCAATTCTGGTTTACGTGTGTTGTTAGAATGTGTTGGCGGAGGATTTCTTGGATTTGTCTCATCATTTTCTGATTGAATTGAGCTAATTTTGCCTTGAATTTTGCTCTGAGTTCTACAATATGCCTCTCCATTGCATCCATTCTGGTTTCCATGGCACCAGCAACACGTGTAGTAGATAGTTAGATACCATCCAAAGAGCTCCCTAAATTGAACTTTGGTACCAGTTGTAAAAATTGGTATCTAAAATTCTGGTTGCACAATTCAATACTGATCAGTAAGTAGAGTTTTTGAGGTGAATTCAGTGAAATGTCATCCTCTTAACTGATTTCTTTATTAAATTACAAAAGATTGAAAGAACATAATTGGAAATACAAGATGAAAAGTTGTAGAGTCCTATCAACTCTCCTAGGTACTGGGTATAAAAAGCCTTTATGCCTCTATGTTTTATCAAATTCTGTCTCTTCTCCTTTTTCTCTTTCCTTATGTAGTGTTGTCTTCTAATTAAAATAATTCACTTTCATACTCTAATTATTCTTATCAATTGATCATACAATCTGTTTATTATCTACCAATATCTTTTAATTAAAATAACTAGTATTTTTATCTATAATATTATTATGGGAATATAAATCTTTTAAAATTACGTCGGTCCTGTTATTATAGATTATGATACGAAAAATTTATAGCATTAAACTACTTTTCTAAAATGGTCGTAAGAGACAAAAGTCCCCATTGCTTAAGAAGACCAGAGTCTTAAACAAAATTAAATAATAAAATTTTTAGTTATTATTTTGAAATGAAAGAGATTAATTTTTTTTACTTAATTTTAACATTCATTATCTAAAATTTGAAAGAATTTAATGTGTATACTCATTTTTTTAAATAATTAAATCTTGATTCTAACTTCTAATCACAACATTAATATTATTTTAAAATTATATGTAACAAATATTTAAAAGAAAATAAGTGAAAATATATATTAAAAAGATAAGCAGTAAAAATTTAAAATTAAATAAAAAATATGTATATAATAATATTTTTTATTTAAATTATATTATGTTGTTAATTTTATTTTTTTAGAACATAAAGATAGAGAAAAATAGAAAATGAGAGAAAAGAGAGAAAGTTAAAGAAGAAAAATGAGACAGGGAGTTTGTTAATTTTGGAAGCAAACAAAAATTTTTATTTTAATTATAATGAAAATATCTGGTGACACATTTTGATTTATCAAATTACTAATATAAAATATGAATTATAAATTATATATAGAGTAGGAAGGAGAGAGAGAGAAATAGAAAAAAAAAGAGAGATGTAGATAAGAAAATATAAGGAGGATGTTTACTAATTTGAGAGGAAAATATTTTTTCTAAATTTTAATAAGAGAGTGTCATGTGACACATTTTAATTATTAAATTGGTTAGTAATATATAAATATAATATATAATATAGCTATATTTCAATTTTAGTATTTCAATTTTAATTTAAATTTAAGTTAAATACAATTAGAGAATGTTATGTTGTATATTTTGATTGTCAAATTCGTAATTAGTCATTGATAATGATATATAACATTGTTCTAAAAACCGAACCGGACCAGCCAGTTCAACCGGATTAATTAGAAACCGGTCATCTAGCCGATTCGGTTAAGGTGCAAAACCGTCTAGCAAAAAACCGGTAAAAAAACCAGTCGAGCCTGCAGTTAACTGGTAAACCGTTTGAACCGAACGATTTTTTTCCGGTTTTCAATTAAAAAATGAAAAAAAAGATATATAAACCTTCCCCCATTTTCTCTTTCTCACTCACGCACAAGACCCAACCCCCCTCTCTCTCCACTCCACGAACCCTAGCCCCCTTTTCTTTCTCTCTCCCAGCCAATAGCAGTAGGAGCCACCGCCCAATGCCCAACGCCGACGTCACCGACGAACTTGTCTCCTCAGCCAGCATCCAGCCTCGTCGTCACCGATCCTCTTCTTCTGGATCCCATCTCCTTGCATCGCTAGGTCTCATCGTCGAATGGATAGAGGGTGCTGTCGCCGCCGGGTGGAACTGACCGTGGTGGCATCAAGAATCGAAATAAATGTTAATATGTTTGTAAAGACCTATATTTAAAGACCTATGTTCGAATTGGATATTAAAAGACATATATTTTAACCGTTGATTTTAATATGTTTGTAAAGACCTATATTTAAATTTTTAATCCGGTTACACATACAAGGAATTTTTTATTTTTATAAATTAAATAAATATAATAATTATCGAAATAAATAATTTTAAAAATATTTATCGAAATAAATACTTCTCTCTTATCTCGTTTACAGTGTAAACAAAATACATGTATTTTTTTAAAAAAATTGAAAATAATAAAAATATTAATAATATCAATAATCCAAACTTTTAGCATGTAATTAGTATATAAAAAGATTAGTAGAAGAGATTAAAATGAATATGTTTGATCAATTAGTACTCAAAAAGTTTAAACGGTTATCTCTCTCACGTTATCTCCCACTATCCACGTGTGAGATAACCGTTTCAAATCTCTTCCATCATCCATCAATCTTTTCTAACAATTGGCAAATATTTATTTTTATTTTTTAAATTTAAATCAATCCAATTGGATCATAATTTAATCTAAAATTTTTTAAAATAGACATGTTTGATCAATTAGTGCTAAAAAAGAGTACATAAAAAATTTTAGATTAAATTATGATCTAATTTGATTGATTTACATTTAAAAAATAAATATAACCGTTTGCCAATTGTTAGGAGGTAGAGAATTGAAACGGTTATCTCTTACGTGGGAGATAACATGAGAGATAACCGTTTTAATTCTCTTCCCACTATCCCATCAACCTTTTTGAGTACTAATTGATCAAACTTATCCATTTTAATCTCTCCTACCTAGCTTTTTATGTACTAATTGCCTGCTAAAATTTTGGATTATTGATATTGTTAATATTTTTTATTATTTTTAATTTTTTTTAAATACATATTTCTCGTTTACACGGTAAACGAGATATACACGTATCGCGTCCACCAGTCTTATCTCGTTTACACTATAAACGAGATACATGCAAAATTATCTCGTTTACAGTGTAAACTAGATAAGAGATGGATATTTATTTCGGTAATTATTATAATTAATTTATTTATTAAAATAAAAAACCCTACATACAAGCCTTTTTGGTAACCTAGTCCAACCAAGTTGGTCCAAATCCAACAAAAACAAACCTTAAATTAGAGTGCGTGTAAACTATTCAATAGCGCGAAGGTTATTACCTATTAATCTTTTTTTATTCCTTAAAAATGACAAACAAAAAAGTTGCTGCACCAAAATATAATGTAAGCATATAGATGTTAGAAGAAATTAATTTTTTTTGTATAAATATAATTTATTTATATGATTCTCATTTATTTACAGAAAAATTATGATTTGAGATGCTCTACAAAAAACATTCACGATAAATTATTGTTCAAGAATTGGGTTTCCGTAGTTTAATGCATATCCCTCCCATGAATGTGTCACATAAGCTCTTAAACAATTGACATATTCATTTGATCTGTACAAAACACATTGGATACACACTATGGTGTAATCCACATCATCCATGAAAATATAGGAGCTGCCCTTGGCTTGAATACGTCTGATAAAAGTTCATTTTGTAATATATTCTATAAATTAAATTTTAGTGTATTATTGATAAACCATTATTTTATGAGTTATTTTATGTTGTATTGAGTGGAATTTATCAGGTTTTTCCCACACTTGCTCATGAAATTCGTATGTTTTACATTCACCTTCCTAAATTTATGCTATGATTGAAAACTCGCTTTCTGAGCTTTAATTTGCCTAATTTTAACTCCTCTATATACCATTCGATGCCGTGATCTGTGTGTTAGAGTGTTTCAGGCTCTATAGGGCAAGAATGGCTTGGAGAATGGAAAGAAAGCTTGCAAAAATGGAAGGAACACAAAGAAATAATGGAGCTGACCAGCGAGCAGTGACGCGTACGCATGAGCGATGCGTACCCGTCATCAGCGCAAAAGAGAAGCGACGCGTACGCGTGACTAACGCGTATGCTTACGCGTGACTAACGTGTACGCGTGATAAGATATTTCACGAAACGACGTGCACACATGACCCACGTGTACGCGTAATGTGCGCCACGTGTAGAAATTACAGAAATCACACCCAGCAATTTCTGGGCTCCTTTTGGACCAGTTCAAAGCCCAGGGAACACAGATTAGAGGCTGGGAGTAAGGCAAAATGAGGGGATCAATCATTCACACAATTTTAGGTTTTAAATGTAGTTTTTAGAGAGGGAGGCTCTCTCCTCTCTCTTAGGTTTTTAGGAATTAGGATTTTTCTTGGTTTTAGAATTATCTCTTCTCAAACCCAAGTTTAATGTTCCTTGACTTGATTCTTCTCTATTCTCATTGATTATAATACTTTGATTTATACATTCCCTATTAATTGGGTTCTCTATTTAATACAATCTGAGGTATTTTATTGCAATTGATTGTGTGGACGTTATTATATCTCATTGCTTCTCTATTAATTTGCGTTGAGCCTTCCAAGTGTTTGATGAAACTCTTGGAAGGGTTTTAGTTGAATTTCCTTTCTCTTGGCTTTGGTTGAGTTATTGGTGACGCTTGAGTTATCAAACTCCTTATTTGATTGACAATTGAAGGTTGCTAATTGGTTTGGATCCCTCTTAAGCTAGTCTTTCTATAGGAGTTGACTAGGACTTGAGGAATCAAACTGATTCATACACTTGACTTTCCTTCGCAATTAGAGGGTTAACCAAGTGGTTGTAACTAACGATTCTCATCACTATTGAGGGCAGTAACAAGGACAGAACTTCCAATCTCATTCCTTGCCAAGAGCTTTTATAATTATTTACTTAATTTTTTTGCAATTCTCTCTCTTCTCACTTTTCAATCCAAAACCCCAAATTTACATAATTCATAACCAATAATAAGAACACCTCCCTGCAATTCCTTGAGAGACGATCCGAGATTTGAATACTTCGGTTATCAATTTATTTAGGGGTTTGTTACTTGTGACAACCAACAATATTTGCACGAAAGGGATTCTTTGTTGGTTTAGAAGGTATACTTGCAACGAGGATTTATTTATTAAATTCTTTACCAGTAAAAGTCTCATTCGTCAATTATCAAATTATTTCTATGTTATTGAAATATTTTTACTGCTTTTTCAGGACCATGCTATTCAACCAAAATTAAATTTCAAGAACTTAGCGAGAAGAATAAGAAAGTTGTTAAAAACTTTTAAGGTAATACTTTGTCACAATTGACAAGCTCTATGATGGATATGAATGTTTACGGGGAGGAAAATCGGCTAAAATTCAAGAGGATTTTCATCTTCTACATTCAGATGTGCTTCTTGTTACCGACAATATATTGTCTCCCCCCTGATATTTTGGTAAGCTGTAATACATTAAAATTTCGGTGTATTTTTATAATATATTATTTACTGTAACTGTTTTTTTTTGTGTTATACAAATTTTGTAGAATACTGTGTTGGCGAGTTATGAGGGCAAGTTCATTCATCCAAGAATTAACAAGTCTTTTCAAATTGAAGACTATCAAGACTACATCTCATTTGTATACAAGAAAAAGCTTGCATCACATCCATTTGTAAGCTTCCATGTATAAATCTTCTTAAATAATTCTTTCATTAGGTGCCAATTGAACTAAAAAATTGTTCTCTTTGACCACACTTTAGATATTTGCCCCAGTTTATTATGTGCGGCATTAGTGGATATGGTTGGCGAATGTTGAAAAGAAGAAATTTCATGTTCTTGACCCATTAAATAAAAAATATCCTTTGAAAGACAGAACAAAATTTAATAAATTTGTTATAAGTTATTTATCTCATACAAATTTTTATTTTCTCTATAAATTCTCTTATTTCTGTCTGTTTGAAATAAAGTGCATGAGTAATTCTTTGTGTGATGTTATCATTTATTGATTTCGGTGTAATTTGGTGTTAAATATGGAGTTTCTTATACTTACCTTGTTTTGGTTTTTAAGGCTTCATACCGAGAAATCTATCTTATTCTTTTGAATCTTTAAACAGATAATTCATAATATGTCCATGATAATGGCTGGAATGTGACTGCACCACTGAACCACCATAAAAAAAGTTTAACTGCAAAAAGTAAATAATATATTAGCAAAACTATGAACATGCACAAACTGTTTTTTCGTGTTTAAAGAACATCACTTTTACCTTATTTATAGCTTTCTTTTTCTTTTTCTTTAAAGCATTTGCAATCTGTTTTTTTGTGTTTGATCCCAATATATTTTTTGAACGTCCTCTTGTTCTCACCCGTGGAGTGCTTTGAAGCTCGTTAATATCTTCCAAAGAAGCATCTTCGTGAGATAACGAACATTTTTCTTTACTTTTGGCTTTGTATTCTTGCATCTTAACAATAGCATTATCATAAGCGCGGTGCAGAATCGCAGTCAACTCCTCAGATTCTGATGCAAATTCATAAATATTTTGTGATTGAAATACCAAATCATTAAATCTCCTACTTCTTGGTTTCAATAGAGGCTCCTCGTGGCTGCTCTTGATATGTGTGTGCCTCATCTTTATGTTCTTACTCCATTGTTCCAATATATATCTTGGCTTGGAGACACTTTATTTACTCGCTCAAAGCTTAACGCGCTCAGAGAATGACGACACAATATGCCTCTTGACTCGAATAATAAGCACTGGAATTTAACTTCAGTTGATATCCCGTCATATATAACCGCAAACTTGTTGAATGTTTAGTTAGAAGCCTATTCTACAACTTCATGTACTATATAACTTAGAGCGGACTGCATTAATCTTGTGATGCAATTCACATTTCCTCTAAATTGTGTTTGGACTTTCCTGAACTTCTTGTGAGTATACACATGCTGAAATTGAGCTTCTATTGAGGATTTTGTTGCACATATTGGAATAAATCAATTTGAATAACCCAGATCATCCATATTTAATCACCAAAAATATTGTAGTGCGGAAGCATACCTTTACTTATAAGAGTCAGAAATTGATGGAAGGATTTGGATCTTGTGGTTCTTTCGATCTTCCTCAACCAAAGCCTTCTGTATCCCTAGGCGGCTGAATTGTGACTCTTTTTATGGAAAAAGAGCAACAAAGGCGGCTATGGTATCTTGGGAACCTAAACCCTGAAAGCTTATTTATATTTGAGCATGGCACCCATTAAACCATAAAGCCCAAATAAAATAGTATCTAAAGTCCAAAAGATAATATATCTAAAATCCAAAAGATAATTAACTAAGGAATAAAAGATAATATCTGGTTTTATTCTCATTTAATTCCAAATCAAAAGTAATAATGACTTATTCAATTTAGCATTTATAACAATAAATGAGATCATCATTATATAAATCATTTAATTTGAAATAGCATAATTTGTTATTATAATTAATATATGTATTGCCCACAAACAAATTAGGAAATTAAAATAATTTCCTAACAATCTCCCACTTGGGCTATACATATATTCTTTCTTGATATAATCACATCTTATAAACTTTATGCGTGCATCTGAATGCTATTTCTCTCATTACTTTAACAATATGGTCCGTCTTATACATTAGATATGGAACTACCACAGCTTTTATCACATTAATGTCGTGACTAAACCACGACAATCACCATCCTAATATACTTAACGACATAGATCAAATTTGGATGAGTAATATGAAAATTATATGCCAAGTGATCTCATGCATGTCTATTTCCAGGTGGTCCAACTTTAAACTTTATTGAGATCAAACACAATACAAATATTACAAAATGAACATTTCACATAACATGAAATAAACCATCAACTTAATTCTGCAGAAAGTAATTCAATATCTGTCATAGGACATATAGCATAAAATAAACTCCCACTAAACCAAGGCATCACAAATATTGACACCTATCCGAGTAGTGTGCTCATGAAAGACTTTAGGGATCAATCCCTTGGTTAATGGGTCTGCTAGCATATATTCTGTTCCTATATGTTCTATGGAAATATGTTTTTCTTGAATTTTCTCCTTGACAACTAAGAACTTGATGTCTATATGCTTCGATTTTGTCAAGATCTTATTGTTGTTGTAGTATAATACTACTGACTTGTTGTCACATAATATCTTTAATGGCTTTTCAATGTCATCTACTATATGAAGCTCAGTGAAAAAGTTTCGCAACCATATGCCATGTTTGGATGCCTCAAAACAAGCAACATATTCTGCCTCCATTTTTGAGGAAGCTGCAAGAGTCTGTTTGTTAGACTTCCATGCAATATCTCCTCCAGCCAAAATGAAGATACAGCCTGAAGTAGAGCGTCTACTGTCTTGGCATCCCGCAAAATCAGAATCAGAATACCCAATGATCTCCAACTTTTCTGATCTCCGATAAGTAAGCATGTAATCCTTTGTTCTCTTCAGATAACGCATTACACGTTTAACAGCTATCCAATGATCTATGCCCAGATTGCTCAAGTATCTACCCAACACTCCCACTATAAATGATATATCGGGACGTGTGCAGACTTGAGCATACATTAAGCTCCCTAGTACTGATGCATAAGGTTTATCATGCATTGTTGTCCTCTCAATATCATTTTTAGGGCATTGCTTGAGAATGAACTTGTCTCCTTTAGCTATGGGTGTGTCCATTGGTCTACAATTTTTCATGCCATATCTACTTAAAATCTTTTTGATATAGTTCTTTTGTGATAATCCAAGAATACCTTGAGAATGATCTCTTAGTATCTCGATTCCTAATACAAAAGAGGCATCACCAAGATCTTTCATTCCGAATTTGTTCGATAAAATTTCTTAGTTTCATGCAACAAGCCTATATCGTTACTGGCAAGTAGAATGTCATCAACATATAAGACCAAAAAGATATATTTACTCCCACTGATCTTGCGGTATACAACCTCATCTATGATATTCACCTCAAAACCGTATGAGGTAATGACTTGATAAAACTTGTGATACTATTGACGGGAAGCTTGTTTGAGACCATAGATGGATTTCTTCAACTTACAAACCATAGATTTTGAATCACCTGATACAAAATTTTCTGGTTGTACCATATACATCGTTTTATCAATGTGACCATTGAGAAACGTTGTCTTTACATCCATCTGATGTAGCTCCAAGTCAAAATGAGCTACTAGTGCCAATATGGTTCTAAAAGAGTCTTTCGATGATACTGGAGAGAAAGTCTCTTTATAGTCTATGCCTTCTTTTTGAGTAAAGCCTTTAGCAACTAGACGAGCTTTCTATCTCTCAACATTACCCTTAGAATCCCTTTTGGTTTAAAATATCCATTTACAACCAATCGGTTTCACACCTTCAGGTAATTCTACGAAATCCCACACGTCATTATCTTTCATAGACTTCATCTCTTCTTTCATGGCATCGATCCACTTTTCAGAGTTAGAACTTTGCATGGCTTGAAGAAAATTCATTGGGTCATTTTCTGTCAAACCAATGCCATCCTCATGTTCTTGGAGATAGACAACATATTCATCCGAAATTGCACTTCTCCTTTCTCTTATGGATCTCCTTAATGACACTTCTTGATGTTTCTCCTTTCTCATCATTTTCTTGTACTGTAGCAGTATCTCGAGCGACAATAATATTCTCATTGTTCTCTTGTACTGTAACTGAATCTACAGTAGGATTCTCATTTTGCTCTTGTACTATAACTATATCTTGAACAACAATAGGTACAAGGACCTGATCATTTTCAGTTACAGAATCCTCATCAAAAGCAACATTCCTAATATTTTCTTCCCCCCTAAACTCAACATCCTCAAGAAATCTTGCATTTCCCATTTCAAAAATAGACCTTGATGCAGGATTGTAAAACTTGTACCCCGTGAGCGCTCAGTGTAACCAACAAAGTAGCAACTAATTGTCCTTGAGTCCAATTTTCTTTCATGCGGCCTATAAGGTCGCGCCTCAGCTGGACATACCCAAATATGCAAATGCTTTATACTGGGCCTTTTTCCAATCCAAATTTCATATGGGGTTTTGTTAACTACTTTTCTTGGCACCCTATTAAGGATGTACACTGCGATCTTTAAGGCTTCTCCCCAGAGTGATTCAAGAAAGGAAGAATGACTAATCATACTTCTCACCATGTCCTTGAAAGTTCGGTTCCTTCGCTCTGCAACACCATTCGTGCTAGGTTTGCCTAGCATGGTGTATTGTGGAACAATACCACACTCCTCTAGAAAAAGAGCAAAAGGCCCGGGACGTTGCTTACCTGAACCATCATATCTTCCGTAGTATTCACCACCATGATCATATTTGACTGCTTTAATTTTCTTTCTAAGTTAAAGTTCAACTTCATCTTTGAAAGACTTGAAAACATCCAAGGCTTGGGACTTTTCATGAATTAAATATAGGTACCTGTAACGAGAGTAATCATCTATGAACGTAATAAAGTATCGTTGTCCATTCCAAGAGACAGTAGGGAATGAGCCACATATATCGGTATGTATCAGTTCTAAGACATCTTTAACTCTCTCGACACCTAATTTCCTTTCATTTGTCCTTTTCCCCTTTATGCACTCAATGTAGACTTCAAAGTCCGCCAAATTTAAGGGTTCGAGAATTCCATCCGACACGAGCCTCTGAATTCTCTGTTTAGAGATGTGGCCTAGGCATTTGTGCCATAATGATGCCGAATTCTCATTTAATTTTTGTTTTGTACCCGTTTGCAGTATTTCATTATTATAGGAATTTAAGTTAAGCCTATATAGATTATCCACCAAATGACCAGAGCAAATATTATTCGAATTATAAAAGAGACTAACTTTTTTGTCTCCAAACGAACAAAAATAACCTGATTTGTCCAAACGAGAAACAGAAATCCAATTTCGTCTAAATGACGGTACATAAAATGTCTCTAATAAATCCAAGTAAAATCTACTCATCGAACATAATCTAAAGGTTCCTACAGCTTCAACTGCAACTATATTGCCGTCTGCCACATAGATGTATCTTTCAGCATCACTTGGCGGTCGGCTCCACAGGCAACCTTGTATAGTAACACTTACATGAGTAGTAGCAGCAGAATCTACCCGCCAATTATCAACAGGTGCATAACTTAAACTAGTCTCAGAACAACGAAAGTAAAAATTAGTTCTTTCTTTACATGCCAGGTGACATATTTGGTACAATCCTTCTTCATGTGTCTCACCTTCTTACAAAAGAAACAAGTTGAAATTTGATCCTATTTCTTAGCATTTTTTTGCTGAGAATGGACATCTGCAGTAGTATCACACTTTCTTTTATACTAAGAAAATGAAGCCATGTGAGCACTTTTAGTCTTATCTTGCTGTAGCCTCTCTTCTTCTTGTACACAGTGAGATATAAGCTCATTTAAGGACCAAGTATCCTTCAGAGTGTTATAACTCACTTTGAATTGCTCAAAGTATGCAGGAAGGGAAATCAAAATGAAATACACGAGTAAATTATTAGATAACTCTAACTTTAGTGCTTTCAATTTTGAAGCAAGATGAGACATTTTCATAATGTACTCCCTTATGTTCCCTTTACTTTTATACCTCATGGAGACAAGTTTGCTCAAAAGACTACTTGCCTCCGCCTTTTCATTCTTAGTAAAGAATTTCTCAACATCCTTTAGAAACTGTTTGGCATCTTTATCCTCAGTAATTGAGCCCCTAAACGCCTCAGGAATTGAGCGTTTCATGATCATAATGCTCATTCGATTGGATCTCTCCCACTTCTCTATTTTAACCTCATTGAGATTTTCCAGAGTGGAAGTGAGTTTCTCCTCTCCAAGAGCTATATCCAGATCCATACAACCGAGGACAATCTCCACGGTATCCTTCCAAACTTTAAAGTTTGAACCATTCAGCATAGGAATACTGCTAATTTGTGCAGAAACATTAGTAGCTAAAGCCATAGTTTCTGGATTAGAACAAATAAACATGCAGTAAACATTAGTTAAATAATGGGAAAAAATTCATATTGAGATATCTAGAACAACATTAATTTTCAATCTTTGGATAGAAAAATTAACTGTAAGTGATACTTTCATTGCAGTAATCAAATATTGTCAAAATTCCTGTCACACATGAAGCCTTTCTTTGGACCGACTTAATGCGCACATGGAGACTTAAACTTCGCAACCTATTTATTACCGCATATATTTTCTATTAATTGGCCAAACAATAACCTTCTTTTTGGCCAATTATTGACCGCATAATTAATAGAAAATAAATAAAAGTGTACAATGCTTATTATTTGGCCAAACAATAAACTTCTTTTGAGCCGATTATTGTCCGCATGAATAATAAGCATTACTTTATTCTTGATTTATTACCCAAACATGTATTTACTATCAATATGTGTATGTAATTCGGCCAAATATAGACCTTCCTTTAGGCCGACTAATATTCGCATGAATTACATAACACCATATTCTTTATGTTTTGAATAAATCAATTTTCACAAAAGAGGTTACTTTAGCAGCATAATGTTCAATCAATTTATTCCAAAATCAAATCTTTATAAAATTGATGGGTACAATAATTCTTATATCCCAAGAGGATCATCAATTAATTTATGAACATCATTATATATAAAAAAATTAACCGAAACATGCTTAGCTTACATTATAAGTACTATAACCCAAACGACATCCACAATTGTATATATTATAGAAAACGTTTCAGGTACTCCAATGTACTTTACTCGAGTTTCAGTTCTCCAGTGTTTTTCAGCATTCAGATTTATTGTTAA
The DNA here is from genome assembly GCF_000817695.3 of Arachis duranensis. NCBI lineage: Eukaryota > Viridiplantae > Streptophyta > Magnoliopsida > Fabales > Fabaceae > Arachis > Arachis duranensis. Next base: position 22,110,750 of record NC_029774.3, on the reverse strand, counting down.
ATATTTGAATAGTTTAGATCCTAGGTAAGGTGACTATTGTGAATATTAAGGTAGGAGGGTGTATGTTGCACTTTCCACCGGCTAAGACGTTGAAGAGTAAAGTTACGTGAAAATACCCATTGTGGGTAACATTGGAAAAAGAAGGGGGCACAGCACAATGGCTTGCAGCGGAGTTGAATGAAGAGAGGGGGAGCCAAGCTGATGTAATGGGCCATGTGTATAGTTTTGGGTTGAAACCATGGGAAATGGGCTACTTAATTATGTCCATGGGTATGGGAAAAATAAATTTTCTAATTGAATGAAAACGAAAAACAAAAGTTATGTCCATGAATGAAATTGAGTTCATCCAAGTTTTGGGTTAAGGTGTGTATGTATTTTCCTGACAAAAAAAAAGGTGTGTATGTATTTTTAAATGATTCAGTTTGGCTTGGGTGGTTATAATTTTTTTTGTGTAGTGAATGGAGGTGAACTAACAATTTACTTAAAATACTAATTAAAAGAAGAGTAAGTACATATGGAAAAACGCAACTAAAGAATATTATTTCCGTTATTGTGGGTGAATATATTTAAATAAAGTTTGATCTATGACAAAAAAAATTTTCAAAAAGACCATTAAAATGATTTAATTGTTAAAAAGGAGATTTAATTAATATCAAAATTATTAATAAATACATAATTTTTTATACTATTTTACAAAAAAGCTATTTTTTATACAAAGATAAAAATATCGTTAATTATCTTTTATTTATGTTTTATAATTTCGATGTTGACAATTTATAAGTTTCCTAAAATTTTAGTAAATTTGTTATTATTTATTGAATTCCATCTTTTTTTTATGTTTATCCGTTGACAAAAAAAAAGACAAAAGATCACAGAAATTAAAAATAAATAAAACATAGATAATTAATCAAAATTATTAAAATTTTACAAGAAATATACTATAAAAAGATTTACTCGTTAATAATTTTAGTATTAAACATCCTTTTTAATAATTAAATTTTGTTAACGGTCTTTATAGTAATTGTGTCCGAAAAAAGAAAAAATTTGACACAAATTGGTTCCTTTTGAATTACTATTGTGACTTTTTCGTTGTTAATTGAACTTTAAGGTAATTTGAGAAAATGCAAAGTGATGTTTTTTAAATTAATGAATAGACGTTATTGTGTTAATTTTTTACCTCAATTTTTTATTCGTGGTGTCAGGTTGTGCCACTTTCATAATAAAAATAATTGTAAAATTATAGTAAAGGAGAAGGTATTGAAACTTGGAATTGTGAAAAAGTTTGTGGTTGTGTAGCATTTTTAGACATGAACTTTGACGTGGGTCATTCTCGGTGTATCATGTGAGGAGAAATTTTTATAACTTGATTTTGAATGTTGAGCAAATTAGTGTTTGGATCATAATAGAATTCATTCATAATATAGTGGATTACACAAGTTGGATTGATCATGGAAGCCTATCATAACAATTAGCGACATGAGTATACAATATAAAAATATATTTTCCGTAACAGAACTAATTAAAACGCTTCCTAATGATGTCACGATTGATCTGTAGAATGCAGTTGAATTGGATAAAGGAAGGGAAGAGTACTATGGTGATACATTGTCCAGATTGCTGTCGTAGCCGTGGAGACGATACTTCTCCTCAAGGCGTTGAACCTCTGCAGAAAGTGCATTGTTGGCCCTCTCTAACATCTTTGCTTTCAAGTAGTTGAAGTCCCGTATTTCTTGATCCGTGGTGTGGATGACCTTTTGAAGCATGTTGTAAGCAGCACAGTTCAGTTCAGAAGTAGGAAGGTGGTGGCAAGGAGGCACCGTAACAAACCTTGTGCAACAATTCTTCCATGCTGAGGTTGACGGCATAGGCACCGGAGGCAACCTCGCTAGGTGGGATGTAGTTAATCCCTATGTGAATGTTGAAAATTTAGGCGTTAGGCATGTCTTAGCAAAGGGTGTTAATTTAGCATAATGGTATGTGTTGAGTTGAAGAAAGACTTACACCGACAAAGATGTGCCCGACGGCCATTTTCGGTGACGACGGTCGGAGGGCTTTTTGGGGGCGACTCATCCAGTTGGCCCATTTGCTGCGTCATCTCATCAAGCGCCTCCTTCTCTTTCTCGATTGCCTTTAATCGCGCGTAGTAGGATCCAACGGCTTGGGCCTAACAGTTGAAGGCCTGGTATTTGCCGTTTGGATAGTCCACGACCTGAGCACTAGCCTTGTCGAAGGAAGTGAAGAGTCCCGTGTTCCATCCTTTGGTGACGACGAAGTAGGTGAATTTTCTCAATTCATCCTCCATGGTTGCTGGCGGTTCGGCAAGGTGTTTTACAGTCTAGGTCCCGAGCAGGTTGGTTGTTCTGATGTTGTTTAGGAGGATATTAGTCTAAATGAACAAGGGTATGGAGTTTTTTGTCGTAGTTTGGGTGAGTATGTGACAGATGTGATGATGCTTCTGAAGGATAGGTTTATTGAGGGTCACACCATGATGTGAAGAGACTTTCACAGGAAGATTCTAGAGTTGAGTGAATTTAGATTTTTATTTAATTTAAAGTTATTTGTTGAGGTTTTAAAGAAAGTTAGCTGGATGATGAGTGAAATTGTTTGGAAAAAGTAGAATAATGACGTTTTTGACAAATGCGTTAAAAAAATATAGAACACAGTTAATTTTTTTGAACGGCATAATTTTTTGTTTTGTCTAGTTCACTATTTTTCTTTAAAGGCGTAGATTAGGTCAGATTTAAACTCTCATTCACCATAAATAATAAATTATACTTTTTCTTTTTTCAATATTCACTCGTGTATTACTGGGCTTATTTAGATATATTTTTTAATGTTTTTTATTTATATAAATGTTTTAATCTTTTTTTATTAATATCTATGTTTTTATAAGATGTTATTTTTTTAATTTAAATTTTATTAAGAAGGATATGTTTAAATATAGAAAGAGTACTAAAAATTATAACGTAAAGAATACTTAAATTTCAACAAATAAGTTTAAATTTTTTTCAAAAGAACTTGTAATGAAAGAGTATTAGAATAATATAGCTTTGAATGATATACATTTACGTCCATTTTTAATAATAATTTTTAATATTATTATAAATATTGTAATTCGAATAACATTCATTTTATTATAATTTATTTTTATACCGATTATGAAACATAAATAACTTTAACAATGATTGAATTTTTATCAAATTTGAGTTTCTAAAATCAATTAAATGAATAGTCTTATTTGTAAATAATAATTCAAATGCATGTCTAATATGCCTGATCCATTATAGACGTTGGAGTTGCTAAGATTAAAATAATTTATGATGTCCTCATTGTGTCAAGTGTCAACTACTATGTTCCATGCTTAGATACTATAGTATAACACAATTGAATATAATATATGTAAATGAATTTGTTGTAAAAAATAACTAAATCGAATCAATTAGATAAAATAAATGACACATCTCATTAACGTAAATTATGGGTACGTCGCACATAATTTATTGTTACTCAGAATTATTATAGACTTAGTTTGAATTGACATTTTAGAGATTACTAATTTAATGTGTTAATTTGTTAGATTTCTATAATAAAAAGATATTTAATATGTACAATTTTTTTAGAAAGGTATATATAAAAAATACTTCTAAATGTTGTTGGGTAGAACGAAAAAAATAATATTTATATTTTATAAAATTAAATGTAGATAACCCAATCAAACATTTCCCCTATTTGGCATCTTTTTTTGGTGCCAATTGCTAACAAAACACTGCCTAATCTTGTTTTTCTTTTTTATTTTTATTTTTGTTGTAGAGAACAAGGATTGGAGGGGGTTTCGAGAGTACAACTCGGCTGTATGACCTGTATGCCTCTTCCGAGCCAGGTCCGAGGCGTTCGAAGTTGCCGCGGTTGTTGAGCGCAGAGTTGGCTACAAGCATCATCGACGATGCGTCCATTGGCTCTCCTCCCAAGACCCAACCCAAATCGGTGCCACAGAGACGACCTCTGTTTCGGCGTGCTAGAAGGGGAGGTTGGGGACGCATTCCGGCACCGAATATGGAGAACCCGGTTTACCGCATCCCTAAGGCGAGTCACGTTACATTTTCCCTGTCATTAACCTTGTGGATGATTGCATTTGACTATTGTGTTCAAACTCTTTGGTTTACAGATACATTTTCTAGTTTGCATGCTAATGACTTCAAATGTTTTCAACGCAGAATTTTCCCATGTGGTTCAGGCCCATTGCTGATATGACTCTGACTAGGGACGAGTGCCGCCTTGGGACGTATATATTTGCAAAAAAATGAAGAAATGAGGTAACAATCTGCAAAACTGGAACACACTCAACAGTTATTTTCGGTTTGATTGTATATCTCTAGGAGTCTAAATTAATCTCTATTCATGTATCTTGTCTTTCCAGGGAATCTGAGAACTTATTTAAGCATTACGAGCTAACCCTGCCTCAGGGAAATTTCTTATCCCTTAGGCTCGAATGCATGCCACACTTTGATGTAAGACCATTTGAACTTGACTAAAATGTCTTCCCTAAAGAACAATAATATTTGATTTAAAATTTTCACGCTGCATAGCTAAGACACCTGAAATATGTAGGTCGTTGATAAACACTATTTTATGGTTTATCTTGTACTCAATTGAGTGGATTTTATCAATATTTTATACACTTATTCATACAAAATGCATGGTTTACATTCTCCTTCCTGATTTTGTGCTATGATTGAAAATATGCTTCTTTGGCCTTATATTTGCTAATATTAATCCTCTCTTATTACCATTCGATGCCGTGATATGTGTGTTAAGTGATTTTAGGGTTTACAGGGCAAGAATGGCTTAGAGGATGGAAAGGAAGCATGCAAATGTGGAAGGAATACAAGAAACTGAAGGAATTGCTAAGCTGTCTAGCCTGACCTCTTCGCACTCAAACGGTTATAACTTGAGCTACAGAAATCCAAATGAGGCGATTCTAGTTGCGTTGGAAAGCTAACGTCCAGGACTTTGCAAAGATATATAATTTGTCATAGCTGCCCCGAAGATAGGCGACGCAACCGCATGGATAACGCGCATGCGTGACCTGGAGGAAATTCAATCCACGTGTACGCGTAGATGACGCGTACGCGTGACTTTGCAGCGTACTGGACGTATCAAAAATCACTGGGGGTGATTTCTGGGCTGTTTTTGACCCAGTTTTTGGCGCAAAAAACACAGATTAGAGGCTATAAAGTGGGAGAATCCATCTATTCATGGGGATGGCTCATAATTCATAATTTTGGGTTTTTAGATGTAGTTTTTAGAGAGAGAGGCTCTCTCCTCTCTCTTAGGATTTAGGATTTAGGATTTCTCTCAGTTTCAGATCTATTTTCTCCTTAATTTCAGGTTCAATGTTCCTTTAATTTATGTTCTCTTCTACTTTGATTTATTCCATTACTCTATTTGGCTATAAACTGCCCATGTTACATTTGATATCTTTATTAATTCAATTTGAGGTATTTCAGACTTATGATTGCTTTCTTTCATTTATTATATAAATTATTTAGATTTTTTCCTTTTGGCTTTGGTTGAGTAATTGGTGACGCTTGAGTTGTCAAACTCAGCAGTGATTGAAAATTGGAAATTGCTGATTAGTTTGGATCCCTCTAAAGCTAGTCTTTCCATAGGAGTTGACTAGGACTTGAGGAATCAAGTTAATTAGTCCACTTGACTTTCCCTTATTTAGTAAGGGTTAACTAAGTGGGAGCACTGAACAATTCTCATCACACCTGATAAGGATAACTAGGATAGGACTTCCAGTTCTCGTACCTTGCCAAGAGTTCTTTATCATTTGATTTTCATCATCAAGCTACTTTTACTTGTTCTCTTATTCATAAAACCCCAAAAATACATTTTATCATAACCAATAATAAGAACACCTCCTTGCAATTCCTTGAGAGACGACCCGAGGTTTAAATACTTCGGTTATCAATTTATTTAGGGGTTTGTTACTTGTGACAACCAAAACTTTTGTACGAAAGGGATTCTTGTTGGTTTAGAAGCTATACTTACAACGTGATTATTTTGTGAAATTCTAAACTAGCAGGAATCCCGATCGTCAGTCGTCAACACTGTTGCAATGCTTTTGTCTCTTCAAGCCAAGGCAAACCCTGTGCCGCGTTGCTGGTTCTTCCCGTCAACGTTTGCTACCGAGATCTTGTTCCAAACTCCGATGGAACATTTAATAGAGAGCTATGCGAAACGTTGGATGCCACCAACTCAAGAACTTGAGCATGTATGAAATATTCAAGTTATCCTCGCTCCATAACGGCTCCAAGTTTGTCATTAAGTCCTTGAAGATCAGGCATTCACAAACAACATGGCTATATTTTGATTGATGTTTTATTTTGCTTCTCACCTAAGCAGGTCTTTATACCCATTTTCGAGGCACCTGAGACTTGGTACATGCTATTGTTGGATGTGAAGAGAACTTCTGTTGATGCTCTTGATGTTTGCACAAGCATGGAGTCCGTTCCCAGGCGTGACCGCAACATGCGCCTTATAGTACGTAACCCACAAGGCATTTTGTATACAGTAAAATTAATTCTCGTGTAACTCTTTCTTATGAATTTTATATGCTTGCAATGGTTATGGGAACTACAGATGGCTGTCCTCGGGAACATTTTCAAACTTGAGCCGAATCTGCCCAACTTTAAGCACGTTTCGCCAGATCCAAACACCTGGGCCGCATTGAATACCCCATGAGCATTCCTAGCAGGATAGGCGCGTAAGTCATTCTATTATGTCTCCGCAATTTTTCTCTCACATAATTAGTTTGTACACAATTTTTCCGACTTGATACAATCGAAAACCACACCACACAAACCAAAGTGTTAGGAACAGAATTTGAATTATTGTGGACCTCTGCCTTTTATATCACTCGTTTAATTCTGTGACAATTTTCATTGGATATGGGTAGAGATGAATCTGGAATATGGTGCATTTGGTGGATGTCTCACAACGGCCGATTCTCCCGGCTATCCTAGGCAACCTGGTAAGAACACCTTCATCGTTATAGGTTTCTGGTTATTAAGTTGGCGCTCGTGATATTACCACCTAACTATTTATGCATATACATCTCAGGGTGATGAGGCCACATTGAGGATGAAAACAGCAATCAGAATTGTTTCATCTGACTACGGTGAGCTTAAGGCTCTTGTGAACCTCAAGGTAGAGACGGTGTGGCGTAGTCTCCCGTTCCTTCCCTAGTTACTATTCTATTTACATGCTTATGTATGAGTGAAATTGGAAACCCTTTACAATGCCCAAATATGTTGAAATTACTAGTTTCTGTTATAACATATTTACTAGTTGCTGTTATAAAATCCCAAATTCCAGACTTTAGTTTTTTTTATTCTATTTGTATTATCCTGGTGGTCGACTTTGGATATGCATCTTTAGGGTTTGTATATGGTTTGACTATGTATGTGCCTGTTGTAGTTAATTTGCATTATGACTTGTTGAAGTATGTAAGTGGGAACCATAATCAAGGTCCATATGTTTTGAAGCTAGTTGTTGCTGTTATATATTGCTAATTCCAGATTTTAATGTGTAACTACTCAACTTGTTTTATCCGGGTGGCACTCTAGTTGCAAATGGTTTCCCTAGTATGAATCTGTCTTTGTCAGCTTGCATGAGCAGTTTTTCATTTCTCATAACAAATTTTTGTTTAAGGTTAGACGTGTGGTGAGTCTTTTAATCAGGTTTTTCCCCAAAGAGATTGTGCATTGCTTAGGATATATTGACACTCAATATACTGGTCAACATATATTGCCACTACTCCATTGTTTATTTTTTCCTATCGTGCTGCCCTATAGGAACAAACTATGCATCCCCTAACAAGACAACATAATAATTGTTACACACGGTGCTTTGAAAAATAACTCTGTAAATTCACGCACATGTCATAGTACACTAACAAGCCAATGCAATAAAACGAAGTTGTTACCACAAGAGTATATTTCATAACAACCAAAGATAGTCAAATAAAGTGTTCAGTGTTCTTGCGATAGTAGAAGTTAGACAATTTGTTACCACAAGAGTCTATTTCATAACAACCAAAGATACTCAAATAAAGTGTTCTTCTCATAGTATCGATTAGACGACATGGTTTGTGGTGTGCCACTCACAAGGTAAACTTTTAAATTAATCTACTACACTTAGAGAAATAATTAAAGCCGTTACAAGTCTATCTATCTATGCTATCCTCTTATGACATGAATTGCAGAAATGTGTTTGGAAGTTCAACCCTCGACTAGGGTGCTTGCCCACAAATAGCAAAGCCACTGATGGATATCTAAGCAAAAGGCATGGCATAAGTCAATAAATAATTACGGGACAATATTGGCACTTACATAACCTGTAGCAACTTCATAGGCACAAAAGATCGACTGCTCTTGTCGAGTTGTCTGGGACGGTGTCGCCTGCACAAAGTAAAAAGAGGCAAGTCGGGTTGTAAATAAAATGTATTCAACTTAAAATCTAACGGATTTGAATTCTTAATGGATTTGAATTCTATGTGGATCCAGAAGTTACAAAATAAACCACTCCTAATATTCATAAATCCTCCCAAGATGATTAATTGATTTCACAAAAAACATATGCCTCTACCCCTAAGGCCTTGAATTGCCTATATTGACATCTATAGATTTATACATTAATGCTTCTCCCTCTTTGTGAATGGCTCATGTTCTATTTATACTTTGATGATGCCTCTACCTCGTTTAACATGTACCATCCTCATGAACTAATGCTGATATTTGTTCTATGAACAATTGTGCAGATATACCTAAACTCAACAATTTTATCAAGTTCAACTTCATTTTATCAGATAGCTGTTTCGCGGTCTACTCACATATTGCATATCCTACTTAGGCTATCATTGATCATTCAAAGTTTTAATAAAATCATGACCACCCTAAATATCACATGAATTATAAATGAAACAAAGCATATGATTCTAACCTGAGGTTGAGCCTGGCAACCCTCGAAAATCGGTTGCGATCCACGACATCCATGCCGTGGGGCAGGCGTACTGGGGCAACGAGTTCTGCGATGACCCAGTTTTCTGCAAGCGCTGTATTTTCTCTTTTTTGGGCCCTTTAATACCTGAGAAACGTTTCCTCTGCCGGTGCCTTTTGTCCAGATGCGGACCGGATCATGTATCCCACCATCCCCGTCACCGTTAAGGTGTGGATTCACATCTGGGGCCACACGTAACCCATTCTTGACCTCCAACATGATAGTATCCCGTGCCATTTTTTCACTGAAGACCTTGTAGTCCTCGTCCCTTAGACAAGCCATCTTGGCAAAACGCTTACATTGGTCAATAAATGCACCAAGTCTGCTACGGTACCGGGATGCAACATCACCCGTATCAGTAACTTGTCTAACGAAAGTCATATGGTTTTTGGCGTTTTTGCACCACCTCTTCAGGACCAGAGTCTCTGGCAAAAAACCGATATCATTACCAACCAGAACTACAATTATATGAACATAAGGGATCCCATATGACTCTATCCTGCGGCAATTACATTGAAAGGTTCCATTTTGCGGCTGGTGCAAGACTTGCTAGGTTGACTGCGGTCAGCGATACTTCTATATCACATAGCAACATCCATTTTCATAATCCTAGCGGTCGGCAATGTCAAATCTTATGGCCCACTTTAGGGACTCTTGAAACCTATGAAAAAGTTCTCGGGTATACATGGTTGCCGCCGACCTCTCAATCTCTGGGAACTATGTTTGAAGCACCGGGGTACCATAAAAGGAACGAAAGTCAAGCTCCGCCTCCTTGTCTCTAAGGAAATCAACACATCTTTGAAAGTTTGTAACAAAGTCCAATATCCCATATCTACTCTCCACAAACCCACCCAACTTAGCATGCAACGACTCCCACCGATAGGTTGTCCTTAAACCTGCAAAGAATTTGCCCCGTATGTATGCAGTGGCCCATGACAATTTCTTTCTATACAGGTCCATCACCCATTCAACCTCTCGAACACCACACTCATCAACTATCGCCTCCCGCTGTATTTCAAATTCATTAACCTCTATGTCAGCCAGCATGCATTGTTTGAATAATTGGGTGAAACATGGTTGTGAGACATGAGCAGTGGCATTCCTTAGTAGGTGCCACGCGCAAAGTCTGTAATGAGCATCAGGAAATACATGCATAATAGCTAGCCTCATAGAAGGATCCCCATCAGTTATGACTACCTTCGGGGCCTTTTCCCGCATGCATTCCAAAAATTGTCTCAGCACCCATTTGTACGAATCCTATGACTCACATGAAACCATTGCTACTGCAAACACGCATGTCTGATTATGGCGATTAACCCCGGACAAAACAATAACAGGAAGGTTATACTTGTTCCTCCCATAGGTCGCATCAAAAGCAAGGACATCACCGAACGCCTCATAATCTTCCTGGCTTTGACCATCACTCCATATAATGTCACACAAACGAGAACCATCCGCTACCTCATACCTCCAAAACAGTTTCTCATCGTTTCTGGCAGCATCTTCAAAAAAATGCAGTGCGGCATTTACATCTCCATTCTACAAAGCACGTTGCTTTTGAACCTCGTTGTGCATATCTTGTTTAGTAAATCTTACTAAGTTAAAGCCCCCAACCTGCATTACAAATGACTGGTATATCTTTGGAATGCTTATCCCAACTTTCCTCATGCTATTCATTTGAGCAATTTCTGCATCAGACATATTCCTGTGTGAAGGCAGATATGCAATAAACCTTTTAAAGAGTAGGGTGTGGTTATGATCATCCATAAACGGCGAAACAAACCATTTTTCATTACTATGATTCTTCTTTATTCTCATCTCTGCTACACACTCGCATCGCGTTATAGGCTTGTGCTCTCTTTTCCTATCCAGCTTATCTAACCACTTCTTGTGCCTAAATCCTTGTCTGTTGCAAACAAAAGTGTAACTAACAATCTCTCCTTTGGCATTTTTTACCCTCTTACTCTTTCTTATTGCAAAACTTTTTAGCCTACTATAACTCGTGTAGAATTCTCTTGCTTCCCCAAGGGTGAAGAACTCCATCTTCAGCACATATTCAATGCTGACATGACTTGGTACCTGAGCAGCTTGAGGCTCTATGTCTGTCTGCATCATATTCGAAAATTCTGCTTCGTCTCCTAAGATGCTCATGTCAAAAAGTGTCTCCTGCAGCAATTAACAACGGTACGATCACCCACTTTTATATTAACTTATACTATTCATCTTCAGAATGACAAAAAGTTAATATAATCCTAATCTGTAATTCCTCCACTATCATATACCTCATTCAGAAGCCCGTCTTCCGGGTCTGGTATCGTCGATTCATGATTGGTTGATTTTGATATCGGGTTGTGATTTATGTTGTTCATCTGTTTTCTAATATGCAGCAGCTGCTTCTTCTACAGGATTCCCTCACTTGTGGTTCCTCAGAAGTTCAACATTTGCATAGCCAACAATAATATCTAGTCTCGCCGTCACAATCTGGCCAATTGATGCAACCTTGTTAACAAAGCAATTTATTGTAACATGTTAACATAGGAAACGCTGAGCTTCTACTCCAATTTCAATGCTTCAGGAATATTTTACCCTCACTACATCATCATCGGGAAAACCCACCCTATGCAAACATCTACCCCGCCTTGATCATTCATATCAAAAAATAAAAAAAGCACACCTAATATATCTTAATAAAATAAAGATGACAAAATAAATGTCATAAACACAACTACGTTTGCCACTAGGAGGAAAACGAATTTGCTATATTCTTATTGCTTATTAGTCCTTTATGAACAACCAAATTGCTTATGCACTTAAATAGGTCAAAAAGTGCTACAACTTCACTCACAGTGATTGTGAAACCAAAATATCTTGTAAGTTTTAACAACTACACTGGCATGAAGGCTTGAGAAATACAGATGTAGCAAAAACCGTAACAAATGTAAAACAAAACAATTCTATTTTCCATTAAGAAATAGACCAGAAGACCGGTAAAGCACATTAACCAACCAATTGGAATTGAAATTTGGAGAGAAAAAAACTAACACTTTTTCTTTTAAAGTGGTAACCGGATGGATAATAAATAACTTGATGCCATTAAAATCACATGCAGCTATTCTTAATCTTCTCAGCCTGGCAATTAAAAAAATTAACGTGCTGAATAAACAAATAAACTAACTCTTTAATTAAGTTTATAAAACTAAAACAATTGTAAATAATTTAAAAAATTACATTTATTTGCTGAATAACTGAGAAACTCCTACCATTACTTCTCAACAGACCACGACTCTAACTACATGCCAAAGTCCATCCTCCACTGCACATCAGTATAATCCTTTAACGTGACTCAACTAATGCATCTAAAAGGATCATACCCAATTTCTCCGGGTACACACCATGTCAATAATCCAACATAACATTGCCAACACATTTAATCTCCCTGGGTAAGCTCCAACACCTTAAATCTAGCCCTGAAAAATTCACCAGCTACAAAAATTATTGCCAAAAATAAAGAACATACCTTTCGAAAGCCCTTCAATGGCGCAAAATTATGCAGCCCGTACATTACCATCTGCTGAATTGTGCTTTCCACTTTTCTCGCAACTGCAGAACAACCACTCAGATATGAAGGAGAAGGTCGAGAAGGCCAAGAACCCCAAACAGCTGTAGCAGTAGATCACAACACCTCTCGTCGAATCCGCTGTATCAAGGGCGGACAGCAGAGGAGAGGCGAGGAGATTTAGCTCTCACCAACATGGTTAACGATCTCATTCTTCCAACTTAGGCAACATTATAAGCCAATAAGGCTTTTTGGCATCTTGCTATTTAAGCTGCAAACATTTAAATTCAAGAAGCAAGCTGTGAAGAATTTTTAGCTGACTATTTCGGTAATTTTAAATCACTTTCAGAGGATAATAAAGTTTTTTAACGCTTCACTACAAGACAATAATATAACTGAGAACCTAAAAGTACATGGCATACCAGTACTCCAATAAAGTACATTGGAGTACCTGAAACGTTTCCTATATTATATATGTGCAACAAAAATTGACAAGACCGTAGAAGAATAGTGTTCATCCACAATATATATAATTTTACGGTGCAATAATGTTAACGTAAGCTACGCAAGATCAACGTATACCGAATAAAATAATAATAAAATTGAATATTTTTGATGACCAAATTATGGATGGCTCTGATACCACTTGTTGGAATAAATCAATTTCAATAACCCAGATCATCCATATTGAATCGCCAAAAATATTGTAGTGCGGAAGCATACCTTTAATCCATATTGAATCACCAAAAATATTGTAGTGCGGAAGCATACCTTTACTTATAAGAGTCAGAAATTGATGGAAGAATTTGGATCTTGTGGTTCTTTCGATATTCCTCAACCAAAGCCTTCTGTATCCCTAGGCGGCTAAATTGTGACTCTTTTGATGGAGAAAGAGAAACAAAGGCAGCTTTGGTATCTTGGGGACCGAAACCCTGAAGGTCTATTTATATTTGAGCATGACACCCATTAATTTTTAATAAGTGTTATATGTTTTGGTAGGATAACCTATGATTTGTAACATGATTCCTCTCTCTCTCTCTCTCTCTCTCTCTCTCTCTCTCTCTCTCTAAGCAATTATCATACTGTTTGACAAATTAGATAAGTGAGCTATTGCTTGTAATAAACTTGTTAGAAAAAAGCATGCATATTCTCGCTCTTTTGTGTGCTTCTCATCCCGGCCCAGAAGTGGTGATCGAGATAAACTAGAATCCATAAATGACGATATTCAAAAAGCTCTAGCAAAATAAGAAAATACGTAAATCAAAACCAAAATACACCGAAAGACGTATAGTTTGACACTTCTACTGCACAAGCAAAACACATAAATGTCCACACACTAAAAGTAACAACATCAGTTAATCCTAATAAAGACACCATTACCTGAAAGTCACTTATTGTCTCAAACACCATACTTCATAAGAAAATCATTCCAATTTCTATCAAATGATTCTTTTATAAAAGAGTTCCAAACAACATGACTCATCTCGTGTTCAATTTTTTTGTGTCGCTTGTAGCCATTTAATTTACTTGGGATCTTCTTCATGATATGCCAAATACACCACCGGTGAATTGTTGTGGGCATACAAGCCACAATAGCCCTTTGCATCGATGCGCATTGATTGGTAAGAATGCCTTTCAGAGTATTTCCTCCCATGCAACAAAGCCAGTATTCAAATAACCATTTAGATGATTGAATATCCTCATTTTTCATCAAAGAATATCCTAGAAGTGTTGACTGACTGTGGTGATTTGCCCCAACAAAAGAACAAAAAATCAAATTATATCTGAATATAACGAAACAGAAACAAATCATATATACACCAAAAAGATATGCATATACACCGAAAGTGGTTTAAAAAAAATACATAAACCAGAACAGCATATTACCTATTTGTATTGTAAGTGGTATCGAATGAAATAACATCTCCAAACTACACAGGGAGCCCTGCTTCTTACGTCAGCCTAAAAAGTAATCTTAATTGATTGATCAACCTCGAGTTCAAGCGTGAAAAAGAAATTCTGATTCTTCTCATTCATTCTTAATAAGTATTTTCCAAATTTTTTTGCATCCTCTAGTTCTGAAATATTTCGCACTTCTCTCATGATGTAATTTTTCATATCCTTTTCAATAAAACTTAATTCATGATGACACCCTACTGCTGCAACAAATGATTGATATGTTTTTCTTGTTCTAATTTCGACTTTTTCGTTATTCTCTGTTGTACGTTGTACAGACATGCTTAATTGCCTATGTTGTTTAAGCATTTCTACTTAATTTGGACAACACAGATGTGAATGATGCAACACAACCTTCAAAATGACCCAAACACCAACTTTCTTCAACATATGTATATAAATTATTACAGGGCAATCTAATCCAACTGAGGGATTTGTCTTCTCAGTTGGAGATATGGTCGATTTTCATTTTCCCTCTTTGGTACATGTAATCAATTGGTTCTTAATTTTATTTTCCTTCTTATTTGTGCATCGAATTCTCATAGAAAAACTTGCAAGTTTAGAATAATATTTGTAGAATTTTTCAACTTTTTCAAACGTGTTAAAAGTCATCCCAATTTTTGGAAAAAATTGCTCATCAACATCCCACAGAAACTGAAAATATACCGAAATTATTCCAAAATAAACCATATTAGAATCTAAAATACACCGAAATAGATTCATCAAAATAATAAAATTAGATTCAAAATTCGTACATTACATTCAAATTCAAACCACACCTCACCACTTGATTTGATTCAAACAATAATACAATTTTCTCTGGTTCAATTGAAAGTATGAATTTAAAAATACACCAAAAGTATTTTCAAAATACACTAATTTATAGTCGAAATACACCGAAACAGAAATGAAATGGTAATAATAATTCATCACAATAATAATTCAGACTCTGAACTCCTACATTACATTTAATTCAAAACATCAACCATGAACATCAGTTTTCACAAAAAAAAAAAACATTATTCACCTAATGAACTACATTAATTAGAATCGAACAATACCTCAGCCATTTGATTCGATTCAAAACAATAATCCACTTCGCTCTGGTTCAGTTGACAGTCTGAATTTGAATCATTCATTATCTTCGACAACGAAATACCTGTTCAAACTAGATTTCATAGTTTGATTTCAAAAATTTCGATCCAAATCTTCAAATCACATAAAAGAACATTAAACTTGAACAAAGAGAACGCATGGAATGACAAGAACAAGGAGAAAGAAGAGAAACATAGAGAACACAGAGATGAAACAGAATGTAAAGATGCAAAAATGCTAAAAAAATTCGAAAAAAGAAATGAAATCCACATGAAAAAAACAGTTAAATATATTTACGCGTTGAGTCAAAAATTTGTTTGAAGTAGTGGCGCGAAGAGATAAATCAAGTCAAAACTACTTGTTTGAACTTAATTAATTAGATGATTTATATGTAAAGATTAATTATTGAATTTTTTATTTTAATTTTTTTATTTAATTATGACCAACTAATCTACTGAAAAAAAAAATTTATTGATTTAATAGGTCAAACAAACACTAAATTGAGGGTTCAGTCACCAAAAAAACACTAAATTGAGGATTTAAAATTTAGGATAGAGGGTTCGGTTCGAAAACTGTGTTTTATTTATTTATTTATTTTTTCTTTTTCTCAGTTGAAATCAACCGGAGTGGCCACTCCCAGTGAAGAGAGAGAAGGCGCAGCAATGGAAGAGACAAGGAGAGGAACGGTGACGTCACTGGCCTCTCTCTTCCCCGTCGGGGAGGCGCAGAAGGCTGCCAACCGCGTCCAATACGCCATCGCCGAGAAGCGCGCCGAGCTCGACCGTTTGCTAGGTTTCATAGACGATAACAACAACCTCATCAACCTCGTTCACAAGCTCCCTGAAGAACTTTCTCACGACATCATGGTAAATGACCTTTCCTCTTTTTATATATATTATGATGTCGATGTAGATAAAGTTTCAAATTTTCGGAATTGGGGTTTTCAGGTTCCGTTTGGGAAAGCAGCGTTTTTTCCCGGTCGGTTGATTCACACCAATGAGTTCCTGGTATCTTACGTACTTGGTTCTGTTGTTGCCTTGTTCAATTCTTACATTTTTGCTTTCCATGTTTGAGAAGTGGTTTTGTTTTGTTTTGTTTTGATTCGTAGGTTCTTTTGGGAGAAGGATATTATGCAGAGAGAACTTCCAAACAGACCACTGAGATATTGAAACGGAGAGGGAAGGGATTAGATTCACAGCTTGATTCTCTGGAAGCCATGATCAAGGACCTTCAAGCAGAGGCCATGTTTTTCGGTCAAACAATTGCTGAAGCTGCGGTGCGTTTCTAATGTATAGTTTGGAGTTAAAAGGCATTGTTGAGCCTGTTGATGCATATTTTTTCTTTATTATTATTATTATAATTTTGAAGGATTTGTTTTTATTTGATTTGTTAATTTTGTTTTTAATATTTTAAAGCTGGGAAATGTGGACCTCTGGTGCAATGTAATGTGCATTACTCCTTAGCATATGACATTGAAAGCAAATATATTCTTTTGATACATTTTTAATGGGACTTGATCCGTCTTGTGCTTTCATCATGCATGCATATGAAAGTGTTCATGAAGTTTTCTTAACTGATTGATTTGCTGTGATGATATTTGATTTTGGCACAGGAGGGTCTTGTGGAGATAAGGGAAGACTATATAGAAGATTCTCACAAAGGGGAAACTAAATCAGGTATGTTCATGGCTTTTTCTGCTTTACAAGGTCTAAGATTATTTTTAGATGAGACAGACTTGCAATACTACCAAAACTCTTAAATTTGGAGCCGTGGTGCAAAGGTCAGTAGTTAACTCGAAGTTTTGGTTGTAAAATCAGCTTCTTGCCAAATTCAAGCTAACCTTACCTACTACACATTCATACTGACCCTTCTCTAGAGTCAGATAACTCTATAGCACCTTTTAATTTATTTTCGTGGTTATTTAATATACTTTTGTATCATAAGTTTTTCATTGATTCCGGTACTTTCGTGGTTTTCTTTTACCTTTTAATGTTGCTTCCTGAAAAGGGTTTATCTTTCTTTTATTTATACAATTATACTTTGTTTCACATGCAAGACTAAAAAACAAAGCATGAAATCGATGACTGTACTTTTAAACTTCTTCCTAGTAGTCGACCCATTTAGGGGGCAAGGCTTATTTTTATTGTTGTTGTTGGTGTATCTTTGAATGAAATGCTAATTTCCTTTTTCAGGTCCACTGAAGCAAGATGCTCCTGATCTTGAAAAAGCTAAACCCGATGATGAATATGCTCGAATGCTGTCCAGAATGGATGAACTCGAGAAAGAAGAGCTTGCTGCAGAAAGTGGCGGTGACAATGGCAAAAATGAGCAAACTACAGAGGACGTTGATGATATATCATATCAAAGACCTGTTGATAACGAACCCCGCAATTCAGAAGTAATAACTTGATTAATAGTGTTTCAATTTACTTGTGACTGCTAAATCATAATCTGGAATGTTGTAAGCTACAAGAAATAAGTTTATTCCCAAACTTTGGTTTAGGAGTTTTCCTAACAGAAAACCAAACATTAGAATTTGTTGAATTCTGGTTTATAAATATTAGTTAGAGAATATTAACACATCGGACTTTGATAACTTATTACTCATTTTCTTACTGCCCAAATAGGACTTCCATAAAGGCGCACCACCAGTGGACCAGGCTAACAATAAAAGTATGGCAACCAAGTCTGTAGAAAAGCATTGCCATCCTGATGTAGCTGATCAGTTGAATGTAAGTTAGTATCTTCCTATTTCCTTATTTCAGCTTTACATATGTTTAATATATATATGATATATAACTTTCAGCTAAAAGAGAGCATGGTTTTGCATTCTGATTTTCAAAATGCAGTTTGCAAGCCTGGATTTGCAATCAAATGTTAGAGGTTGGTCTTCAATTTCAATAATCTCTTAATTCTCTCATTTTATGGGCATAGACATGTTTGCTAGTTATGTGTATCATAAATTAATATCCGTGCTAGTTGCCTCCATTCTGGGCTAATTCTTGATTTGAATTCAGAGGGGAAGAATGCTGCTAAAAAGGTGAAATTTGTTGATCATATCGAGAAGCCTCTCGTACACCATGAAGAGAAGCAAGTTAAAGCAGCTACTGCATCGAAAAGTGAGGTATGTATGTCTTGTGATGAAATTCTTATCATATCTGTATGCTGTCTTGTGGGCTATATTGATTCCCTGGTCATTCATAATCGATTCATGTGTATTCTCTAGTCCTAAGTAACATGCAATGTTAGCATTGTTCACTATGTCCTGAATTATATTCTGGTTTTGTTCTTTCTGATCTCTCTTATATAATAATAAATAACAGAATTCTCGCTTCTTGATGAGCTTGCTCCACATGGTTATTAGGAGTATTTACTGACATGGCCTTTTTGCTTAATCTGTGGCCTTTATTCTGCAGCTCAGTCTGTGATCTTCATTGATTTCTTCCACCCTATGAGCACAAGATTTATTTGTTTATTTATTTATTGATCTGGTCCTTAATATTTATTATTTTTTCCTTTGCAGGTTCAACACCAACCTTCACAACCATCATTTGATAGCCACAAGGTATGTTTACCCTTTATATACATTGCTAGGATTCACTTTCACTAAAAGTAAGTTTGGATACACATACATTATCAAATAACTTATCATGAATTTTAACTCTCTCGTCATTGAATTAAAGATGTCACTAGGTAGATCAATTGCAAAAAATTGTATACAATTTAAAATATAATTCGGCATAACTGGATAATTGTAACTCCTAGAACAAATGAATCCCTTTCCTATTGGTGGCCGGTACTTCACAGTCTGTACCCTCACCTCACTTTGCTCTATAACTAAATGGTTTGCTGCTTTTATCTTTCTCCAATATATGTATATTCTACAGGCTTTTACAGGCTCCATCGTAGAGCATACTGAGAATATTAAAACCTCAAATGGACAAAGTTCAACTTCATCACAGGTAGATTTATTGATTTTATGTTGTTTCAGTAAATAAAAGAATTGATTTTGTAATTTATATTGTAATAATGATCACATGCTGTGTTATCTTTATTTATTAAAATATATGATGCCTATCACAGGTTTCTGGTTCTCAGCCTTCAAAACCAGTTTCCAGATTCAAAATGCAGAGAAGATAGTCACAAATAGAATGAGTAGCTTGCTAGAAGCTCTTCTTATATTTTAGCCAATGTAATTTTGGTGGCATATGTGATCATTGCATGTGATATGCTTGTTAGAGTAAAAAATTGGAGCGGGATAAACCAATATGAGGAGTGTGGGGTTAACTAATGGAGCTGGAATTTTCACCCTTTTTTTTGGTTGTTGCAATGGGTGTGATTAAAAAAGTTTACCTTTATGATTGAATTTTAATAGCTGTCCATAGATATTAACAGGAACAATGCGATGTTTCTCCTACTTTAATTATTAACAGAATTTTATAGCCTTTTTTTGTGTATTTTGTTTTATGGTGTGATTACTAAGTCTTAACCTCACATCAACGTATTCCATCTCATTTATCTGGAACGATTATTAAAGCGAAGATCAATTCACATTTCATAGTTGTGAAGCATTATTCATTTCGACCAAGTCAAATAAATAAATAAATAAATAATATCCATTTCCTATCTTTGAATATGGCATTATCAAATTAAAAATAATTCACGGGAATCTTACCAACCTTCCAGTCGCAAAGCTCGATGTGAAGATTCATCAAATGTACGAGTTAAATTTAGCAATGAGCATATTCAATTTGAGAAAAGGAAACCTAAGCCTGAAGTAACAATTAAAGTTTCATCATACGCAAAAGCTACAACCTTTGGAACAAGATACATTTTTTATATTCACTTTGTGAAAATGTTAAACTACTAAAAAAAGGGTGGTATTCTATATTTGCCATCTGTACATAATGTTACAATCAGTAATGTTTTTTATATTGTAATCGTAGCAACATCCAACATAACCATTTGTTTTGCCATCTATATGAACCATTCCTTTTAACCATTAGGCATCTTCTTTTTCTTCTTGAAGTCTCGAAGCACTTCCTCCCTCTCCTTAGGAGTTGCTGATAGTAACCATTTGCTAAATGCAAGCTCTTCCATGCCCATAGAATGTGCAAGCAGGCTATATTGGGTTCTCTTCCTTTCATCAATCAAAGGAGCTTTCTGTTTTTTAGGTACACAATCTGGTTTATTTCTTTGGTTGACTGAAGAGATGCTTGGCTTGACTAAGCTATCACTCTTTGAAGGGATGCTGCTATCTATCTTCCCCTGAATCACAGGTCCACAGTTGACAATGTCTTCATTTCGATGAGCATACACAATTCCTGAAAAAAATATGCTCTTTTTACAAGATTTATCATGGAACATTATTCAATTTTTTAAGAAAACCATAAACCATAGAAGCTTTATTCCCACATTTAATATTAATAGCTTAAAATTGTCAACTGACATATCATTTAAGGATGCCTTGAACCTTGAGGATCTCAATTTTGACGAAAGATTCAAACCATTAACAGACACAAAGGCTACAATTGCTATGATTGGATGTACACAGCAAGAGCTTTTGCAACAATTAAGTAATCTTCCTATGTCTTGTTTAAGTTATTGCTTCTTTTCATTGTAGAAAGCAGAAATTAACCATGAAAGAACACCAAACATCCAAAAGTTACGCTAGTTTTGGTTGCATGTTATCACTTAACTGTTTTCTTGGTGACAACAGATTTTATAATGGGAAAAAACATGGAAATTCAGTTAAGTTTAGGCATCTTTAAACTTACCAAGGTCTTCAAAATCTGGTTTACTTGCTACGTTGCTTGCAGTTCCAGCACATATTTCAGTGTCAGACGCCGATCTTAGAGAATCAGTTTCTTCTAAAAGATTTTCTTTTTCCTGTTCTATTGTATTGTGATGTTCCTTTCCCATTTCATGCAGTTTAATGATTTCACTAGTAAATAGCTTGTCAGATAAATCCCGAAATAAATTGCAAATTCCAAAAAGCTCCCCTTGAAATTCTTTGCAGTCCTACAGGCAAATTAATGAGGTATATATGAGAACTAGTTTAAAACTACCAAAATCAAGTGAAAAGAAATGCAAAACTTAAATGCATATATAATTATATATTTGGTACCTGGACACCTTCAAAATATCGTTTTTCCATCTTTCCTGAGACAGCAATGTTTGAAAGTTGCTGCTTATACACCTGACGAGAATAAACAAGTTCTTCAAGCGAACCGGCTGCAAGAAGACGGAACACCAGAACATGTCGCTTCTGCCCAAAACGAAAGGACCTGTCCTGGGCCTGTAAGTCTTGTGCAGGATTCCAGTTGGGATCAAATATTACAACCCGGTTTGCGCTGACAAGGTTCAACCCAAGCCCACCGGCACGAGTTGATATCAAAAATACCTAAAATAATAAATAAGAGTGCACAAATTGAATCGGAAAACTGCTCACTCAATCATTGGGTTTGAGACATACTTGTTTGCTAGGACTGGAGTTGAAATCATCAACTAAAGACTGGCGCAAATTTGTCGGAGTAGACCCATCAAGTCTTGAGAAGCAGTAGCCTTTCCGTATGAGAAATTTCTCCAGTATGTCAAGCATCCTGGAAAGTGGAAAAGATAATTAAGTTCAATTCAACAGGAAAATATAAGCATATGCAAACAGCAGTTTTCTACTGCAAATGATGTTCATGCAAAGCTTTCCAAATGCCATGCTAATAAGGCCCGTGAACAATACATACAAGGGAGCACTCTACAATAGACAATCTATAGTTATGAATTTAAGTTTGAAAATGTGTAAGAGAATTCTAAAGAATTCTGCAGATAGAGCGAGTGATTGACCTAATTGTGACACTTTCATTATGATTCAACTAGTGTGTACAACCATATTCATAGGTAGAGATTTTGCAGCTTGATCTGCAAGCTCTAGAAGGGTACATGAGTAATTCTAGCATATGTTTGTCACAGTTAGATACTTGTGACAGCTGGTACTAAATGCCGCAATGAGGAGAAATTCTACTACAGCATTTTTAATGAGCATTCTGCAGCTTGCCAACGCTTAGGTTATCTTATTCTATTGTGCCCCTTTAGTTCCAAGCCTCTTTGATCCTGGGGATTCTAATTGTTAGCTTTACTCTATTAATGGAAACTTAAAATGCATGTTTCAAGTCCCTTAAAATTTCAATCCCTGTTGTGCCATATCCATCTTAACTTAAATCAGCAGAAAAAGTATCAAACAACAAACATAACTTGAGGGGTGTACTATGTACTCACCTCACTGAATAGCTAAACAAAAGAACTTTGTCACCATGTGAAATCCATGAGTACAGAAGTTTTTCAAGTGCTCGCATTTTTCCACAATGTTTCACATCACTTAGATCCATGAAACTCTCACTCTGCATATTTCCGCCAACCAAATCAATATCAGAGCCAAAGACAGCAGCAGCAAACTCTGCATCTTTGCCTTGCTTCTCAGGGTCATCTTTGGGGTTTGGCTTAATCAGCTCAAGGTGATTGCTTATCTGAAAAAAGATTTAACAAAAAAAAAATACACATGAATAGGAAACATTAAATAAAGTAACAAAGCATCATGAACATGACATCCAGGTAAATCTGTATTATTGAGTTGAACCATGATAAATATTAAAACCTAGAACGCAGAAACTCCTATGAAAAATAAAGTTGAAAGACATCCAACGGTGTGAATAAGTAGCTTTTAAGAGAATTTATGCAAGAGATAGGCAAAGATATCTCAAAGATTAAGTTTAACCTGTTGAAGCTTGACAAGGCACGGAAGGACAATGCAGAAAGGGCATGAATCACAACCATCAGGGTTATCTCGGTGAAGGTAAGGCCAAATAATTCCATTTGGTACTGTCCTCTTACAACATTCAACTTGTGTAAGTGGGCTACCACAACTACAAGGCAGGTCCTTGTTTATAAGGCATTGGATATCAGGAAGCTGTAACATTCTCTTGTAAACACGTCTTTGCAAATCACTCATGGCACAGAACACAATGTTATCTTCCTTCCCCATCATAAGATGTCCAATTGTCTCTTCCTTTGTCCTTCTCAACAAATATTTATGAAGAACATTCACAAGGTGTTGTTTTCTTTTATTAGCAATTTGGACAAACTTGTCAGGAGCAGATGACCTCTGACCATGTTTAAGGGGTTCATCATAGAACTCACGAAAGTGCTCCCGTGTCCCAAGTGATCCAGGTGCAACCCAGTCAAAGAGATTAAACAACTCCATTATCTTATTTTGCATTATGGTCCCTGTAAGACCATAACGTCTAAGGGTTTTAATTTCTAAACATGCTTTATAGAGTTTTGATTTCTCATTCTTAAGCCGGTGAGCCTCGTCAACAATCACAATGCCCCATTCGAAATCTGACAAGGAACTTCCGTGAATTCTGTAAGTGTCAAAACTTGTAATAAGTATCTCCACTCCATTTGCTTCTAGTTTCTCATGTATCAGATCCCGGTTTGCACCATGATAAATGGAAACACTGAAATTAGCCCATTTAGAGAACTCACTCTCCCAATTATGAATGACAGAAGTTGGACAGATTATCAATACAGGGTCTCTCTTCTCTTCGTCATTTTCACCCAGCATAGAGTCTCTTTCCTTACCAAAGATAGCAGCAAGAAATGCTATTGCTTGAATGGTCTTTCCAAGACCCCTGTTTGAAATTTTAATACACTCAAAATTAACCTCAACTCGGTAATTATAGTTGTATGACACTCTATAAATAGTATAAATAGTATATAGACACAAAATAGAAGATCCAGAAATTTAAAATTCAAAGGGCGTTGACTGAATCATGATATATGTGGTATTATAAATTAAACAAGAAAACTCAGAAGATATAGACAAGAGGGCAGACATGAGTGAATTAGATGAAGAGCACTGCTATGCTGTCCAAAATATTTTTGAACAAATCCATTACTAACAGATGTGCTTGTTTACCTAGTTAAATAATAAGAGGAAATCAACGATTTGGGAGGAAAACATACTATTTCCTTTCATATATTAGTTTTGTGGAAGCTATTTGTACTATTGAGCCTGTTTCTTTTGTAAAAGGCTCCAGAAACTAAACAGAAATATCTCATTACCTCCTTGAAATTTTATAAACAGAAAGCACTTTACGAAAGAAATTAAAAACACTTAAAACACAAATCTTATCTTTATAAAATTTAAAAAGATGATATCATTTTATGTTGAAGATGCTGCCAGTTCTTGTGATCTATATTCTAAGGAGAAGTCATGACATGTACTTCACACAGGCCCATGAGCAAAAATGAAATTTTTCACAGGGTTCTCAATATTAACAGTGTTGCATGCAGTCATGCGCTAAAATTTGAATATAATATCAATGCATGACCATTGTTTTATGAGCATGTGATTGGACAAAACAACCAAAAGAAAAAAACCATTATTTGAATTGTAAAAGAACCCTACCTGTTAGATTTTTCAAAATCAGAATTTTTGCAAACACACACACACACACACACACACACACCCCTTTCAATATATAATGCATTTGATGGTGCTGAAATAATCACATAGAGTAGTAGAGGAAAAAACCAGAAGAAAGAAATGCAACTAGATAAAAAAGGCAAAAGAGTGCGAGGAGCAAGTGATAAGATGTAACTTACATGTCATCTCCAAGGATACCACCATGATTGTTTTTATACAAACCATACAGAAATCTCACTCCCTCTCTTTGATGCTCAAGTAGTCTACAATTTATAGTTGCGGGAACCTGAAATCGTGATCAGCACCTCACAGTAAATATCTCAATTGTGTTTCAAATCTCTACACTCCTAATATCATTTATCAAAGTGTTTCAAAATTTTTATCTGCAATTCCTCTAAATATTGCACCACTCAATCACATATGAGCATACACCATTTCTTTTTTGGCCAAAAAACATGTAAGTTCACAATCAGAAACATGCTAAACTAAAGTAAAGAATAGACTATCCGAAAGCAAATATAAAACCTCGTAATCTTCTAGTTCTAGGTGACCCACTTGAACCTGCCATTATGCAATCTATTTACCGTAAACATCCAACTGATTTGTTTTACTTCTAGTACGTATTCTAGTTGATAAATGCTAGTAAGTATTCTACGTTGATAAACCCTAGAAATACTAGTATGTATTCTAGTTGATAAATGCCAATGCCAATGCACAAATTCAGCCAAGAAATACTTGCTCCAAGAACATCTACAATCACACATTTTTATTCTAAAGCTTAAAAATTACATGAAAGCAGAAAATTATCGATTGTGAATGTTACTCGAGCGTACATTAAATGTGTTCCAAGAGCACACTTTGCAAGATTGGAACTTGGAACTAATATACGAATAAATAAGAAAGCCCCAATAAACAACGTCAATTACTGCATGCAATTAATTGCATAAAAACGTAAAAATGCTATGAGTAAAAGGGAACCTGAATGACTGGAACTTCTGCATCTGAAGAAAGGACAAGAGGCTCAAACGGTCCAGTGTGATCAAACTGAAATTGTGAAATTTTAGCTATTCCGAATTTTCCCCTCTTCACCTGCAGCTCCTCCTGTTCTTCTCCATCCTCGTCATCACCATCATCAGCTTCTTTCTCTTCCGGTTCTCGCTTCTTAACCGAATTGTGGAGCTGAAATCGTGAAGAAAGGAGTAAGGGCGTGTTTGGCTTTGAGAAATTGATAGAGAAGAAGAAGAAGAAGAAGAAGAAGAAGAAGAAGAAGAAGATTGTTGTTGTTGGGTTGTGGTGCAAGGTCTTAGTAGAGTTTCCTTGAAAGCGTGGAGTGACATGGAATGAGGTTTGGATTGGACAAGGCGCGCAAATGTCAGCGTTCCCTGGGGAGGGGTCTCTTTCTCCGTTTCTCCTGAATCCCCTGCAAAATTTCAATACATCTATGATAATGATACATTTATTAAAATAAAAAATTTAAATTTTTTATCTATTTGTATTATATAAAAATTAATATTAACTTCTCGTACAATAAATTTAAGTTACATTATTTTTTTTTAATAATCTCATATAAGCAATTTCAATTAGATGGCAATAAATAATAATCAACTCATTATTTTTATGAAAAATAAATTTATAACTTTAACTTTAATCAATCAATTAAATTTATTATTTATCAATAAATATATACATTAAAAATATTATAATAATAATAATAACAAAAAATTTCAATTACAAATATTCAAATTTTATGTTATTTAATTTATTTATACATGTTCACTATTATTTTATTTTATAATCTCTCACACAAATGATTGAATATCTCGTTTTTATATTTAAATTTGATACATTTTTCTATTAAGTACAATCTAATAAATCATCGTTAATAAAGTTAATTCATAATATTTTTTTCCATGTTACTTTTTACTTGAATTAGGCAGCTGCAACAACACATTCAGCCCGGACAATAATAGGTTGGCTTTCCACAAATTCCATCGCAAATTTTTGTTGATAAGGATGAAAATGATCATATACAGCAGTGAATTGATATTGGTGTGGATTATTTTGCAGGTTTTAGTACTATTTCTACACCACCAAAATCTGGTCAATAAGGGTCTATTTCTGGTTGCACTTCAAAGCGGTATCTTATAATTTTTGACAGAGTGGTTTCGTCGCTTCGCATATGGTTTTTAATACTACACGTCTCAATCTACTATATACTGGCCGAGTACTTTTGAGCATGAGGATGTTGAGAAGTACAACTCCGGTGCATCTACTCCGACAAAGGCAGGTGGGTCGGCTACCCTAGTTGTCGATGATTCAACTCAAGGTCATCCATATAACCTACGGACAGAAAAGAATCCATGTGATAGGTTTACTCTATCGCATTTCAGTCAGGGTATGATAAGCAAAGGACTTAATTGGATGCTTCGAAAGAAGTAAGCAGGGATTTCGTAATTAAGTTTAATTTTCAATTAATGTTTTGTAAGCCTTATCAAACTTTAAATTTTGGTTTCGAAATTAAGTTAATGTAATTTTTAATTAACCTTTCGTAAGGCTATTATATCAAATTTGAAATTATCATCTTAGAAACTGTCAGCTGTAATAACTCACAAAAATTAACATCAAACTTGATACTACAAACACGACAACGCATACAGACATTAACTGATAAAATTAACTTAAAAAAATGAATACTACAAACCTCAAAACCATTAAGTTAACCGGTTTTTTAACCAGTTTTTTGCCATCCGGTTTTTTAGGTTACCCGGACCGGCTAGGTAACTGGTTTTTTGTTTTTCCGGTTGAATCGGCCGATCCGGTCCGGTTTTCAGAACCATGCTAATAACAACACAACAACCAACAAAGATCTAGAGACTAGCATCATCACCAACTCCACTCGGTCCAGCACGCTGAGAACATCGACTCCAACTATGACCTTGTCTGCCACAGAGACGGCTCATTCGAGGACCACGCATTTCTCATTAATCCATTTCATTGAGGTATCGGGTCAATTGGGGGCGACCTTTCGACGTTCGCCGCAAGGCGGGGTTAGCAATCAATGTCGGTCCCGGATAAGCAGGCCATGTCTCTGGATCGCCTAATGGTACGAACTCAAATCTGTAGACTA
>NC_029774.3:22064413-22081027 GCF_000817695.3 Arachis duranensis | reverse complement strand
TTGGACAATAAGATTTAAAATATGAGCAGAGCAACGAACATGAAAGAATTCACCACCACACAACAATGAACCATGCACATCCAAAGTACTTTTCAAGTGTTCAACACAAGTATCATTAGAAGAAGCATTATCCAAAGTAATGAAAAAAATCTTTTTATCAGTTTTCCACTCAGTCAAAAGCGTAAAGATTTTAGAAGACAATTCATATCCTGTGTGAGGAGGAGGCATATGACAAAAATTGAGAATTTTACTCTGTAATTTCTAGTTCTCATCAACAAAATGTGCAGTCAAACATATAAACCCCTCATTGGTACTGGAAGTCCAAAGATCAGATGTTAAGCAAATTCTATTTGGAATGGAAACTAAATTTTTTTTAAGTTTCGCAGCTTCTCTCTTGTAAACTTTCACTATGTCAGCTTTAACCGTATTCCTAGAAGGAAGTTTCAAAGTTGGACTAATATATTTCACCCAATTTCTAAATCTCCTATCATCAACCATATTAAAAGGCTTATCCCCAGCAACTACATACCCAGCAAACATATCTCTAGCCACTCCTGAATCAATCTTAAGTGAACCCATTTTAAGTTGCAATTCTGCTATAGTCTGACCAATATCTTCATGCTTAATTTGAGTACAACTATCAAGATGCCGTTTTATAGTAGAAGTGCCATATCGCTTACCTCCAGCTTTAAACACTTTCTTGCATCCTTTACACTCAGCACGTTCTACTCCATCCTTATCTGGACCGAGCTTTTTGAAAAAATTCCAAACATCAGAGGTTGCTGGTCTCAGCCTTTTCAAACTAGGTTCATCAACCTCGACCGGAGCAGCCTCAGAACCAACTCCAGTAGTAACAAGGTTACTCACAGTTTCAGAATTCATATTTCCTGAAATAAAAGTAAATGTAAACTGTTTATATGAACTAGGATTTTCTGAATACAAAAAACAGCAAATAATTTCTGAATCCGCATCAGATTCAAGTATTCAGCCAAATATCAACCATTATCAACCATAATCAAAACTCAACCATTAAGAAACAACACAATAAATAAGAAACAATTTCTGAATCTGCATCAAATTTAACCAAATAGGCAAAACTCAACCATTATCAACCATCATCAAAACTCAACCATAATCAGATTTAACCAAATATCAACCATAATCAAAACTCAACCACAGTCACAAAACACAAAAAATAAGAAACAATTTCTGAATCTGCATCAGATTTAACCAAATAGGCAGATTTCAACCATTATCAACCAAACAACACAAAAAATAAGAAACAATTTCTGAATCTGCATCAGACTTAACCAAATAGCCAGATTTCAACCATTATCAACCAAACAACACAAAAAATAAGAAACAATTTCTGAATCTGCATCAGATTCAACCAAATAGGTAGATTTCAACCATTATCAACCATCATCAAAACTCAACCATAATCAGATTTAACCAAACATCAACTATAATCAAAACTCAACCAAATATCAACCCTAATTTACCTATATCAAACAGCAGTCACAAAACACAACAAACAAACCTAAATTGATGAATCTCAAACCCTAAGCCAGAAAACTTACCAGAGGAGACGAGGACCAGGACAGAGCCACAGATGAGGCGAGGAGCAGCCGTGAGCCCGTGATGGAGAGCGAGACCAGCAGAGTCAGAGGACAAGACCCAGGAGCCCAGGACCGAGACTAGCAGGCAGCAGCGACGACGGCCAGACGGAGCAGCAGCGGTGGCTATAAACCTGTAGGCCACGACGACCGAAGATCGACAGTGAGGAAATTGACTCCGACTCAGCAACCGTCAGGGATGAGGACGGAACTCTGAAGTTCGAGCTGAGGTGAGAGACTGAGAGTGACGGTGAGGGACGATGGAAGTGAGAGACTGAGAGACTGAGAGTGACGGTGAGGGGCTGAGGAATGAGGATGACCGACTGAGAGACTGAGAGTGACGGTGACTCGGTGAGGAACTGACGGTGACTCCGTGAGGAACGCAGGAACTGAGGAACTGAGGCCGTCGAGGAGTGGCTGAGTGACGACGAACTGAGGAGTGGCTGAGTGAGGAAGCTGCAAATCTGGAATTAGGGATTATGTCTTCTGGTCTTGGCTCTTGGGGTTGGGGTCTTGGGGATTCATTAGGCCATTAGGGTTTCGGCCGTTTGGCTGGGGAAATGGGGAATGGGGATTGGGTCGGGTCGGGTAGGAAGTGAAGCCTGTCCCGCCCCGCCAAAGCCCACGGTTTATACGGTTTGGGTTAGGCGGGCTTTTGTCTTTCGGCGGTCCTGATTTTCCAGCCCAGCCCGCCTTTTTTGGCGGGTTACGCGGGCCGGCCCAGCGGGTTTAGGCCCGTTTGCCACCCCTACTGTAGACCTTACGAACCTCTGTCGTCTTGTACATATCATTCACATACAGCTGCCAATCGAGACGCTGGTTGGCACAACAAGCAATAATATGGCGACATGGTAGTCATTCCACCTGAAAGTGCCCACAGTCACGTGTCCACCGCACAAGATCAACTGCCAACACCTTTCTATTAGGCATTTCACACACCTCAAATACCTCGTTTCGTCTATCAAACCGGTGCACAACTATATTTTTAGCATGTTGCATATTTGCTTCTATCTGCTGTTGTGAAAAACCAGAGAAAGTAAATCCAGCCCGCTTACGATCGTGAGCCTCGGCACTCTTCCTTGTAAATAGCTCATTTAACCGATAATATGTTGCTCGGATGAGTGCCAACACAGGGAGGTTCCAGACACCCTTCGACATTGAATTAATGCCCTCGACAAAGTTTGTCATCATGTGGCCCTGTCGTTGTCCCTCGTCAAATGCCAATATCCAGTTTATAAGTCCAATGACATCGCACTACCGGGCATATGTCTTGCCTCGTTCTTGCAATCTCTAATAGTTGATGTTGTACTCCTCTACCGTCCTTGAATATCCTATGCTGACAACAAGTTTTTGCAAGTGCAGAACTTTAAATGCCCTTAAAAAGGTGCTACCGATGTGCCTAATACAAAACATCCACCATGCTCTTGAAGGTTGCCAATCACATTCGGAATGATTTACTGCTTCCCGGATTGACTCATGTCAGTCTGAGATTATATCCACACTGTCTTTTCTAACATAAATTACTGAGAAAAAAGTGTCACGCATTAACGGTCTCCCTTCCACGAGGACAAAAGTGATAAGCACAATGTTCTGGTTGCCATCTTGTGCAACAACAACTAAAAGTGCACCTTTGTATTTTCCGTAAAGGCATGTGCCATCAACCAGAGGCTTGCAATGCTTGAACGCTCTAATGCATGGATTGAAACTCTAAAATACGTAGTGAAGTATCCTGACTCCGTCCGCCTCCTCACTCCCGTTGTATAGGGGTCGTGTTTCTATTTGGACAATTGAGTCAGGCATCTTCTGAACCATGACCGAGAACCACCATGACAAAGCTTGGTAAGAATCTTCCCAACCACCGAAAACTTTGGCTATGGACTTCTGCTTTGCCAACCAAACCTTTCGGTAACTGATGGTGTAGTTGAACCTTGACTGGACTTCCGCAATCATAGATTTCACCTTGATGGACAGGTCGGTCTCAACCAATGGCCTTATAGTCTCAACAACTGTATTCGAGTTTAACTTGGAATGATCCTGTGAAATCATTCCTATGGTGCACGTGTGCCTACCATTGTATCTGCGTATCTCCTAACAACCTTTTTTCCGTATCAAGCTAGCTCGGATAAGCAGTCACACCCACGCCCATACGTCTTGCATTTTGCTTAAAATGCCTATGGCTCAAACTTATACACATTGTAGTCGGCTCCTCTAGAGATAGTGTAACTTCTAATTACTGCGACGACCGACCTTTTAGAACTATATTCCATTCTAATCCTGAACTCCCCGTCCTCAAGATCAGTAACATCTATACAAAGCATAAATCATCATTCATTGATCCATCCAAAATATAAATTAAGAAAAATGTATTATTCACTCATCACGTACCTATATTTGCATATTCCAGAAATTTCGGTGCATGTATGGCATCAATATCTAAGTTACACATAAAAGGTGGAACGTCCATCGGTTGACTAACTGCGGGAAGAACCACTATGTTCTCCACTGCTGCCTCAACTCTCACATCCCGACTTCATAAGTAGCTTCGAAGCCCTCTTCACTGTCACTTTTTATTCTTTGTACACTTCAACTCTATCATCATCTATATCTGAATCCTTTTGAATTCCATTTGCGTCTACATTTTCAAAATCAACATACAGCTCAATCTTTGGCTGTCGCACTTGAGTCTGCTGGTGAATATGAAACATATTTTGCATACTCGCTCCGTCAATGATCAACATAATATCAAACTATATTATACTACCAAAAATTATAACGGGATTTTGATATAAAATACTGCTCACTCTCCTCAACATATCGTTCTTCATGCTTTGACAGAGATCCTTCTGAAGCTCCATTAATGTCATGGTGTATGGAACTACAAACGAAAATTGATTCTCACACATAAACCTCACTCCCTCATGAGTATTCTGTATAATTTCACCGTTGCGATACACTACCAAGTTTGCGGTACCCTCCATCACACCAGAAACACACTCAAACAACTCTTCTCTTCGCAATAAAATAGTACCGAGCTTTGCCTTATATATGAAGAACATTCAACACGCACACCACGTATTGCATCACCATCGAATCAAAGAGCGACACGTCAGCAACACACCCTTCACGTGTTGAAGCTGCCCTTGAATCAGACATCAACACGTCAGCAACACACCCTCCCCGTGGTGTCAACTCACCCTCCACGTGCTGCATTAGCGCGCCCCCACATATTAAAGCTGCCCATCTGACACGTCCACCAATATATAAATACACCAAAAACTTTCATTTCTATTAAAATCACCAATAAACTTTTCATATTATAAAAAATGAGCCCCAAGCCCTTTAAAGATTTGTTAGTGCATTTTAAGTTTAAACATTACTTCCCTCTTACCATTGATGGATAACAGCATATTCCATGATGCCATCTTCCATTTCTTCCAATTGGTGGCCCATCTAGGCCTCCTCCTCTCTTAACATGAATCAGGTGCCACCATTTTGGTTCAAAGTGATTAGGAATTCAGAAAAATTTTTCCCCCTTTCTTTTTTGGCTTCTACTAAGAAAAGTTGAAAGTTATTTATTGTTGTAATGGAAATAGGACAAAATTTAAAGAGACATGTGGTGTGAAGAAAGAAAATGCAATGAAGATTGCCAAGAAGTTTCTTTCCAGGTTTTAACTCATGATTATATTGCTTGCTAACGTGCGAATGTAACTCTCTCCGCATGCTTCCAAATTACTCCACCAGCTGAGCACAAAATGCTTGAAAATTAAAAAATCTACTAAATTTTATTTTGAAAAAACACTAAATAAGTTCTTTATCGATCATTTTTTTCAGAAATTGGATATACTACTTATCTAGTAAAGTGACCTTCAACTTATTATTAATAGAAATTAAAATTGTGTCTTTGTGAAATACATGGTTGTCTTTGGCATAAAGCACTTACAAGTTACACCAACAAATTGCTATCAAGGACTCTCTAATAGTTTTTTTTAAAATAAATTAAAAAATTTAATATCAGTAACTAAAAATAAAACTTCAAATTGGCATTACCCTAATCTAATGTCCAAAATATTAACACTTAAATTTTTAATCTATTTTATTTTTTTATCTTTTAAAAAACGTCTAAAATTTCATATAGGACTAACTGCCTTATCCGCACTGATAGGTATCTAACTTGCTTCCATCTAAATCCAATCATAGTAAATTGGCAACCTAATCTGCATCACATATTCTAGAGGTGTTCAAATTCAAACCGATCTAAATTAAGTCGCTCATTCAATTTAATTTAAACAGAAAATCGATTAAAATCGCACTAATTTGGATTTGATTGGATTATATTTTTTGCAAACCGCTGAATTTGATCGAATTTCGAATCTATTTTTCATAACCGATCCAATCCAACCCAAACCGCACAATGTGCTATAATATTATTATTTTATTATTATATTTACAATTATACTTATAACATGTTCAATTTATTATACGTTTTTCTATTATTCATGTATTATTATTTATTTATTTATTTTAACTAACCTATAATTTTATTTCTATTGTTATGTTATCGTTGGTTTTTTAAGATATTGTTAAGACTTATTATGTCATTATTGATTATTTAAAATTTGATGTTGAGACTTGTTATATGTATTTAATTTATTTATTTATTTATTTATTTTTTTGGTCAAGTAGATTGGACAGCCCCCAATCTTAGGTATTACACCCATGTTACACACACACAACACACTCACACACACTACCATGGGTAATTGGATATCATGGGTTCCTTAAACCAACGACCAGGCTCAGCTGGGACTAGAACCCGGGTGCAGCACTGTATGAGGTAGATAGTTAAACCATCTGTGCTGGACCTCTACTGCGTATTTAATTTTTTTATTTAAAAAATTGCAAATTCAAACGATCCAAACCGCTTGTAATCGGATCAATCTTTCCTTTTGGCTTGAAGCAGCGTCTAAAGGTAAGTGCCCACGAGAATCCTTGGTGGCTTGGGTGTTGGGAGTAGATGTGAATACGTTTTCAGAGGCAGAAAGCGGGGCAAAGCCAAGGGCTGAAGTCTAGTCCATCGTTGATACAACTCTTCGACAAGTCTACCCATCATTAAAGCAAGTATAGTTGGATCGGATTTTCAAAAAGAGTTCATCCAATCCAAACTGCACTGCACATAAATTAAGCGTTCGGATCGGATGACTTTTTTTCTTAAAATTGAACTAAACCGCATCGCGAACACCCTTAACATATCCTATTCGTCTAACTTGCAATTCTAATAAAATAATGTGAATGTTTGTAGTAATAATAATAATTCACTTGATACAATATTTAAAATTTTAGTTTTTATCTTTTATTTGAAATATTAAAAATAATGTTTTATTCTAAAAAAGAAAGTGTAAGGACTAACATTTTTATTAAAATATGGTCAGTATCTAACCAATAAAAAAGTGAGTAATTCTATACCATTAAATAAAATTTCACACCATTAAAAACATTAGTAATAACTAATTAATGATTATAAATTACAAAATTTGATATTCTCCTAAGTCCTAACACTCCTCATTTTAAAATACCAAAAACACAAATTAAAATATAATCAAAATATATGTGTGAAATAAATTAAAAAAAAAACCTATGGGAGATCCAGTTTTGAGAAACACCAGTCTTCATCTTTAACTAGATTGTACGGTATGATGCACGTTTTTGCGCGCGCCTTGGTTGCATTCTAGTGTTGTTGTAGGCCCCACTGAAAGCAGTTTCCTGTGTCCAATTCCCTCTCAAGTCTCAATCACAGATCTCAAATCGTTTTACATTAACTCCTTTGCTTCCACCCATTATAACGGTCTATCTGCTTCAACTTAATTTCCTTCTTCTCACTTCTCACTTCTCTCTCGCTCAGATCGCACGCTCCCAGCTTCTCACTCCTGCTGGCTGCTGCTGCGTTGCGTGCAAGGTAGCGTTTTTCATTTTTTTTCTTTTATTATTTATTTTAAAAATTTTATGGAATTCTGCATTTCTGAGCTGGTTGTTTCTCTTTTTCTTCCAAAATTCCTTATTTGACGAAGCAGCATTTGCAAACTTGTAAGATTGTAATTATCTTGCACTATTGATGAATAAGCGTTTACCATACAAGTTCGATTATGTGTCTGCTGGAGGATATAATGAAGTTTTGGACAATGTTCATATACTCTTGTGTCTTTATTGCTTGATGAAGCAAACAGTTGCCTTTGAGGGGGGAAAAGTTGTTGATTTGCATTTTTGACCATATCTTTGCTTAAACCTTGATGAAGGGGTTCAACACTATGCAGGTTTTGGTGCTAATAATAAGAATAAATGGCTGCCCGGAAACCTGGTTTGATTGCATTGTTTGATGTTGATGGGACTCTTACAGCCCCAAGGAAGGTATTTCTTCTTCTTGAGCCAATGGCATTACTATTGTATAGATAAAAAAAATATATTAATGGAGCAATTTGATGTGTTCTGAGTCAGATTTATTGTCTACAAGTAGTTTAAGGTTACTAATTAGGGTTTGGATTCTGTTTCTCTCTCCAAAGAAAGCTACTAGTAGCCTCTTCAAATTCAATTATAAAATATACCCGATGCATATCTTTTAATATTTGAAAGTATTCCTTTTTATTTTTTTATTTCTTTTTTAACACGCATTATCCCAACTTCCATTTCTGCCTTCACTATTGCAACTTCCATCAACACTGTTCAGTAGTTTCATTTGTTTGGCATGAAGTTGTATGAATAATTTTTATCTCCATGAGAAGTCCATAAAAATAAGTTCTGTATTCCAACTGTGCCCACTCTCAACCAAGAGAAAGAAAAACATTCCCACTTCCAACAGCTCAAATGCTGCACAAACTAGTCATCAATGTTGAATTTGACTCTGGGTCTCTTTATGAAACTAGATAATCTTTTAACAAATTGAAGTCATATTTTTTTTATTTTTGTATTGAAATTGATGAATTGATTGAATAAACCTAGATTATTCAAAAAGTGAAGAGCATACTCGTATGAATAAAGGCACCAATAATTATCATATATTTCAATAATTAAAGAGCAAAGAGAAGGAATAATGATGGCAAAAGAGAAACAAGAGGAAGAGGAAGAAATGAGCCCATGTTTCTCAATCAACACTCCAAAGATCGTTCACCAAGATCATCCATCAACCACCACCATTGTCAATGTTTATATTGGACATGATGGAGGCAGATCAAAATTTATTAATGGTGTTGCAGTTCTTTCAAAGGATAAGGCAGCAATGAGATGCGGCAGTACTTTCTTTTCCTCTTATTTGAACAGTGAAGGTCTGAAAAGAAATAAAAAACAAAGCATGAGTACTTTTTAAATATGAAAAAATATGCATGGGGTTATTTTATAACTATGAAGTGGCTACCAATAGCCTCTCTTTGAAGAAGGCTACTGAATCCAAAGCCTACTAATTATAGCATGCTATAACACCATAATGCTGAAGAAAACTAGAAATCTGGATTTATTATGATTGTTTAGTCTTGCATCACCTTTATTTATTGTTTCCTACTCGAATTCAAGGTGGTGACTCCAGAGATGTTGGTGTTCATGCAAGATCTAAGGAAGGTAAATGAGCCGGATTTTGTTTTTCAAAAAAAAAAAAAAAGTTTACATGCATTTCTTTTCTTAATCCATACGTGACCATTCATAGAACCTGCTTTAAAAGTCCTTTCCTTTTTCCTAGTACAGGTTGTAACAGTTGGAGTTGTGGGCGGTTCTGACCTTGTAAAGATATCTGAGCAACTTGGCAGCACAGGTTAGCTACAAGCATCTCTCAGATTTCTGATGCTATAATTTTGTTATGCGAAACCACTTTGAGAAAATTGATTGTAGTGTTCCTTCTCATTGCTTAATGCTAATTAATTCTATTATGTGGTTTCTTTTTCATGTTTGTTTTGTTTCTTCTTTGCTATTGGCTGAAGTTGGGAATTATGTTTGCTGATATAAGCTGAGAATTCAATTTTTACTTTTCTCTACTTTTGTCAAATCATGCATCTTTGATAAGCTATTAGAATGAAATCAAAAGGATCTATCTTTTGAATATACCCCCTTACTGTTGCAGTTACCAATGACTATGATTATGTATTTTCTGAGAATGGTCTTGTGGCTCATAAGGAAGGAAACCTCATTGGAACCCAGGTACACCTCATAAACAAGTTGTAAATTTCCCTGTTTACAGAGCTTGAAATCATTCCTTGGTGATGAAAAGCTCAAGGTAAGGCCCGAATTTCCATTCAAGCCATATTGTTTGAGACTGAGCCAACCATGCTGATTACCTCCTAACTGCATATGGGGATAATTTTGCTGCAGGAATTTATTAATTTCACACTTCATTACATTGCTGACTTGGATATCCCTATTAAGAGGTTAGCGATATTCAGAGGTTAATCATATACATTTCATTTTTGTTGCAGGAAACTTATAAATCACGTTTTGTCACAATCTTTTCAGGGGAACATTCATAGAATTCCGTAGTGGAATGCTGAATGTGTCACCAATCGGGCGAAACTGCAGCCAAGAAGAAAGAGATGAATTTGAGAAGTATGACAAGGTGAGACATCTTGGTCATGTGAATGCTAATTAGAATTTCGGTCTCTATAATTTGATACTATATTTCTTTTAAAAGTTTGCAACGCATGTTCTCAGATTCACAACATTCGTCCGAAAATGGTTGAGGTGCTTCGTGAAAAGTTTGCTCATTTTAATCTGACATTTTCCATTGGAGGGCAGATAAGCTTTGATGTAAGTGATGATCTTCATGCTGATGTGGCAAATGTGTTAATGGTCAAGTTATAAGTGAATATATCTTAATTTGAATCTGCTCTTCAGGTTTTCCCTCAAGGTTGGGATAAAACATACTGCCTTAGATACCTTGAAGATTTTAATGAAATTCACTTCTTTGGTGACAAAACCTACAAGGTTAGTCCTTAAGTTTATTATGCAATACGCCTGTAGAGTATCAAACACACATCTGTAACTCTGTACCATTGTAGATTTTTTAATTCTATAATGCTAGTCGCTACCGAACCTTTGTCTATGATTTATCAATGTTACATCTCTGTGTAAATCCTTAAAGTGAGCTGGGGCAAAAAATTCTGTAACAACTAACAAGCAAATAATTGTCTATTTATGGAGACTGCATGAACTTTTTTTTTCTCCATTTTGGGCCTATTTCAAATAATTTACCAAAATGATAATGCTTTTAGAATTTATATATTTATTGAAATTTTTTACTGCCAACTGTTGCAACCCAAAACTGAAGCTATATGTCTATTTTATGGTGTTACCATAGGATGAAGATTAATTAATTTCCTACATTCTTATCTTGTAATTTTCTTTGAGCAGGGTGGAAATGACCATGAAATCTATGAATCAGAAAGGACTATTGGCCACACAGGTTAGTTGCTTTCTAACTTAAATCATAACATGTGAAAATGACTGAGTTTTGGTTACAATGGCATGCTGAAACAATTTCATTTTAAATAAAGACCATTTGTATTCATTCCTTTTCAGTTACAAGTCCTGAAGATACCATGAAGCAGTGCACAGCTCTCTTCCTTAAAAATTGAATTTGCTGAAGCAGTGTTTCCATTGAGAACCACTATTGAGGAAGTATCAAATACATGTGATCACAAGATGCAAATCACTGTAATTTTGGTTCCCCAATTTTGTAATTTTGTTGGCATTTTTATATATTGGATTTGATAAATAAGCATGTCATGCAGTTAAATTGTTTCAAATCAATCTGTTAAGACTTAAGAGTGATGCGGCCAACTCATAACATGACAGTGTTGCTGCCACTAGATTTAACTTATTTTATGTTCAAAACAACTAAAGAAGCTTGTTTCTTGTTTCTACTTCTTATTTTTTGGGAAATGGATATTTATTATTCGTATTTTGATAATTCTTTTTTAACAAATTCATGCAAATATATAATGCA
This sequence comes from Arachis duranensis, assembly GCF_000817695.3. Classification (NCBI taxonomy): domain Eukaryota; kingdom Viridiplantae; phylum Streptophyta; class Magnoliopsida; order Fabales; family Fabaceae; genus Arachis; species Arachis duranensis. The sequence continues at coordinate 22,069,435 of NC_029774.3, read as the reverse complement.
AAAAAAAATCATGTATACAATGAAATTATCAAATATAGAAGTGGTAATATCACCATCCATTTTCTAAATACATCTCAATTTCAAGAGAAAAAAGAAAAACAAATTAAAATTACAATTAGCTTTAAAATAAAAATAAAAGTTGAAATTATTTTCTCAAACAAAATGTACTTCCAATTCATAGTTTGGCTGAATATCAGTACTCACATTCTTTAGTCCCAAATTTCAATTATATCTAAAAATGATAAGGAAGCTACACATGCATATAACCAAAATGTAGAAGGAGGACCAAATCAAGAAACTTGAGCAATTGGTCTCATTTGAGTTATAATTTATTCATGAAATTAAGACTCAGAATAAATACAAGAGCTTTCTTTTCACTACTTGTATCCTATACCACTAGATTTGACATTTAATTCAACAATCTTCTAAACAAAAAATTGATGGAATAAATGATATTACATGGTTTCACTTGTTTATTCAAAATTATGCATCCTCTTTGCAGAGATGAGTGTATTCTGGAGAAGCATTGCTATGGTCATTGGACCAACTCCTCCAGGAACAGGAGTAACAGCCGAGGCAACTTCTACGGCTTCTTCATAACAAACATCTCCAACCAGTCTATAACCTCGAGGGCTATTCGGATCCTGTCTCAAACCCCCCAAATACACACGGATTGGTTAAATAACCTTGATTTTAAAATTTATGCATTTACTTGTTTTTTTCATTATTCATAAAAACACAACCAAGATAAAGGACTTAAATCAAATCTACTAACCTCTACTGGGTTGATTCCGACATCGATAATTACTGCACCAGTTTTTATCCAGCTTCCCCTAACCATGTTTGGCTGCCCAACAGCCGAAATGATAATATCTGCCTGCTTTATGATCTCTTCAGGATTATTGGTTCTTGAATGGACGACAGTGACAGTAGCATCTTCCCTCTAGGAAAATTATATATACACACACACATGTTTGATACAAAAAAAAAAAAGAGCCAGTTATATTTAAATAAAACAAATTTTGAACTGTTTATAACTTTTAAAGTTTTGACTAATGAGATGTTTACCTGCAGCAAGAGAGCAGCTGGCATTCCTACGATATTGCTCCGACCAATTACAACGGCCCTCTTTCCTTTAATAGAAATGCCGTGTCTGTGAAGTAGCTCTATGCACCCCTTTGGTGTACAGGGAACAAATAGTGGTTCTCTACCACGCATGGCAAGACGACCAATATTTAATGGATGAAAGCCATCTACATCTTTCTCAATTCTAACAGCATTCAGGACATTTTGCTCATTCATATGCTGTCATAAGGCCAAGGAAAATTAATAAAGCTTCCAATGAAAGTCATTAAGTCACTCTTATCTATTAGTGAGCAGCAAACTCAGCTATAAGTTATTGATCTTTCGTGTATGAAAAGCTTGACGTATTTCCATGAAAATATAGGAAACTTAGCATAATTTAGAATACTTTTCCCTTAATATAAAATGAAGTTAGAGATGTAGAAGCATACAGAAGGTAAAGGTAACTGAACAAGAATGCCATGAACTGAAGGATCATCATTGTAGCCTGAAATATGCTTCAATACTTCTTCTTCTGTGGAATCCTCAGCCAAATGTACTTCCAAAGAATTGATTCCAACAGATTCACAAGCTTTCTTCTTGTTACGCACGTAAGTAGCAGAGTCCTTTCTATCTCCAACCAGGATTACAGCTAACCCTGGAATCACACCAATAGCTTCTTTCATCCTGGAGACTTCAGCTGTTATCTCATCTCTGATCTGCTTTGATACCGCTTTTCCATCAATCACCTTAGTATTAGTCCCAGTAGTCAGGGATGCTGCACACATAATCATATTAAAAAATAAACATATGAACATAACTTAGCAAAACCTTTCTCATACAATAGCAATAGAAAGGATTCATTGTCACGTGCATGTAAGAGAATCACATGCCCAATCCAAGTCTAATATCTTGATCAGACATAAGGCTTCAAATTCTTCATTGTACAAATTATCATCTAGAACCTAATCAGCAGGTAACTGAGGTAAAATTCATGCTAAATTCCAAAGCTTATCCATTTAATTCTACAATGTCACTAGCAGGCTATGTTGAATCAACACAGGCAGACACAAACACTGGCAATCTCAACCAAACAGAAACTCAAATCCCCCCACCAAAAAGAAAAAGAAAACTAGACCCTAAACCCTATTGAATGTAAAAAAAGTCACTAGCACCATTCAAGTTGAATGTAAAAGAGACTGCTTTTTTTTTTTTGCCCTTTAATGCCATAACTACACTAGATAGCTACAAAATAACAAAAGAAGGGTACCACAAATGAACCCATCAAGCTAAAACTAAACGGAGGTTTCAAATAGACAAAAAGCGGCAGAAAAGTTGAGAGCTTTGTTTGTACCATGGGGAAAAACAACATGGGGCAGTGAAGGAGCTGCTGCGGAAGAGTGAAAAGTGAGGCACCGGAGATAGGTGGGGCCCCTCTGTAAGGGGTGGCAGTGGAGGCGGCGGCGGAGGCATCCCGGTGGGAGCAGGCGGTGGGCGGTGGAAGAAGTAGAGGCACAGGAATGAGTTAGGAACATCATTGAAATGGAAGAACATGAAGAAGCAGCAGCAGAAGCCATTAGTATTAGTTGACAACACAACGCAGGTTTAGTGATCAAATGTTGCCTCTGTTTTTTGTTTTTCTCACTTCTTGGAGAATAGATTCTCCATTTTTTTTATTCTTTTTAACTTTTCCTTTTATGTTTATTTATTTATTATAAAGTATGTTGGTGGTCTTCAGTGTTTTATAATTTTAACCATTATTTATTCATTATAAATGCTAAATTATTATTTATGTATGTAAATTTCGAAAAATATACGTACATATTATATTAATTTATGTGTGTAAATTTTGATAAATATAGATATAAATTTTATAATTTTTGTATATAAATATTTATAAATATAAATACAAATTATTATTATTAAGTGTTGGTTTAAAATTATGTATGAAAATTTTATAAAATATAGACATAAATTATATTAATTTATGTGTACAAACTCTAGTAACTAGACACCAAAAAAAAAACTCTAGTAACTATTTCGTAAAAAGAAATGTTAAGTATTTTAACTTTTTTTAATACAACAAAACGTTATGAAAAAAAATTGGAAACCAGTGCAATTAACTTTATATAAAATTGATAAATAAGAGTCGTTAAATGATAATTTAGTCAAATTTATCAAATTATTTAATGATTCAATTTTATTAATTTTTTTTTTTTTTAGGATAGATAAATATACTTTAGATTACATTTTTTTTTCTTTTTGTAGATCCATTAAAATTAATTGCACTGGGATTTTGGTTTGATGTATTTGAAGGATAACCAAAATGCATAAGCAATATCCAACCAAAAAAAAAAATACATAACTAAAATAATATCTAGACAAAAATATCAAAAGATTAACATGACAACACTAAGAATAGAAGTGTTTATAGATCAAATTGTATCTGTAAACATGTGGTAAAATTTGTATCTGATCAGTAAATTGCGAATATAATTCGATTCGCAAAGAATATGGGTGTTCAAGGATTGGATTGGATCTGTAGATTTACAGTAAATATCTATATCTGATCCGCAAATTGCGGATATAATCCGATTCATAGACCGAATCCGATCCGTACCCTTAAAGGATTGGATCATGGATATCTAGTTTACATCCGCGTATCTAATCCGCAGATCTATGAATCCGCACAATTAATAATATATGTGTGTTACTTCAGTTCACCCTAACCCTAATCTTCACATTCTTCCCTAGCCACCATCGAAAAGCCAAAAACTGCTTGTCGATGATCTCCTTCTGTTCCTCCTTCCTCGTGGCGTTCTTCCCCCTTCATTAGCTTGTTGTGTTCTCGCCGCTGCTTCTTCAGTGACAGTGGTCCTTTCGTTCTCATCACCTCGCCGCCTCGTCACCTCGCATCGCTGTCTCATCGCCTCGCATTCTCGTCGCCCTGCCGTCAGTGGTACTCAAGAAGAAGCCACATTGTCGTCCTCGTTTCAGTTCCCACGATAGTCTATGGTGCTATTTTCTTGCCACCTTGACGTCCTCCATGCCCATCATCCTCCGTTCCTTTCGGTTCACCATCCTCCTTTCAACGATTCAACATCCTTTCCTTTCAAGTAATTTTTTTATGAACATCATTTAAATTTTATGATTAATCCTCTGTTACTTATTTTTAAAGAATTAATGAATTATGCTGTTGTTATTGTTATATGAAATTGTTTAAGAGTGTTTTTACTCTTTTGAGTTTAGGAGTTACTTGAACAAAATCGTAGAGGGTAGGTTGGAGATACGATTAGCGGTGGAAAAAAGTCAGGCGGCCTGCTAGGGGCCTATAGCCTGGCCTGTGTTTAGGCTGGCCTGGCCTAGCCTGTTATAAAATAGGCACAGGCTCAAGCTCTTGAAAAAGCCTTAATACGTTAATTAATTAGTTTTATTGGCCTGTTACACTTGTCTGAACCTATTAAAACATAATTAAATATATAAATAATTTTTTATTATTATCAAATTTATGAAATATTTTAAATTTATTATATTTTATTATAAATATTTTTGTATATTTAAAATATTTTAAAAAATTAAAATTTTTTATAAATATTAAATATGACATATTATATATAAATATTTTTATTAAAAAATAAATTTCTCAAATAATATATTTATTTTTGTAAAAAAATTATCAAACCTTTTAACAGGCTTTAGGCCAGGTTTAGTACTTTAAAAAAAGTCTATAGCAGACTGCAGGCCAGACTCAGGCCAATTAACTACATGACAGGTCTGGCCTGTTTCCACCCCTAGACACGATATTGCCGCCATCCTTGATTCTGAATTCCTAATGTCCTGAGTTCATCATTCCCGATGGTGGGGAGTGTTTCTGCAAAAACTCTGACGCTCAAGTTAGCATGGGTCACAAAAGAACTAAGTTAATTAGAGATCATAACTTAGTGCACGTATTTGAAATAG
>NC_029774.3:22006659-22064322 GCF_000817695.3 Arachis duranensis | reverse complement strand
ATTATGGTGTTACAAGCTTCACTTATGTGCATTGCTATTTTTACGAGGTACTCTCATCGTAAGAAACTTGATGTCTTATTGTGGTCTCTTTTCATATAATGCTTTTAGGCCTATATATAGTCAATGTTGTAATATTCTCCTTTAATAGTAAAATGATGGTTATAATGTAACAATTAACCTCATAAAATTGAGTTATTAGCATGGTTCTGAAAATCAGACCGGATCGACTGGTCAAACCGATTCAACCGGGAATCGATAATGCAAGCGGTCTGGTCCTCCACCTATAACCGCTCGAGAAAAAAAATTGAAAAACCATTGAACCGGCTGAGAACCAGCCGGTTGAGCCAGACCGATAACCGACCGGTTCAGATAAAATGACACTGTTTTTAAATTTGTTAAAAAAAAAAGAAGACCCGTGAACCAACCCCCTTCTTCCCCCAATCATTCATTCATCTCACGCCATCGTCGCCAAACCCTAGCACTCTGAAGCAAAGGAACCCCGAACCCTAGCCCTCCATCGTCACTGCCGTTACCAGGTCCTCAGTGCCACCGCCGTCCCCAGGTCCTCAGCACCGCTGCCTCTTCCTCTTCTCCGTGTCCGGAACCCAGTAACTCAGCAGGTCCTCTTCGTCTTCGCTGGCTTCTTGAACCCAGATTAGTGGCTCCTCGTCTTCATCTTCTTTGAACTTCTTCTTCAATTTTTGTTCCATTTTTCTTCAATTCTTCTTGGGTCTTGGCTTGAAGTTTGCTATTTTTTATTTTTGTTGCTAATTGTTCTTGATTTTTAAATGTGAAATTATTTAATTTTTTGTTGCTAATTAGAGTTTTTGTGAGTAGTTATGGTCAAACCAAACATAATTGAGCAGTTAAGAAATACTCATCTCATAGGAAAGTCTCGTCTTTTGAGGCCAAAGATTCTTGCTGTGCAGTAGGAATGAATGCTTGACCCCTGACTTTTGATTTTGTATCCTATTAGCCTAGACATGCCATATTGTATAAATTTTGTAACTAGTACACCTTCTAGCTTATATTTATCAACTTGCATTGTCATCTTTTCAATGTGTAGACAAATCAAAATTGATTTTTAATTTCTTTACATCCTAGACAAACAAATGTTATGTTTGTAGTGGAGACTCTCTTTTAAATTCAAATAATAAATTGTTCTTCTTTCGGTTAATTTTGCTTTGATTTCACTTAATACTTGCATACACCTCAAGCTTTACTATGTTTTGAGCGATAGTATTAATATGTTTTGAATTATCTACTTGAAACTTTATTAGGGAACAGCTCAAAGTTGGGAGTGGAGTAGCTTGCAGCATTGAAAACCATCAGCACAATGAACTGATAATGGAGGCAGTCATAATAATAAATAACATGCCAGTAGACAACACTGAGTGCTTCAGGAAGTATGGTGATAAAACAGAGGTTTCTTATTTTAGAAACTTTATATTTTAGAAACCAAAAAATTGATCCTATTTTAGCTATCTTTCTAAAGATGGTTTACTCAGACTCAATTTATGAATTTTCACCATCATCTGAAAACACATTTGATTGGAAGCTTGGAAAATATTTAATACTATCAATGTATTAACTATTAAACAAACATGTTCTATATTTTATATTATAACAATAAACATGTTCTATAATTTTTATTGTGTTGATGATTTATTGATTGTTTTTTATTGTGTTGATGAGAGTTGTTTTATAATTTATTTATTATTTTATTATAAAACGATTTTTTCGGTTAAACTACAGTTGGACCGGTTGAACCAATGAACTAGTAAACCAGTGAGTAGAATGGTTCGATGACCGGTCCGATTCTCAGAACCTTGGTTATTAGGCATTAGAATGAGTTACGAGAATTTAGTGTTCTCTTTGTGACATATTCTTTAGAATCCAAGAGAATACTTAATCATCAAATTGGTTCCTTAAAACTTCTTATACTCTTGAACCTGATTCTTAGTATTGGATTTATAAAAATATTCCAGAATAGACCCCCCAAATTCAGCATGTCTTTAAAGATTTTTTGAGTTTCAGATCTCAACCCAAGTGTCTCATCCTTTTAAAGTGGAGCTTTTTATTTTGCTTATTTTTCTTATGAAGTCTGAACTTTAACCATAACTTCTATTAATCGTAGGTTACCACCTCGATTTATGAGTTTGAAAATTAGATTTTTTTAATCAGAGTTTGCATATTATGATTTTAGGATCAAGAGTCAATATTTTCATTCCTTGAATGTCAAATTTTCTCTTCATTTTTTTATTTTTCGGTTTCATGGACTTCCTGTGGTGAGTATCCCCAATTCATAGCTTGTAAGCTCGAGTGTTTGAGTTTTTAGGATTTTAAAGAAGACATATCAAAATGAATCAATATTTATTAAATTTATTATGTTTAAAATAGTAACTCAATCATGTTGAGTTTAAAATAAAAAAATTATTTCTCTTAAAATAATTGCATAATGGTTTTTTTTATTTTAAGTGCAATCTATCTAAATGAAACTTTTTTCGATCTAACGCAATTATTTAGATAATTGAATGATGAAATTTTCTAATTTAGATTAGTTGATTCATGAATTTTTTTCAATAAATAATTATTAAAATATTATTCTTTTATTTCTACCACAAATTTTATATTATTATTTTTTAATATGCTCTAAAATATTTTATAAAATTTTAATAAAATAAATCATACCTTTATTTATCTAAGTATGAATGTGGTTTGATTTTAAGGAGCTTAATTAGGATTTTCAATATCAGAATAAATTTCCGTCTTCTAATTTTGTAAACTTCGATCTCTGGATGTCAAGTTCTATTTTTTGTGATAAATTTGTAAATTTTTTTTCTAATTTCTTACTTCACAACTTTACATTGTTACTAACCCTCCAAATCATTGATCATTTAATTAGTTTAGCAATTATAGGCATTTGAAGTGTATAGTGATATGGTGACAAATTTAAGTTTCTAAACCTTTCGATCTCTTTAGTGGAATTTTTGTATTACGTATTTTAATGCTTGTCTTTTGTGATTATGCATTCTTTGCTCTTTTTATTACATTGTTCACCTTGTGAATATGTGTTGTGCTAAACTCATCTCGAGGTAGAACTTAGAATAAAGAGAATGTAACAAGCGACATGTTTCCACAGACGGTGCCATTGTTCAGAAGTGTTTTTACTCTTCCAAGTTTAGAAGTTACCTAAACAAAATTGTAGAGAGTGGGTTGGAGATACGATGTTACCACCATCCTCCTATTGTAAGTTTCTAATGTCCCAAGTTTGTCATTCCTAATGGTGGGGGATGTTCCTACAAGGATGTTGACGCTCAAATTAGCATGGGTCACAAGAGAAATTAAGTTAGATATCATACCTTAGTGCACATATTTGGAATAATACATATATTGTGAGGTTATAATGTTACAATTTTATTTTATATGGGTTGCTCTTTTCATGAGCTACTCTCATCATAAGATACTTGATGTCTTATTGTGATCTTTTTTTATATGATGCTCTTAGGCTTATATATAGTCAATGTTGCAATATTTTCCTTTAACAGTAGAATAATAATTACAATATAACAATTAACCTCATAAAATTGAGTTATTAAACATTAGAATGAGTTATGAGAATTTAGTGTCCTCTTTGTAACATATTCTTTGGAATCCGAGTGAATACTTAATCATCAAACAGGTTCTTTAGTACTTCTTATACTTTTGAACTCGGTTTTTAGTATTGGACTTATAGAAATATTCTAAATATGAGGTGTCGATATGAATTGTCTGCTTGTAGAATTGTCTTGTCTGGAATGACTGATAAGTAAGTACAAACAACACAAGTGGGTTTGATGTGGAGAACATTCCTACTCCAACAAGTGTTGCTGCATCGACGCCTTCTGAATAAGCAACGGATAGATGGTTGTTGAAATTTTAAAAGGCTTCACTAATTCACTTGATGGCTGGTGATTTAAGGAGAAGGGTTCAACTTGTTTCAATATTATTTTATTTCAAACATTTGCGGCTGCTTTAGACAAGTAGACTTTTAGTTTGTTTTTAATATTGTTGTTTAGTGATTATTGGAAATGCTTGTTGAAAGCTTTGGTATTATATTTAGTTGTTTGTTATTTATATATTATATTATTTTATTTTATTTTATTTACAAAAAATTTGTTTAAAAATATTTTAAAAATAAATAGGTTTAAAAGTGTGAAAGAAATATTTTTTTGAATTTTTACATAGAAATATACTTTTAAGAACGTTTAAGTTTTGCGAATATATCCAATCCAACACTAAAAAATGCGGATATAGTATCTAATCTGATGAGAAGTGTTCGAATCGGATTGAAATTTTGCCTATATCCAATCCGATCTGCGTACACCACGTTAAGAAAATACATCAGCGACATTTTATTATATGAAAGCACCAGGTCATAAATTAGGATTTTTTAAATGAATAAAATAAATTTTTTATTTACGAAAATAGATAATTTGTAGCGTTTTTACCAATTTGTATTGCATTACTTATCTTGTTTACAGTGTAAACGAAATAAATGTGTTGTGTAAATGAGATAAGACACGTGTGCCGTTGCAGTATCATGTTTGCACATGTGTTATGATACGTAGCTTATCTCGTTTACACAATTATTTCTTTTACACTGTAAACGAGATAAGGTTTAGACACGCCTATATAAGGAACTTGTTCACAGAGCCTCTTTTGTCACTTTCATTGTCCATTACCTTCATTTCTCCCTTTCTCGGACATTTCTCTTAATATTTTTAAAATACTCGGATATTATGGCACGCGCGGATGCACGAGACGGAGATATCAACCGCTTGAACGCGACTTGACACATTGCGAGAGCGATCGACTTCCAAGTTAGTGTTGTTGTTTCCGCTTTTAAATAAATGAGCATATAATTATAATAAGGGTACTTTTATAGATTCGGTGTTGTTACACATGTAAAATAGGTGGTCATGTTATTAGAATTTGTTGGATTGTGAAATGTAGAAATAAGTAAATGTTAATTAATTAATTTAATTGAGATTATTAATTAATTTAATTAAAATTATTAGTTAATTTAATTTATTTATTAAATATTTATTCTATTTTTGCATGTATTTAAATCAAATTTTATATTTTATATTTTAATTTTGAATATGTTACACTGATGTTTCATAATTTTTTTAAATATTTGATATTTATAGTTAATTATTTTAAAATATGTGTTGAGTTTGGAAAACTTGAATTATAGTGATCAAATATTATTAATATATTAATTAGAAAAATTGTTAATTTTATATTTACTTCAAGTTTGGTTAATGGGTTTGTTAGTATGCAGGAAAAATAAAATAAATTTTTATGTTGGGCTAAAAGGGCAATATAAGCCCAATGTGATAAAATTGTGATCAGCCTTTGTGCAAAAATTTCATGCAGTGTGCCTGAATTATTTAAAAGGGATAGCAAAGCTAATTGGCCAGAAAACTAGTGTGTAGCCCAAGATAATTATTCTTTGTAAACCAACAAAAGGCTTTGGTCCGAAATTAAAAGAAGAGAGAAAGACTCCAAACAAAGCCACGGTTACCTACTACATTGTGGAATAGAATTCAAAATTTGGTTACCTACTACATTGTGGAATAGAATTCAAAATTCAAATGAATTAATTGCTTGCATAGGTAATTGAAACATAAAATTAAATTGAGTTAATTTTATATTGAATGCTTTGTCTCTTCTCTCTTCTCTCTCTCTTGGTTTTCGGTTGTCACTTCAATTAGAGAAAAGAAGAAAGAGCAAGTTATCAAAGAAATAAATAGTGAAGCTAATGGAAGAAAAAAAAAGGCTAGGTTGATGATGACCTTTGCAAAAGAAAGATCCGAAGCATGGTATGACTAGATCTTTGCCATTGAAGACAAGATTTCAAGAGGAGCTTCAAGATTTTCCATACCAAGAATAGGAAAGATCCGTCTCGATCAGAAAAGAAGATCTCAGTGGCAAAGTTCATTTCCATTTCTGTTATTCCAAGACAGAAGGTAGCTATTGGAGCTACGAAGAGGAAGAAGCAAATATGGAAAGGAAGGAACTGTCAAAGATCAGAGGATCATCAATGGTCACTGTTTTTTTTTTTGGAGCCAAAGTCAAGATCAAGGGCTCAGAGTGAAGGAACTTGATGAGAATGGTTGAGAGAGGTATATGCATATTGATTTTAGCTTTGGTTTTCCTTCTCTCTCTTCTCTGTTCGAACTGGCTATATGTTAGAAAAGATGTTGGTGGCTTAGTTGAACTGGTTTCAATCTTGGAAGCTTCCCCTTCTATAATAAGGGTGAACGGATAAGGGTTAAGATCAAGGAGAGAAAGCATAGAGTTCTCATAGCTACCCTAAGCTAATAGAAGTTCTTCTCCTTTAATGGGTTTCATTTTGTTTTCTTTTCTTTAGTTTTGTTTGCCTGTGTCTCATGGTGAAAAAAGGCAAATAGAGTGAGGTTTGTAAGAAAAATCCAGTGAGAGAAAAAAGGCAGTGAGCATAATTAAAAAAAAAGTCATAAACATCTCAGAGTTTCTTTGTTCATCTGTATATTGTGTTTCATGATCCTGTGGGGATTCTCTTGCAAGTTGGGTTAGCACTTTGCAGTTGAAAGCTTGGTAGGTGTCCAAGTCAAGTTCAGATTTGGGGATAGAATCTGGATTTATCCCAGATAGGATTGGATAGATCCTAGGGAAGAATTGGTGTATGTAATCTTTTGATTATAGTGAAATTCTATCATTATTGTTTTGGAAACTGGATGTAGGCTGCATTGCACTTAATAGCTAAACCAGGATACTTCTGGATGTGATTCTCTCTTTCTCTTCTACTTCTATTTTGTTTCTGTTGCGTTGGAGACAAAATTGAAAAATATCTCCTAAACAGTTACGAGACAAAAAGAAAATGTCTTTTGACTTATTATGAGATAAAAAGCAGAAATATCTCTTGAAGTTCTTTTAAAAGGCAGAAAGTAATATTAAGAAAAAAAGGGGCTAAGATTCAACCCCCAACTTCTCTTAGCCACTAATTACCATCAATTGGTATTAGAGCTTGGTCTTAAAGAGATCAAGCTTTGCAGCTTGGAGAAAAGATCTTGATGGCGGTTAACAGTTGCTCAAATATGGTGCCCTACACTCTGACAAAAGGGCAGTCAAGCAATAAACCTTCACTCTTCAATGGAAAGAACTACAGTTACTGGAAAGAAAGAATAATGAAGATATTTGTTCAATATGTGGAAGATAATCCTGGATAGTCCACAATTTTCAACCATTATAGGAGCTGATGGTGTGGTTACTCTCAAAGGTGAAGCTGATTGGAATGATGATGACAGAAAGAAAGTAGAGCACAACACCAAAGCTGCCAACTTTTTCAACTGGGCAGTCAGCTTCGAGGAATACTGATAAACCACTATTTTATGATTTATATTGTGCTTAATTGAGTGGTTTTTATCAAGTCCTCACTTACTTATTCATATAATTTGCATGATTTTACAATCCTTTCCTTATTATGTGATATATGTGAAAACATGTTTCCTAAGCTTTAAAACTATTAATTTTAATTATCCTTTATTACCATTCGATGTCGTGATCTGTGCGTTGAGTATCTCAGGCTTCATAGGACAAGAATGGCTTAGAGGATGGAAAAGAAACATGCAAAAGTGAAAAGAACAACAAAAATGAAGTATTTGAGGAACTGGCAGCGACGCGCACGCATGGACGACGCGAACGCATGCCTCGCGCAGAACACAAGCGACGCGTACGCGTGATCGACGCGTACGCGTGATCGACGCGTACGCATGACAAGGAAATTCCCCAAATGACGCGCGTGCGTAACCCACGCTCACGCGTGACAGACGCCACGTGCAGAAAACTGCAGAATTCGCCCCCGGCGATTTCAGGCTGTGTTTTGACCTAGTTTTCAGCCCAGGAAACACATATTAAAGGCTACAAAATGGAGGAATCAAAGGGGGAGAGATGATCATCTCATTATTCACAATTTTATGTTTTAGATGTAGTTTTCTAGAGAGAGAGAGGCTCTCTCCTCTCTCTCTCTTAGGTTTTAGGAATTATGATTTCTCTTGATTTTAGGATTATTTCTCCATGATTCCAGGTTCAATATTCCTTTACTTTTATTTCTCTTCTACTTTTAATCATTCCATTACTTTGATTTATGAACTCCATGTCAGATTTGATTTTCTATTTAATGCAAATTGAGGTATTTCAGATTTATTACTTCTCCTATTAATTGTTATCAATTGATGTTTTAAATTATATTTTCTCTTCTTGGCTTTGGTTGGGTAATTGGTGGCACTTGAGTTATCTAACTCCTTTGTTGATTGATAATTAGAAGTTGCTGATTAATTTGGATCCCTCTAAATCTAGTATTTCCTTAGGAGTTTACTAGGACTTGAGGAATCAAGTTGATTGGTCCACTTGACTTTTTTTATTCAGTAAGGGTTAACTAAGTGGGAGCAATGAACAATTCTCATCACAATTGAGAATGATCTGTTCTTGCAATTGGAAGTTGTTGGCTAATTCTGTATTTACTAACGCTAGACCTTCCCAAGGGAGAGGATTAGGACTTGTGAATAAGAGTTAGCTCAACTACTTGACTTTTCCTTATTCGGTAAGGGTTAACTAAGTAGAAACAACAACCTATTGCTATTAACCTTGGGAAATTTAATTCTCATACCTTGCCAAGATATTTTACAGTCGTTAATTTATTTTCTCTGCAATTCACTTTTCTTATTTCTCAATCCAAACCCCCAAATTTACATGACTCATAACCAATAATAAGAACACCTCCCTGCAATTCCTTGAGAGACGACCTGAGGTTTAAATACTTCGGTTATCAATTTATTTAGGGGTTTGTTACTTGTGACAACCAAAACTTTTGTACGAAAGGGATTCCGTGCCGGTTTAGAAGCTATACTTGCAACGAAGATTTATTTTGTGAAAATTCTAGACCACACAGGAATTCAGTTCGTCAAAATGGCGCCGTTGCCGGGGAATTACAAATGTGTGCCTTATTATTGGTTATTGTAAATATTTTTCTTTTGCTTGTTTATTTGTTTTTATTTTTAATTTCTATTAGCTACTATTACTTCTCACCCCTCTGGCTACAAGCATGGTTATAACTATGTTACCGAAAGATGAAACTACAATGCCAACATGCACCATGGTTGGAACAATCAAAAATGGAAGGAGCCACAAGGACTTGATCAACCCTCCTGGCAACAACCCCCTCCGATGTACTGCAAGCAACAACATTCCATGATGCATACCAAGACAATGGTTATGGTGGACCGTTTTGTGACAATCAATACCCACCACAACACGTCTATGAACCCTCTCGTCAACATAGCTTTGAACCACCCTACTCACAGGCCTCTCTCAACCAAGCACCTCCATGTAGTCCTAACTCATACTCACCATACCAACCACCCAACTTCCAACACAATCACTCACAAAGGCCTCCACCTCCATACACATCTTGTCCATACCCCTCAATCCAAAAACCACATGAGCCTAATTGTGTTATCCGGGAGGGACAGGAGTCAGAAGAGCGTTTCAAGGAGACAGTGGACCGACTTCAAGCAGCCATTCAACAGCTGGAGCAAGCGGTAGTCCAATTGGACTCCCAATGTCTAAACACTCAAGGAACCCATGTTCCCTCATATGGGGAATCTAATGAGAGATGCAGCATGAAGGAGATATTGAATACTCTGGTAGACCGTAAAGAGCATGACTTTGTGTTGGAACAATTGGAAGAAGCCATGCCTTCCATAGAGGAAGAAGAAGTAATTGAGAACTTAGGTGATGCTGAACCTCCATGGGAACTTAGAGCTGTAGAACTTTCATCCGATGAGCCCGAATTTAGTGTTGAAGAGGATAATGCACAACCTCAGGGACACATACCTTATGAAGAATTGGATGGAACAGACGAAGCTACAAATTCTCTTTATGATGATGACCAAGCGTGGAGCCTCCCTCGTGACAACTTTGCGTCTGCCATTGAACCCTTTGAGTTTGAAGAATCTTCCTCCAGTGAATTTGAATATATGGTAGAGGTAGACTTCTTCCAACCCCCAACTTATGACTTGAGTGACGGGGAAGAACCTGAACAACTTGATGAGGATATAGCTAAAATTGAAGAAGTTTGCAAAGAGGTAGAAGAACTCCAAGAAGAGCATCATGAAGCAGAGCTTGTACAATCATTAGACACAAGTCTTCCCAAGCCATTATCATCTAATACAACATTTAAGTGGGTAAAATCCTTATCCTCGACCTTTGCTTTCTCACTTGAATATGGTTTACTTGAGACGGATGGGAAACTCAGAGCCCTTTGTGGCTTTAAAAGTAAAAGGGAGATAGTTGATGATTGGAGACATAGAACTAGATTCAGTATGGTTACAAGTTCCAAGTTGGGACACACGGGTTGGTGCAGAGCTCGAATGCATGGGTTTAGAAGGCTGTTTGAATGCTCTAACGTAGATTCAACTCTTTTGCCATCCGAATGGACTAATGAAGATAAATTCAAAGATGGTTGCAAAAGCAAGGTTTGGGATCCTGGAATTCAACCTGGCATTCCACACTATTGGGGTCTTGTTACCTGCTTCAATTTACTTGAGGACTTTCTGCATTTGATTTGGGACTCTGGAGGCTACTGGAAGCACAAAAGTTGGTGGAGATTCCTGGACGAGTTCAAGCATAAGCCACCATGACAGAGAGCCCATCCAATGTCCAACTTAAGGACAATAACTAAAAGTGCTAGGTGGGAGACAACCCACCATGGTATGATCGTCCCTTTCTCACCTTTAGTTTTATTTTGTTTTATGCTTACTTGCCATTATTTAGGAATCATAACTCATGCATCATTACCTGCATTGCATACTGCATATTGAAAAAAAAAGCACGCCATGCGTGAGCATCGACTTAAAAATCGACGCAACCATCCAACGTCTAGAAAGTTGGGCTGGAATCATGCGACTGGTATGCGTTAGGCACAAATTGGGTCACGCATTCATGTCAATAACGCGGACGCGTCACTTTCACTCCACATTCACCATGCGAAAGCGTGAGCGATGCGTACGCGTCATTCGAATATTTTTGCCACCCCAATTGAAGCAGAGAGTTGCGCTAAAATGGCATTGGTTTCGTGCGTTTGGCACGATTCTGGTTGACGTGATCGCATACCCCACGCGAACGCGTTGTACCCATCCACCCCTACTCGCACGTTCGCGTCAATGACTCTTTCGCGCTGTTGTAATTTTTCCTTATCACGCTAATGCGTGCCCCACGCGTTCGCGTGGATTGCATCACATTAACCCTTTGCGAGAAACCCTTTCTCGCGTCACTCGCCCCTTCCCCTTCACCCCTTCCTCAACCTCCATCCCCCATTCAAATCCCAAAACCCAACCACCCAAAACCACCGCCCCGCACCGTCGCCGACCAAGCCCGGCGTCTATCACCCCCTCGCCGAACCAGCCACCGTCACCCCCTTCCTTTCCTTCTCTTTCTGTCTTCTTCCATCACCCCCTGCCCCCAACCAACCACTGCCCGCCATCCGCCACCACCGTGCCACCACCAGTGCCGCAACACCACTACCCTCCCTCCATGTTCCAATTTTGTTCCTCTGCCCACCAGGTTCTGCTGATCACCGATTCCTATCCCAGTTATTTAGTTCATTCTATATTTTTCGATTCTGTTCATAATAGGATAGTTAGAGATGCATTTTGTAGTGGATTCTAAGTCGTTAGGTAGCTAGGATGTGGTTAGTGGATTTAGGTCTGATAATTGTGCCGTTCTTTCTACTTGCTTTATCTGTTTCGTGATTTTAAAATTGTTGTGCTCATGATGCTGCTCATATGTTGCTCATTCCTCTTTCATGCTGTTTTCACATTATTCAACTTGAATTGCATTCTTCGCTGTAGCCTGAATTCGTTTTACTCTGAATTCATATGACCTGCTACTTGCTACTCTTTTCTGCACTATTTTATTGTCATATGAACTGAATCTCTACTGTTATTTATTATCCGGGAATGTCCAATTTTTAGCCGGAATGCTGCCCGAAAATTTCCAAATTGCTTCACTCAAATACCATCCTTGAATTAGTTTGGTACTTTCTTATTTTGCACTAATTGGTTTCAACCAAACTAATTCATGGAAGTTTGGGCCAATATTCTTACTCTTTCTGGTTCCCTTATTAGTTAAATCGCACTATTGATGATTTCATTCACTTTGCAACTCCTTTATCTCCATGTTTATCATCAATAATCTGCATTATCTACTTCAATGTGAGTTGCTTGTTCTTCAAATTTGTGACATTTTTGTTACTTAGGATATACAGTACCATGCCACTAACTTTAACTTCACTTTTTAACTCCTAACTGCATTCACTTTCTCACTGCTCTTTTCGTTTTCGCCTAACTACTTTCAACCCATTTCATGGCATGTTGACTATTGTTCCTGATTAACATGAATTTTGCATTTCTTAGATTTTGGATTGTGATTTTTACTCTCGACCTTTTAACTTGCATACAGTCCAACATTTACCTATATTAAACTCACTTCATGCTTATATTGCCATTTTTTCATCTTTTTCCTCTTTATGATTTTATTGCTCAATTCCTATTTGCTTCCCTATTTTTCTGCTTTAGTTTCTTAAACTGTATCCTGGTACTTCTGTTTTTCAGGATGTCTGACCCTAAGAGCAAGGGAAAGGGCAAAGCAACCACGGGAAAAAGGAAAAGAGGTGAGTCCTCTACGATCATATTAGATATCCTCCATGATGATTCCTGGTGGGAGAAGCATTTTACCCCACAGGAAAAAGCTGATCAGCTACTGCACGCCACAGACCACGTCAAGTTTACAAACCGATACTGTGAACTGAAGTATCCGGTATTTACCACTTCCAGGAACCTATACCTGGAAAAGACCCTCAAGAATCCAGCTGAATTACAGCAGTACACTACTAAGCAAATCAAGCAAAGAGGCCGGTTCTTTCTGGAGAGGAACTTGACTGAGGTTAATGCATCTTGGGTCAGAGAATTCTACTGCAACTATTATAAGACTACCTTGGATGCAGTACACCTCCGGGACAAACAGATTCTAGTTACTGAGAAAGCCATTGAGGATATCCTCCACCTCCAGCCTAAATCCGATGAACTGGATGGTTACCAAAAGGCTGAGGAGGCCATGAGATTCATGACTTTTGATTGGGAGGCAGTGAAGTGTACCATCTCCATTGATTCTGCTGCCCCCTGGGTTATGGGTAAATCAACGGTAAATCCAAAGGGCTTCAAGCTTATGTATCTTAATGATGAGGTTCGACTATGGCAGCAGATTCTAAGCAACTACGTGATGCCGAGCACTCATGAGACTGAGGTGCCAGCAGCCATGATTACCCTCATTTGGTGTGTGATGGAGGGCAAGGACCTATATCTTCCTTGCTTTATCCAGTATTACATGGCTAGGGTCCATGTCCGAGGCACCCTGCCCTTCCCTTATTTGATTACTTAGCTGGGCCGCCGAGATGAAGTGCCCTGTGAGCTAACAGATGAGAAGCCCATGGCTATCGACTGTAAGAAGATTATCCCTCACAGCAAGAAGTTCCAGGCTTTGGGGTACAGACCGTCCTTTCTCACTGCCTCTGCTGATGCAGCCACATCTTCTGTTGCCCCTTCAGCACATGATGCACCACCTACTACTACAACACCCTCACCAGCTTCCCAGCCCATTTACCACCTAGTGCATCGTCTCTTTGACTGCCTGGATCAGATGGAGCATCGCAACAAGTGACGCTATGAGCATTTGAAGTTGATGATCCGGTCGGGCCACACTGACATCCCCTCCGAGCCTGACACACCATCAGAGCCATCTGAGGAGGCAGAAGATGCACGAGCAGAGGATGTGCAGGCAGAGAAATAGCAGGCAGAGCCCCAGCATGTGGAGCCTCAGCAGATACAGCCTACCGACCCACAGGTCCCTCTCCAGACAAAGTTCCCGCTTTCGCAGGCAGACCCTCAGGCTACCACAGAGACACCTGCAACATGCTCTTCCAGAGATGACACTCCTTCACACCTATCTTGATTGAGCATCGAGGACGATGCTATTATTTAAGTGTGGGGAGATCGCCATCTCCGGTGAACTTTATTTTGGTGAACTACTTTCAGACTCTTTATCCTACTTTATTTTTCTTTTACTGTACTTTTATCTATTTATACTTTATTACACTTGGCACCTTGGGTTGTATATATATCTTAGATATTTAGCTTAGTTTGCACTCTTAGTTTATTAGTTGTGATATAGAAAATATGGATTATTTAGTTTAATATATATATCTTAGATATTTAGCTTAGTTTGCACTCTTAGTTTATTAGTTGTGATATAGAAAATATGGATTATTTAGTTTAGTTTACCCTCTTAGCATATGATAAATTGGTTTAATTGAAAATAAAGAGTAAACTAGAAATTTTAGTTTAACAGAATCACAATAATCCACACACCATATATATATAGTAATAAATGTTGGTAAATTGACAATATTTTTCAAGGAAAATACTTATTTTTATAAGAGCCATTCAAAGATTCACATTGAGTTGAATGGAAACTCTTAATTTCTACTTGCATAATATATATAACTGATATATGGTTTTTGAGCTAGAGAACGCACAACCCGTGAGTTTTTGAGCTAAATTGCATGGTTACATTATTTAACCCTAATTTTTATTCCTGTGTGTTTCTCCCTTCTTTTCTATGCTTGCAATCTTTATTCCGTTTCATTTTATATGTCCAATATTCAATGTATTTACATTCTTGCATATGATTGAGGCCATTACTTGTTTTTGCTCACTTATCCCAAATAAGCCTACCCTTTATGTCACCCTTGTTAGCCCCTTTGAGCTTTTTAACCCCCTTTTTTGTTCTATAATCGCATCACTAGCCTTAAGCAGAAAAATAAATAAAAAAATCAAAAATTGAATCTTTGGTTAGCTTAAGATAGAGATTAAGTATCAACTAAGTATGGAAAAAACTGTGGGAACTTGGGATGATAGGAAAGGCATTCAAATAAATTACTTGGAATTTGGGTGCATGCTCATGTGAAACCAAAATAATTAAAACACCATGTGCATTGACAAATTGTATTTCCCTTTTAATAAATAAGTAAGTAAAGGGGACATAATTACCCCAATAATAAGTTTAGTAAAGAAACCAATGCACATAGGATAAAATAAAAAATAATTTGGTACATGAGTATGAGGTAAGAAAGTGAAAAAAAAAAATTGGGTAGCTAGGCATAATTTTAAAATTGTATAGAGTATGTATATGTTAGGTGAGATCTTAGACTAATCAAGGATTCAATTTATAGCTCACTTAACCTTATATATACCCTCACCTTTACCATAGCCCCATTACAACCTTGAAAAAGACCTCATGATGTTTGCATGTATACATTGTATATTTGTTGATTGGTTAGATGAAGAACAAAGTTTTAGAAAGCATGACTAGGAAAGAATAGAGTGATTAACCCCAAACTGAGTGACTAGAGTGTATACACAATTCCAGTGAGGGTTCAATAGCTCATTTTCATATGTCCATATTTAATCATTGATTGTCTTGGAAGTTTGTGAACTCTTTTGATTATCTCAACTCAATTGTGAATATGTTTTTGACATGGCTTAACCCTTGGTTATGCATATATGATTCCTTGAAAAATTTAACTCAATTTGACCACATGTAAGCTATATGTATATAAGTGGATAGTAATTAGAATTGAATGATTCATTTAGGTAGCTTGCATTTAGATAGATTGCATTGCATAGATTCCACCATTCTGTCTTCACTCTTTTTCTGTTTCTTTGAGCTAAGCATGAGGACATGCTAATGTTTAAATACCAACGGGTATCAAGATGCACAACAGCAAAAGAAATCTGGGACAAACTTCAAGTTACTCATGAAGGTATAACCCAAGTCAAAAGAACCAGAATAGACATGCTGAATAGAGACTACGAAATGTTCTCAATGAAGGAAGGAGAAACAATTGATGAAATGTTTGAAAGATTCAACATTATCATCACTAGCTTGGATGCTATAGGAATCAAACATCCTGAATCTATGCTTGTGAGGAGAATATTGAGATGTCTCACTAAAGAGTGAGAAACCAAGGTCATAATAATAGCTGAGAGTAGTGGTATTGATGAAATAACATGTGATGATCTGAGAGGAAACTTACTTGCTTTTAAAAATACGTATTTGAAAAAAGATACGAAAAAAGAAAGAAATTGCTCTCAAATCTGTTACTGAACCTCTGGATGACGAATCCAGTGATAACTCATCTGAAAATGATTTTGTTTTGTTTGCTAAGAAATTCAGGAAAATTGTGAAGCTGAAGGAATGAAACAAAGGAGGCAACTCAAGGAAGCCAAAGAGGGATCTCAGCAAAGTGATCTGTTACAACTTTAAACAAGCTGGGCACTTCAAGTCAGATTGTCCAAAACTAAAAAGGGAGGACAAGCCAAAAAGAGGAAAGAAGAAAGGTCTCATGGCATCTTAGGAAGACTTGGAAAATGACTCTGATGAAGATGAAGAATCAGAAACCAAGTCTCAAACTTGTCTCATGGCCGATCACATAGAGCAGGTAGTATTTCATGATCCTTCCACTGAAGACCTTCATCTTATGATTGATCATCTTTCCGAAAAGATTAAATGTTTCTTAAATGAAAACTAAGATCTTGAGTCTTAAATAGAAATACTAAAAGATGAAAATGGTTTTCTTAAAGATAAATTAAGGGAAGCTGAAACTGCTGTTAACCTTGTTGAGAAAAACAAGCGGTTAAAAGCAAAACTTAAGAGCTGTGAATATCACCATTCTGTTACTGCAAATCTGAATTATTTTGAAGAAAATGAGTGACTGCATAAAGAGATAAAAAGACTCAAAGAGGACTTAGCCAATTTTGCTCACAGTTCTGGAAATTTAAATTAACTCTTGGATAATCAAAAACCTCTTTATGATAAAGTTGGTATGGATTTTCACAAATCTGAAAAATTTATTGAAAAATCTTCTTTTACCAATATGGCATCCTCTTCGGATGACATAAGGTTTCAAAAACCAACAAGCTTTAGAAAAATAGCAACTCATAAATTTTGTAGATTATGCAATCGGAATGGACATTTTCCTATTTAGTGTTTCATAAGTGAAAGGATGATAGGAGATAAAGTTTACAAGATTGTTTGTGATTATAATGGCTTGAGACAAAGGAGAAGGTTTGACATTAAAGGGTCCAAAAAGATTTGGATACCTAAGGTCACTTAAGTGTTTTTGTAGGTTTACCTAACATCCAAGAGAAAAAACATGTGGTATATGGAAAGTGGGTGCTCCAGGCATATGACCGGAAAGTCAACGTTCTTTATCAAGCTTGATGAGTATGATGGAGGCTTCGTTACTTTCGGTGACAATGGAAAAGGAAAAATAGTGGCCATAGTTAAAGTGGGTAAGAGTTTCTCTTCTTTCATTAATGATGTTTTGCTTGTTGATGGACTAAAGCACAATCTACTAAGCATTAGCCAATTATGTGATCTTGGTTACTTGGTTATTTTTAGAAAATTGGATTGCTTGGTTATTTGTGAAAAATCTGGTGATATTTTGTTTGAAGCAAAAAGATGCAATAATGTGTATGGATTAACTCTAGAGGACTTAAAGGATAAAAAAGTAACTTGTTTTATCTCTCTTGAATCTGAAAAATGGATTTGGCATAAGAAATTGGGACATGCAAGCATGTACCAAATTTCTAAGCTTGTTAAAAAGAAGTTGGTTAGAGGAATTTCTAATATTAAATTTGATAAGGATATTACTTGTGATGCTTGTCAACTAGACAAACAAGTAAGATCTTCTTTTAAACTAAAAGATGGAACTTCCACTAAAAGGCCATTAGAAATATTGCATATTGATTTTTTGGGTCCAACTAGAACTCAAAGTTTGGGAGGTAAACATTATAGTTTGGTGGTGGTGGATGATTACTCTAGATTTGGTTAGGTTCTTTTCTTAACTCATAAGAATGATGCATTTCATGCTTTTTCCTCTCTTTGTAAAAAAAATTCAAAATGAAAAAGATTTGAAAATTGCTCACTTGAGAAGTCATCATGGAAAGAAGTTTGAAAATCAAGATTTTGAAAACTTTTGTGATGATTTTGATATTGCTCATAACTTTTCGTGCCTTAGAACTCCTCAACAAAATGAGGTAGTTGAAAGAATGAATAGAAGCCTTCAAGAAATGACTAATGCAACGCTTTGTGAAAATGATGTACCAAAATTTTTGTGGACTGAAGCTGTAAACACAACTTGCTATATTATTAATAGAACCATTATTAGAAAAGGTTTAAAGAAAACTCCATATGAGCTTTGGAAAGGAACCCTCCTAATCTTAAGTACTTCCACATTTTTTGTTGCAAATATTTTGTGCTTAATAATAAAGAAAATCATGGAAAGTTTGATCCAAAATTCTATGAAGGAATGTTTGTTGGATACTCCACCACTAGTAAAGTGTTTAGGGTTTACCTCAAAGAACATAGAACAATTGAGGAATCCATACATGTATCTTTTTGTGATTTTAACTATTCCAAGTGCTATGTTAGATGATGATACAGGAAGTGAATCTGATGTGAATCAACAAGTCTGTCAAGAAAATCCCAAGTCTGTCTCAGCTGTTGAAACTGTCTGTCCAGAAACGTCTCTTCAGAATGAATGAGACATTTATGTTTTGTCTCCTAAACAAGCCAGAGAATTCAGAACAGAGTTACCTATGAAACTCATCAAGGCAGAAACTTTCCTCAAAGGCCATGAGAATGGAAGTTTTTGAAGGGTTATCCTCATAAATTCATCATTGGTGATCCTTCCCAAGGCATAACCACTAGATCCTCAAGCAAGAAGTAAGTGAAACCAAGCAATGTTGCCTTCTTGCCCCAGTTGGGACCTCTCAATATGAAGCAAGCTCTTGAAGACCCCTCATGGGTTAAAACTATAAAAAAAGAGCTAGCTCAATTTGAAAAGAATGAGGTTTGGACTCTTGTACCAAATCCAAATGGTAAAAAGGTAACCGATACAAAATGGATTTTCAAAAATAAATTAGGTGAGGATGGTAATGTTGTTCATAACAAGGCTAGACTAGTGGCCCAAGGTTATGATCAAGAGGAAGGAATTGATTTTGATGAATCATTTGCCCCGATAGCAAGAATGGAAGCAATTAGGTTACTTCTTGTCTATGCTGCCCACAAGGGTTTTAAAATATTCCAAATGGATGTCAAATATGCTTTTTTTAATGGTTTTATAGATAGGGAAGTATTTGTGGCTCAACCCCCCGGTTTTGAAAGTAAAGAGTTTCCAAATCATATTTTTAAACTATCAAAGGCTCTTTATGGCCTTAGGCAAGCTCCAAGAGCTTGGTATGAAAGGGTTAGTACCTTCTTATTAGAAAATAATTTTCAAAGGGGTACCACCAATACTACTTTATTCATAAAAGAATCTAATGATGATATCTTACATGTTCAAGTTTATGTGGATGGCATTGTGTTTGGTTCGGCCAATAAAACCTTGTGTGAAGAATTTGGAAAACTTATGACTAGTGAGTTTGAAATGAGTTTAATGGGAGAATTAACCTTCTTCCTTGGTCTTCAATTAAACAAACTCCTAGTGGTATTTTTATTCATCAGAGTAAATATGCCAAAGAGTTAATCAAGAAATTTGGTCTTGAAAATTCCAAACCAATGGAAACTCCTATGCATCCAAATACAAAACTTGACAAGGATGAAAATGGGAAAGATGTGGATGAAATAAAGTACAGAGGTATGATAGGATCCCTCATGTATCTTACATCCTCTAGGTCGGATATTGTTCAAAGTGTGGGTGTGTGCTCAAGATTTCAATCTCACCCAAAAGAATCTCATCTTTCGGTCGTTAAAAGAATTATTAGATACATTAAAGACACATGTGATCTTAGCTTGTGGTATCCTAAATCTAATGAATTTTGTGCAGTAGGTTTTTGTGATGCAGATTATGCAGGTGACCGAGTGGATAGAAAAAGCACTTCCGGAATGTGTTGCTTCCTTGGAAGCTCACTCAACATGTGGTCAAGCAAGAAACAAGTCACTGTTGCACTATCCATGGCTAAAGATGAATATATATCTGCCGCAGCTTGTTGCTCACAATTAATTTGGTTAAAAACTCAATTAGAAGATTACAAATTGAAAATCAATAGTATACCTCTATTTTGTGATAACATGAGTGTAATAAACATTTCAAAAAATCCTGTACTGCACTCTAGAACTAAGCACATTGAGGTTCGATATCACTTTATTAGGGAACATATGCAAAAGGGTACTATTGATATCCAATTTGTAAAATCTAAAGAGCAACTTGCTAACATTTTTACTAAATCACTGTGTGAAGATAGATTTTGTTCACTAAGAAATAGTTTGGGGATGATGGACTTAAGCTTTGTTGAAAAAATGTGATCTTCATACCTCTGTTTGTTTTTGTCTCGTAGGCAGCAGAGAGACAAATCTGGGCACATGATGAACAAGTTATTAAACAGGGGGAGACTGAACCTTGGCACCTTGAACTCAAGCCCATTCAACATCCTTTGAGCCCATTCCATGATACTGACCCATTATTATTTTTTTGCATCATGTTGTTAATAAATTACTTTTAAATAATATTTTTAAGGGATTTCACATCATATCTTTCAAAAGGGATTTTTGTCAAATCAAATCTTTTTCCCATATCTCCTCCCACTTTTCAAGGAAAAGACTTTTCAGTTATTTGTTTACATTTTAAATTTTCTTATTAAAACTATTTTTCAAGGGGCTTTAAATGAGATTCTCTCTACTAAGCATTTATTGTGGTCTAACCTCTTTCCACCTTCCACTCTCTTCGGTCTCTTTTCAACTTCTCCCTCTCCACTTCACTTCCTTTATCATGAGAAAGAAGCTTGCTACTCGTCGAAGAAGCCGAACCCCCATTATCAAAAATCCTCCATCTTCCAAAGGTCCTCAATCCCACACACACATACACATTCATTCCCACTCGTCCTCTTCACCCTCTTCTCACTCAACAAATTCCATGGCAAGAAAAGGAATCCATGCAAGAGCGTCAACAAGGCAGGAAGCAACATCACCAAAGAGAAGTTCAAAGGGAAAGGAGCAAGTCCCTGAAGAAGAAGAAGACTCACCACTTCCATCTCCACGACCTTCACCACCACCACGATGTTCTACCCCACACCCTTCAGGTCGGTCAGTCCCCACTCAACGTACAAGGAAGCCAATCCTTCATGACAATAGAGAACCTTCAAACTTGGATTCATTAGACTTCAAAAATAAATATGGTAAAAGTCACTCCCACTTTGATCCTGCCCATTTCATATCTTGTGCTACTTTTGAGTTTCACTCACAAGTTTTGATAAATTGTCATCTTTGTGCCTCTTATGTGGTTAGTGTGAAAAATCTTTCTGAAAAAGGTATTGATTTCACTACATATTTTGATGATCTCAAATGGGTTCCTATTTTCAAAATTCGAAAACCAATTTACCCTAACTTGGTTCGTGAATTTTATGCTAACATGATGTTTCATGATGGTGCATTGCATTCATATGTCAAAAGAGTTCATCTTACCTTGAATAGAGATACCATAAGTGCTGCTCTGGGGTATCAAGATGAAGGGGCCAGGACATACATGTCTGGTAAATGAGATAACCATGATGGTGTTTCCCTTCAAGTAGCCCTGACTCGGGTTTGTGAAAATTTCTCTGCTCTTGATGGCACAACTCTGACCCACAAGGCTCTCGGACCTGTGCGAGCCTTGCTTCACTATATCATCGCTCATATTTTAATGCGTCAAAGTGGTTCTTAGTAGAGGGTTACTGTTTGTGATACCCTTGTGTTGTTTGCTATTCTAAATTCTGCTTCAATTTCCTTTGCATATCGTATGATTAGACACATGTAGGATTGTGTCCATAGTGATAAAAAATCAAATCTGCCATATGGTATATTTCTGACTTGCATCTTTGAGCATTTTAATGTGGATCTTAGCAATGAGCCAGTTGAGAACAGGGTCTCTACCATCAAAGGCAGAGGAGTTCCCGATTCTGTAAAAGGGAATAAGGGCAAGAGTTCAACAATATCAATGATTTCTGATAGCGAAAGTGATAGTCTTCCTCCTGAATCTTCTTGATTTTTTGAAACTATCAAGGATATTCTGAATGAGTTCTCCAATATGTCTAGCATGATGGTCAGATCCTACAAAGAAGCTCGCAAGCAAGCTTATAAAAATGAGAAGGCCTGGACCAAATGTCGTGAAAGGGTGAATCTGCTAATTAAGAGCTTGGAGACTACTAATAAGGACATGGCTCATTCTGAAGGAGAAGATGATCATCTTGATTCTGATATTAATCTTTCTGATGCCTAAAGATTTGCTCACTGCTGCCTATACCTTTGGACACAATTTATTCTGTTTTGTTACTTTTGGACTTGGTTTCTTTTGAATTATTGGATGAATGTACTCAATAACTTTGACACATTGTTCCTGTTTTAATGTTTAATAACTGCATTGCTGTTTCATCTATTTTGCAGGTTTCCTCCTTGATAACAAAAGGGAGAGGAAAAAGATTTAAAAGGGGTTGAATTGAAAATAAAATTGGGGCTGCCAGTGCTCAAATTCTTGTGCTCTGTCTTTGAGCTCTCTAAGTTCTGACCTAATTACATTTTTTTTCTCTGTTTGATTATTTTTTCATGCTATGTTTCGATGCTCTATTTTTGTGGCTAAACAATGTGTTTTATTGCTTCCTATGATTTGGTATAGATTTATTGGCAGGAAACATTTTTTTAGGTTTGATACTTTGCTTTGAACATGTTATTTTGAGAAGTGTGTTAGAACTTGAGCATTGATCATTTGTTGGATATGTACTCTGAATATACTTTGTTATACTCTGTTTTGCAAGAGAAATTTTTTCTTTGAGCAGCTTGAAACCTTTAATTATGTTTATAAAAATATATTTGCTCAAAATCAAGCTCTTACATGATAAATATGGTTTTGCTTCTTAAGGTTTCATGTTTTGAAAATATAAATTTTTTTTGGAACTATTTAAACATGTTTACAGGTACTGCTTCCATTGGATATATGCACACATTTAGGGGAAGCAGTTTGATCAATTGAAAGGGGGAAGATACAGCCAAATCATCAAGGAAGTTTTCTAATCCTATTTCTTTTCAATTCATTTTTTAATAATGTTAGTCATCAAGGGAGAGATTGTTGAATTTCGAAAATTTGAATTATAGTGATGATCAAACATTATTAATATATTAATTAAAAAAATTGTTAATTTAATATTTGCTTCCAATTGTTTGGTTAATGGATTTGTTAGTGTGCAGAAAAAATAAAATGAATTTTTATGTTGGGATAAAAAGGCAATATAAGCCCAATGTAATGAAATTGTGATCAGCCATTGTGCAAAAATTCCATGCAATGTGGCTGAATTATTTAAAAGGGAGAGCAAAGCTAATTGGGCCAGGAAACTAGTGTGCAGCCCAAAACAATTATTCTTTGTAAACTAACAAAAAGCTTTGGTCCGAAATTGAGGAAAGAGAGAAAGACTCCAAACAAAGCCACTGTTACCTACTACATTTGGAATAGAATTCAAAATTCAAATGAATTAATTGCTTGCATAGGAAACTGAAACATAAAATTAAATTGAGTTAATTTTACATTGAATGCTTTGTCTCTTCTCTCTCCTCTCTCTCTTGGTTTTCAGTTGTCACTTCAATCAGAGAAAAGAAGAAAGAGCAAGTTATCAAAGAAATAAACAGTGAAGCTAATGGAAGAAGAAAAGGCTATGTTGATGATAGCCTTTGCAAAAGGAAGATCCGAAGCATGGTGTGACTAGATCTTTGCCATTGAAGGCAAGATTTCAAGAGGAGCTTCAAGATCTTCCATGCCAAGAATAGGAAAGATCCGTCTTGATCAGAGAAGATCTCAGTGGTAAAGGTTATTTCCATTTCTGTTATTTCAAGACAGAAGGTAGCTATTGGAGCTACAAAGAGGAAGAAGCAAATATGAAAAAGAAGGAGCTATCAAGGATCAAAGGATCATCAAGGGTCAATGTTCTTTCTTGGAGCCAAAGTCAAGATCAAGGGCTCAGAGTGAAGGAACTTGATGAGAAGGGTTGAGAGAGGTACATGCATGTTGATTTTAGCTTTGGTTTTCCCTCTCTTTCTTCTCTGTCCGAACCGGCTCTGTGTTGGAGAAGATGTTGGTGGCTTGGTTGAACCGGTTTTAACTTTGGAAGTGCCCCCTTCTATAACAAGGGTGAACGACCAAGGGTTAAGATCAAGGAGAAAAAACACAGAGTTCTCATAGCTACCCTAAGCTAACAGAAGTTCTTCTCTTTCAATGGGTTTCATTTTGTTTTCCTTTCTTTAGTTTTGTTTGTCTGTGTCTCATGGTGAAAAAAGGCAAACAGAGTGAGGTTTGTAAGAAAAAGCCAGTGAGAGAAAAAAGGCAATGAGCAAAATTAAAGAAAAAAAGTCATAAGTGTCTCAGAGTTTCTTTGTTCATCTATATGTTGTGTTTCATGATCCTGTGGGGACTTGCAAGTTGGGTTAACACTTTGCAGTTGAAAGCTTGGTAGGTGTCCAAGTCAAGTTCAGATTTTGGGATAGAATCTAGATTTGTCCCAGATATGATTGGGTAGATCCTAGGAAAGAATTGGTGTATGTAATCTATTGATGATAGTGAAATTACGTCACTGTTGTTATAGAGATTGGATATAGGCTGCATTGCACTTAGCAGCTAAACCATGATACTTCTGGGTGTGATTCTCTCTTTCTTTTCTACTCCTATTCTGTTTCTGTTGCGTTGGAGACAAAATTGAAAAATATCTCCTAACCGGTTACAAGACAAAAAGAAAATGTCTCTTGACTTATTATGAGATAAAAAGTAGAAATATCTCTTGAAGTTCTTTTAAAAAGTAGAAAGTAATATTTAGAAAAAAAAAGGGCTAAGATTCAACCCCCCATTTTTCTTAGCCACTGATTACCATCAATGTGAAATAATTGTTTATTATTAATTTTTTTCTTTTTATTTCGAAAAAAATTCCGTACAATTGAAATAGATTTGATATTGAAATTGATGAGCAAAAATTGAAGCTCACAGATACCAACAAATGTACCGGACCACTCAAGTAATACCACGGTGAGTGGATATTGTTTCCATGAGGATTAAAGGATTGAGCAAATAATTATTAAATTAAATACCTAATTAGATCAAAAGAACCCTTTGAAAAGGGTAAGATTGACGCGTGTTATGATATGTAGCTTATTGCGTTTACAGTATAAACGAGATACACACAATTATTTCTTTTATACTGTAGACGAGATAAGGCTTAGACACACCTATATAAGAAACTTGTTCACAGCGCCTCTTTTGTCACTTTCATTATCCATTACCTTCATTTCTTCCTTTCTCGGACGTTTCTCTAGATATTTTTGAGATACTCGGATATTATGACGCGCGCGGATGCATGAGACGGAGACGTCAACTGCCTAGACGCGGCTTCACACATTGCAGGAGCGATCAACTTTTAGGTTAATGTTGTTGTTTTTCTCTTTTAAATATGAGCATGTAATTATAGTTGGGGTACTTTTATAGATTCAATGTTGTTACATATGTAGGGGTGTTCATGGATCGGATCCGATCCGCATATCCGCAGTATTTTATTCGAATCTGATCCAAAAATTGCGGATATGGATCTGATCCACAAGACTATCGGATCGGATTGGATCCGATCTGCACACTTATAGGATAGGATTGCGGATTTTATGTAAGTATCCGCATATCCGATTTGCATATCTGCGGATCCGCAAAAATAAATAAATAATTAAATATTCTTATATTTTATTTCAACTAATAATTATCATATATGTTGTATTATTTTAATTTTATTATTTAAGAAAATTATGTTTAATATTATTTTAAGCGTAAACATATTTAAAAGAATAGAACAAAAGAATTTTATTAATATTTTTAATAAAAATAAGCTTTTAAAAATATTTTTGTGTTTTTGCAGATATATCTGATATCCGATCTGATCCACAAATGCGCGGATCGAATCCAAACAAAAAACTGCGGATATTAGATCCGTCCCGACCCGACGATTTTAATGCGGATCGGATCGAAATTTTGGCCATATCTGATCTGATTCGATTCACGTTCATCCCTATACACATGTAGAATTGGTTGTCATGTTATTAGAATTTGTTGAGTTGTGAAATGTAGAAATTAGTAAATGTTAATTAATTAATTTAATTAAAATTATTAATTAATTTATTAGTTAATATTATTTATTTATTAAATATTTATTCTATTTTTGTATGTATTTAAATCAAATTTTATATTTTTAATTTTAATTTTGAATATTTTATATTGATGTTTCATATTTTTTAAATATTTGATTTTTATAGTTAATTATTTTAAAATGTGAAATAATTGTTTATCATTAATTTTTTTCTTTTTATTTTGAAATAAAATTCCGTATAATTGAAATAGATTTGATATTGAAATTGATGAGCAAAAATTAAAGCTCACGAGTATCAACAAGTATACCGAATCGCTCAAGTAATACTATGGTGAGTGGATATCGTTTCTGTGAGTATTAAAGAATTGAGCAAGCAATTATCAGATTAAATGCCTAATTAGATCAAAAAAACCTGGATTGAAAAGGGCAAGACTGATACGTGTAATGATACGTAGCTTATTTCCTTTATAGTGTAAACGATATACACACAATTATTTCTTTTACACTGTAAACGAGATCAAACTTAGACATGCTTATATAAGGAACTTGTTCACATTGCTTCTTTTGTCATTTTCATTGCCCATTACCTTCATTTCTCCCTTTCTCGGACGTTTCTCTTAATATTTTTGAGATCGGTTCCGCTACGTTACCAACAGCATATCTGCCAACTTTTGCCAACTCTTATTTATAATTGTGTTTCATGGGAGTGTGTTTGTGGATGTGTCTAATAAAAATGTCTTTTTTATAATTGTGTTTAATAGAAGTGTCTTTATAGATATATTTTATGGATGTGTCTCTTTATATATGTATTTAAAATATATTAATTATTAGACACATCTACGAACACACTTCCATGAAACACAAATATAAATAAGAGTTGGCAGAAGTTGACAGATAATATGTTGGTACCCTATACTTTTCCTTTTGAGATACTCGGATATTATGGCGCATGTAGATGCACGAGACGGAGACATCAACTGCCTAAACACGACTTGGCACATTGTAGGAGCAATTGACTTCTAAGTTAGTATTGTTGTTTTCCTCTTTTAAATAAATGAACATGTAATTATAGTTGGAATACTTTTTTAGATTTAGTGTTGTTACACATGTAGAATAGGTTGTCATGTTATTAGAATTTGTTGAGCTGTGAAATGTAGAAATTAGTAAATATTAATTAATTAATTTTTAAAATTATTAATTAATTTAATTAAAATTATTTGTTAATTTAATTTATTTATTAAATATTTATTCTATTTTTTCATGTATTTAAATCAAATTTTATATTTTTCATTTTAATTTTAATTTTGAATATGTTACATTGATGTTTCATAAACTTTTTAAATATTTAATTTTTATAGTTAATTATATTAAAATGTGAAATAATTGTTTATCATTAATTTTTTCTTTTTATTTTAAAATAAAATTCCGTACAAGTGAAATAGATTTGATATTAAAATTGATGAACAAAAATTGAAGCTTACGGATATCAACAAGTGTACCAAATCGCTCAAGTAATACTACAGTGAGTGGATATCATTTCTATGAATATTAAAGGATTGAGCAAGAAATTATCAGATAAAATACCTAATTAGATCAAAAAATCTGGATTGAAAAGGGCAAGATTGAATCTTGCTGAGAACTTTAGAACTTAAATGCTTGAATGCTTACGTACAGAGAACTTGAATGTTAATTTGAAAGAAAACAATGATAATTTGAGTCAAAGGCTTTAGAAATATTTATACTTTTAGAGAAATTAAATCTTATTTTCTTATCTTGAAGTTTGCAAATATCTTTCTCGATAAATCTTTAGTAATTGATTTCCAATTCCTTGTTTTCTTAGTTTCGCAAGCATTAATTAGTCATCAATTAATTAATCAAGAGATTAAGCACAAAAAATGACTTAGTTTTCTAATAAGATTTAAAAATAGTCACTAAATTGAATTATATGTCACATATTCAAGCTAGTCCTATCCAATTAAATTTTTAGAAGAAAAACACAATTTTCAAAAGTTGTTCTAATCTGAATTATATGTCCTTATTCAAAATTAGAGTGATTGAAAATTATGCATGTGTAGCACACTAATTGAACTACTATTCCTAACCGAATTCAAAGAGTCACATGAAAGAGTTTTCAAG
The DNA here is from genome assembly GCF_000817695.3 of Arachis duranensis. Classification (NCBI taxonomy): domain Eukaryota; kingdom Viridiplantae; phylum Streptophyta; class Magnoliopsida; order Fabales; family Fabaceae; genus Arachis; species Arachis duranensis. The sequence continues at coordinate 22,035,844 of NC_029774.3, read as the reverse complement.
CTTTAATTCAAATATCAAAATTTTTAATTATAATAAAAGAATTCAAAAGAGATTAGCATACCTTCTGATACCACCAATCCGAATGAAGAACGAATAATTCAATCATGAAATAAATCAATGCAAGACTTTAAAATAAAATAAATTTAGAGTAATAACCCATAGAAAACATTAACATAGCTCCTAATCCTTTGTAAGATGATTAGTTACCATACAAAAGTGAAGAAAAACAAGAAGATATGTTGAGGAATGGAATACCCCTTTATGAACTAAGTTCACTTATTTATATCCTAAATTCTAGAATTCAAATTCAAACTATCCTAATCTTATCTTTTGGAGAGAAAGATAAGATAACTACTTACTAACTTTAATTTCAAATTTAAAAATAATAATTCAAATCAAATCTAACGACCAAATCTCTTATGTTTTTAGAAAGAATTAATAACTATCTTCTAGAATCTTCAATGTTTTGGATGTGATTAAGCCTTCTAATGATGTGGATAATCAAAGTTGGGTCTTAATTGTTGCATTTTGAGAGTTATAATTATGTTTAAGGTAGCTTGCATTAGAAGAACTTCGGTAAAAGGCCCAAAACCAAACTTCCAGGAGGCACAAGCACGTCGGACGTGAGGGAAGGCCACCGAGTGTGGATCTTGTCCGCCAGGCATGGGAGTCTTCCTGCTAGGCCTGGGTGGTTTGATTTCTTTAGGGCACGCTTTTTCTTCCTTAGGTCACGTTTTTTTGTACTTATATTTTTTTGTAAAAAAGTTTTTATTCTTATTAGATTTTTTAGGTAAAAATCTCTGAAAATATAAAAATACTATCCCAACTCTAAATATTTAATTATTTATTAAATTTTATTAAAAAACATAATAAATTTGATTAAAACCTAAAAAATAAAATAGAAAAGAATTTAAAAATCACTTAAGATGACGTGTCATCACAAATACCAAACATAAAATTTTGCTTATCCTCAAGTAAAAAGAAAGATAAACGGAGTTTAGCTTAATGAAAAATATTTAAAAAGCTTTTAAGATTGAAAACAAAAGTGAGATTTATGATAATTCTTGTGGTTACATTCGACTTCTCTTATCCTTCATGAATCTTGCATGTTTAGGATTTAGAAATTTTTAAAAATAAAATTCGAATTGTAGTACGAGAATTCTTTTGAATTTTTATGACTTGAAGGCAATTTACTTCTTATTTGGATTAGGGGAAATATCTTCACGGGCTTTTGACTCTTAGTATTTTGTCATAAGGCAGCTCTTAACGGACTTTCAATCGATAATTCCGGAGCAGTTGGCCAAAGTTACCGAGTGATAAAGCACCCTTCGGATCTAGTTATCCAAGTCTCTTCTTGACACAGTCACACCACAAGTACATAATTAGGGTTTTGATCCAGACATCGATCTCCAAAGCCTCTTTGGACTTCTTAATGTTTTGTCTTAAGAAAACTATTTAAGCGAACTTTCAATCGATAATCCCAATCCAGTTGGCCCAAGTTATCGGATGATAAAGTACCCTTCGAATTTACTAGCGCAAGTCTATCCTTAAAACAGAAACATCACAGGCACATAATTGGACCCTAATCATTAGCTCCTCCTCCTCCTCCTCCTCCTCCTCCTCCTCCTCATCATCATCATCATCATCATCATCATCATCATCATTTCATAATTATTGTTTTATCCTCTTAACAAGAACTTGTGTCACGATTAAAATTTTTTTGTGTTATTTTCGGATATATTTTGCATAACTCAAAACTCCTCCTCTTTATCATCAGTATCATCACCATTATTATCATCATCATCATCATCATCATCATCTTTTTCTTCTCTTGTTCATCTTCTCCTTTTTATTTTACCTTTTATTCTTCTTGTTTTACTCTTTTAACAAGAATAAAAAATAAGAAAAATAAAATAAAGAAGACGAAAAAACATATAATGCTGCAAAATCATTAAAAAGAGGAAAAAGCAGGAAAAAAATATATAACAACTGTAATAATAAAAGAACGACGACAAGAAAAAATACACGAAAAAGAAGAAAGAATGTAAAAAAAAAAAAAAAGATTAAATAAAATAAAGTACAAAATTATATATATTAATTAATCTAGATATTTTTTTTTCTTTAACTCTAAACCAATTGGACCCGATTACACCGTTGTTTACTCTCAGCAATATCAGAATACTAACTTTTTAATATTATATTACACAAGGTGTATTCACATATAGATTCTAGAAGAGTCACCAAAAAAAATATATAGATTCTAGAAGGGAGTTCGGGAGCCACAATGCCTTACAAAATTGACCATTTCCTAGGACGATGAAGCAGTAAAACCTAGTCCAAACTTTCGAATAATAATAATAATAATAATAATAATAATAGTGACCAAACTAGATGCAGAAATTATTTTTAATATGAAAAGAGAGATGGTGTTTTAGTTGAATATTAATATTTAAAGTGTTTTACAGTATTGTGGACATTGTCCAACACGCCCTCCACGTAGTGCAACACGCCTCTCACGTGTTGGTTAAGATGTTGCTACGTGTCCAACACGCTCCCCACGTGTTAGCATGCTGCCACGTGTCCAACACGTCCTTCACGTATTGACTTTCCAACTAAAAAGTTCATCCATCTATAATTATACCAAATACTCCCATTTTCAACAAAAATACCAATATTTATTCCATATAAAAAAAATTAACCAACTAGGTGAGTCCAAAAGAAAAAAGAAAAAAAAAAGAAAAGACCAAACTAGGAAAGCACAGTATGTGTATAAATATCTAGAACATCTTTGTCCTTAATCATCGGGGTGTGTGGGGAGGTCCTAACTTTATAACAATTTTAATTTTTAAGTCATGTGTGGAATTATATACTTTTGAGTTTAATGAACAAATTCCACGTCCTGAACTGCTTCGAAATTCAGTTGATTAATCAAAGTCACCCTTTATATGCCTAATAGGTAATTAATTTTTCATCAACAATATATATTATCAATTTCATCTAATGTTTTTTAAAATAATACTTTTACTATTCTTATTTCTTTCTTTTTCTTTCTCAAAACACCACTCTTAACACCACAGCAACTCCACCATTCTACCGCAACCACCGCCGGTCAACTTCGTTGGATTTGGCCGCCAATGACAACATCGGTGACTCTAAATCCCTAGACATTAATTCTTAAATTAATTTAAATTTTAAATTTTAAATTTTAAAATAATCTTAAACCCTTCCAAAAATAAATGTTAAAAGATAATTTTAACATTAAATAAAAAATTGACTAACATTAACTAATAAAATATTAATTCTCTATATAGATTTTCTTATTCCAACCTACCAGAAGTTTCTGTTTCCAGTATGAATGCATGGCAAATGCATGTATGGACAATGAAGAAGAGTACAAAGCGGGGAAAAGAAAAAAAATAAATAAAAAAGAAAGAAGGAAAAAAAGGAAAAGTGATGGCCAGGTTGCGGTCAAATTATACTATGGCGTGTATATTGATCACGATATGATATCAGATGCAGTTAATTTTACATAAAATTGATAGTTAAGAGTAATAAAAATTTAGTCAAATTATTTAACAGTTTTTAGCTATAGCTATCGACTTCACGCGACTGCACTTGAGTTTTTACTTTATTTATTTTATTTAAAATTTTAACTAAATTGGATAAATCTTAATTTCATATTTTATTATATTTTAAATAAAAAATTGAGATTTAAAAATAATTCGTTAATCAAACTAATTATTTAACTTTTCAATAGACTAAACATACTATTTTATAAAAAAGAAAACTAAAAATTAAATTCTATAACTTATATATTATTTAGTATTTACTCTTATTATTATTATTTTAAAGAGTATTGAACTTTCTATCCAACTAAAACGCACGCCTGATTAATCTATTAAAATCATGACAAGTTTTCTAGATATGATACTAGGTAGTTGGGAATCACAAAGTCGGCCCACAATGTCCTTTTGTCTGCAGGAAAAAGCTTGAACTTATATAATGTTTTAGTATATTCAAAACCTTTACCCTAATTTCAAGAGATATAGTACATATTTAATTAAAATATAAACAAATACTACATATTAACAAAATTTATTATTTTGGTTAATATTTTGTCAATACTCTAACCTGTTAAATACTAAATTTTAAACTGTAAAATTTAAACTCTAAATTCTATAGTAGTATAAAAATAAAATAATAACTAAGTATTAATTAATATTAATAAAAAATATTATCTCTTATTTAATATTTATCTTAAAAACAATTTTCATTAATTGACCTAATGTTCCCACTGTCTATACTGTTCATAGTGACAATCATATTCAGCCAAAAATTTCCTATATATATCTACGTGCCCGTACCCAGTTCTGTAGTTGAGTTGTTGCAAAGTGGTGAAAACCATTGTTATAGATCCCTAAACAAATAAACAGCCCTCAATTCAATGGATGAATTGGAAAGTAGAAGTGAAGCTTCTCCATCTTCAACAAACAAGGAGAAGATTGAGAGAAGGTTCATTGAGAGAAACAGAAGGAAGCACATGAAGATGCTCTACTCCACACTCAACTCTCTTCTCCCTAACGACCCCAACCCCACTAGGCCCAAGGTTTCTCTATCTCTCTATAAATGTTCCATTTATTGTTCTAACTACTCATTTTTATTTACAATTAGATTGTACAGTTAATTTTTTTAGTCAATATTAGCAATTTTTTTACTTTTATATTTTAAAAATTTTAAATTTTAAATTCTAAATTCTAAATTCTAAATGTTAAATGTTAAGTTTTAACTTATATCCTAATTTTTTTAAAAGATAAGTTAAAAAGTTATTTTATATATAAAGAGAACAAAATTGGTTTATTATTGAGGGGAGTAATGCTAAATAATCAATTCTTTTATCTAATATTAGCCTATTTTTTAAATAATTTTATTTATCTTAAATTTTAGACTCTAAATTATAAATATTTAAATCTACATCCTAAATTATAAATACTAAATCTTTAAAATTTGTTAGTATTCACTAATTAAAATTTGATTTGTAATGTTTTTAAGTAAAAAATATATATTGTCATTCTTATTTTGATAATGATATTTTTTTAATTTATAAAAAAATACAATAAAAGAATCATATTTAAAGTGACATTATTAAAAATAAAATAAAATTATCATTTTCCTAATATTAACCACTTAAAAGTGGTTACGTACTCTTTCTTTTATTTATAATCATTATAAAATAAATAATGTAAAAGGAAGCACTGCTATTGCTTGATCAAGTGGACAAGGCCTTAAATTACATCAAGAGCTTAGAGGAGAAGGTAAAAATGTCTAAGGAGAAGAAAAATAGCTTACTATTGAGAATGGGAAGAAAGAGGACACGTGGCGCTTGCGACGATGGTAATCGCCCCAAACCGCCGCAACTAGAGGTTCATGAAATGGGTTCATGTCTTCAAATTGTAATGACATGTGGATTAGATTCCCAGTTCATATTCTATAAAATCATTCATATTCTGAATGAAGAAAACATCGATGTTAAGAGTGCCAATTCTTCGCTCATCGGAAATTCCATGCACCATGTTGTTCATGCAGAGGTATACTTACATACATTTATACAAACTATAGAATTATTTTGGGTTTATTTGTATATTTTGACTCTTTTGAATTAATTAGATTTTAACATAAGTGCTTCTAATAAATCAGAAATTAAATCTTACTAGTTAAGGGGGTAGATATTGGTTAAGAATTTTTAAAGAACAAATGTTTGAAAATTTTATTTTTTAATCCCAGACGAAACATTCAGTTTTGTAACCTTTAATCATACGCATAATATATAAAAATTCTTAAAATATAATATCACTAATTTGTTGTTGCCAAACAATTTAAACTCCTCATCAACTTGATGTTCTTGATGTATATTATAAGTTGAGCAATTCATATTCCTTGAATAACTTAAAACTCTTTTAATACCTTCTAATTTAATTTTCTCTTATACTACTTAACTAATTGTAAGTGGAATTTTGGCAGATTCCACAATCTTTGCTTCAATTGGGTGCGACTAAAGTAAGGGAGAGTTTGAAAAGGTTTGTGCAGGAACCAATTAGTAAAAATGAATTACAATCTGATCATGAGTTGTTAGATTTTGAGATCGATACTGCTGAATTAGCGGAGCTTCTAGATTTCTTAGCATAATAAGCAAGGATTTGCATTGCTAGATACTAAAAATGGTTGTTTATATTGTTTTATAGCTCTGATTTCGGTTTTCCATAACATCTAATGAGATAACTCCGCTTGTAAATTACGGCGATAATTAATAAATGCTAAATAAAACAAGTTTTATTATTTTTGACTAATTTTTTTATTATTAAATATTTCTGTAATTTCATGTTCTTGTTTTCTTTGGCAAGTACTTTGGTGAATTCAAACTTTTAGTGTCAAATAATGTATGTTATAATATAAATATTTTACTTTTGAACGTTGGTTTAGTGAAATTTTATGTAGATGTTCTTCTAGTATTAAATTTTGTTAAATATTTATTATGGTTTGGAAACTTTTAAATGTGTGTTTATATCTGTTGATATTTTCGATAAGAGTGAGTTGGATTGAAATAAGTCGAGTGTGGTTTTTCGAGAAGACACGCGCATGAGTATGAAGTTGGAAGTAATCGATGCTAATTTGGATTTCGATTATTTTGTTGATCGAGTAAGGTAAATCGAGTAGGAGACTCAATTCGAGAAATTGAGTAATGCCTTCAAAGAGCTGATCGAATAATTATGGAAGTGGAAAGATTAGTGGATTCTATCACACGGAGAAAACATTATGGGGAATATCTACAATCACGCAGCGGGAACGATTACCAAGAGGGATTGTATTTTAAATATGTAATTTTATTTAATTGTAATTAATTGTAACTTAATTGTCCATTATATAAAACACCTATAAATACTAGGAAGTGTTAGGGAATAAAGGTTGGAACTTTTACTTAGAAAAAATACTTAAGCACACTCACATCTATCCCATTTTATTCAATAAAGGCTTGTGAATGTGTATTTTATTCTTGAATTTGATAATACCTTAATACTATTGCCCAATTCGTTTTTTAAAAAAGAAAAAAAACACAAACAAACAAGTTAGGAAATTGAGATAAATTTTTAACTTTTGTCACAGTTAATCTATTTCCTTTCAAATGACTTTTGCTTTTAATACTTGATAACAGGACCAGTTTTAGCATCACCCCAAACTAATGATGATGATAGTAAGTAATTATATTTTATGTTTAGTTTAATACTTATAATCAATGTATATTATTTTTTGCATTATTGTCTTTTATTTCTTTATTTCCATAACAGGACCAGCAACCAAAAGAAAAAGAGGTCCAACAAAATGCCTTAAAACTCATGGTTTAAGCTATGAGGATTGGCTGCCAATAAGATTAAATAAATATGGTTAACCAATTGGTTACAATCGAGCCAAGTTAAGCAGTTATTTAGAGACTTTGGTTAGAAATGCACATCTTGCTCCATTGACATACACAAATTGGCATGGACTTAAAGATAATTGGAAAGATTTGTGGGAAGCTACCATTGTATTACACTTTTACCTCTTTTAACTTAGGTGTTTTTTTTTCTTTATTGATCTTAAAAACTAAGTTTTACTACATCATGGTGCAGGAAAAGTTTGACATTGGAGAAAGAGCTAAAGGGTAGGTTTTCAAAACCTTAGGTTCATCTTAGAGGACATATAAAAGTCGGTTAAAAAATCAATATTTTAAAAAAAATATGCCACTAGTTTACAATATAGAGAATTGTCCTCGTACTGTTCCACTTGAACATTGGAAGATTCTTGTTCAATTTTGGAACCTAGGTATGATTAAGGTATATTAATTCTTAGCATGTAATTTCCATGACAGTATAATTAGTTATACTATCTAATTTTGCTTGTTTGTGTATTTTTAGGCTTAATTATTCAATTATGTTTTTATGATTTTAAAGGAACAAAGCAAGAAGAATAAAGTTAGTAGAGCAAAGAATACAAGTCAGCATACAACAGGATCAAAAATATTTGCTGAAATACGTGAGGAGGAGGTAGAATTAATCTGTTCACATTTGTCTTATTTATATTTATTTTTTTTAGTTGATTGTGCTTTTTCTTAATAGGCAATGAAAAATCCTGATAGAAGAGAACCATCTCGGGTGAACATGTTCTTTTTAACACACAAGCCAAGAGATGAAAAACCAATGAGTGAGGGAACAAGCAAAATTTTTGTAAGATATGTATTTCTTTTAATATATATTTTTTGTGATGTAGATTTTTTGTCATAGATTAATGTAGTTTGAATTTTGGATTTTAGTCTGAGTTTGAGGATGCCATAGTTTCACATCTTGAAAAATTAGAAAGCACAAATCAAGATGATATACTTTTCCAAGTATTAGGAAAAGATCAACCCGGTCGTGTCCGTACTTATGGTAGAGGTATTATAGCTTCAGATTTGTGGGGATTTAGATCTCAAGTTGAGACGGAGAGGTTAATTGAAGAAGTTAAAGAAAATGCTCAAACAGAAATTCAGAATATACAACAAAAGATGCAAGAGGAGATGGAAATAAAACTTCAAGAAAGAGTGGAGGACATGAAGTCACAGATGTTGTGTGGATTTAATGTGTTTTTGAATCAACTACAGAAAAATCTCCCAGGAGTAGAAATTTCAAATCTCTCTTTTCTGTCAACTACTTTAAATACGAAGGAAGTAGAAGCTACGGCAACAGCAAATCATGAAGTTTTTACTGCTGAAAAAGAGGTATTTATATCATTTTTTGCATTTTTTCTTAATAATAATTTATAAAATTTACTTTTCATAGTGTTAAATGTATTCAATCATTTAATCTACAATGAATCAATCTTAGCGTGTATAGACTAATCGTATCATTTGCATTCATTCCAAATTCAAAGAATGATATCTAAGTCTATAATTTTCTATTTTAGATTTAAGCTACCCTCAAAGTATTTGTATAGCAGTACTCAAGCTATATTATATCTGTTTTATATTTAAATAAATATTAACTACTTCTTTTCTTACTAAAATATTGGCAACTAGTATTTTTTTATTATTTTATTTTGTTCAATAATTTTTAACTTGTTTGTAAATTTTCAATTTTTCATAGTAGGCTGATGCACGCCTTTGGACATGTTTTAAGATTTTTTAAACCTTTACATTCCTAATGTGTTTGTTCATTATATTTTGATTCTGATTTAATATATCTCTTGTTTTTAATTCCTTTATTTTTTATCTTCACTTTACAAACACATGCAATTTGAATCAATATTATTATTTTCTATTTTATTTAATAACCAATAAGTATAACGATAAAACTTCTTAACAAATTAATATGTGAATTGAATATTAAAAAAATGAAGCCATAAAACAAACAGAGTCTTGCATGCACTTTTGAGTGTCCTTTATTTTTTCTTTCCCTTTCTTATTATGGGTGGTTTAATAATATTATGGGTGGTCTAATAATATTTTATTTTTCTTATATTTTAGGTTCCAAGTAAATCATCTAATATAACAGAAGGTGTTTCTAAATCTCATACTAAGTCATTATCTCAAACAAGGGAGAAGAATGTGATTCTTTCGCCTAAAAAGAAGTAGGTATATTTATACCTAAAATTGAAGAATTTAAAATAGCATTTATAATTCATGCTTTATAATAATCATATTGAGATTTATTGTAGAAATATTGGTATTGGTGCCTTAAAATAGTTATTTTTTGCAGGCTTTTTGTTCTTCTCTTACTCAAGAGGTTCTTGACTTGAAATTGGAGAAAATGAAGCATGACCAACATAAGAAAAGATCAAAAAAGAAGAAAGTGGTGTGCTTGTAATATTGAGATGAATTTCTGAATTTGTGAATTTAATAAAAGAGACAAACTTGTACAATAATTATTGATTAAAGAAGCTATAAAAATTTCATTTTGTGAATTTGTGTATTTAATGAAATATTTCATGTTGTAGTAATTAATTTTAGTATATTTATATTGTGTATAATATAAAATAAAAAATAGTATAATAGAACTAAAAAAATATTACTAAAGATCTATTGTAACATTTTATAAGTGTTAAAAGAAATATTTATGGTAATATTTTGTTTTGTCAACCATGCTTTTACCTCTTTACTGACTTTTGTTTTGTCAACCATGCTTTGCGATAACTGATGTTGTAATTAAACTTTGACTGAACTTCAGCAATGACAGATTTCACCTTTATGGATGGATAAGTCTCTACCAATGGTTTATTTGCTTCTACAATTGTGATGGAATTTAGCTTGGAATGGTCTTGAGAAATAGTGGTTGTAGTGCAAGTGTGACTACCATTATATCTCCTTATCACTCAACAATACTTCTTTTGAATCATGCTAACCCTAATCAGCCAATCACAACAAGTGTTGTACTGTGTACATTTAGCATAGAGTATTTGGGGTTCCAACTCATACACCCGATAGTCTACACCTCTACAGATAGCACAATCTTTTATTGCTGCAATCACAGCTTTCCGAGAACTAAATTCCATCGCTACAAAAAAATAAAATTAAAATGGCATTAATTTTCCGGCGGTTTCATAAAAACGCCATTTTTTTCGCTAATTTCGGCGGTTTTTGCTGGTGCCAGAATATTTGTGATTTTTCTTTCGTCTTTTTAACTTAGATGTGTTTTAACTTAGTGTGATTTCTCAATAGAAAAGCGAATGATGAACCCTAATCCCTTGCCGCTGTCATTCATCTTCTTGCTGCCGCTCATCCCCTCGTCGCAACTCATATCCTTGCCTTTATCGTCTTTTGATTTTTCTTTCCTCTTCATACTTTTAGATCTAGTTCATGCTCTAGTAGAAAGAAACAAAGAATGCTTGTTCTTTTTTCTTATTGTGTATTTTTACTTTGATTGATCTTCTGCGTTGTTGTTCTTGTTGACGAGGGTGCTAGAGGTGGTGAAATTTTACCTCACGTTGATGAAGAGAGAACCATCGCAACCACCTCGACGCAAATGCAGCTCCAACGAAATCATGGAGGCAGTGCTGGCTCCGGCAAATGCACGGAATTGCGGTAAGTGCTCTATTTTTTTTTTTTGGCTAAATTTACAATTATGCTCCGTCATACTATGAAAATCAACTAGTCAAGTTTTAATTTCGCGGCAAGGTGTTAGGGTTTTGATTCTTTGGTGTGTGAGTATGAAGCTGAGAAGGATACTTTGAACACCTTAGTTCCTGGCATACTTTAAATGTATGGATGGAATACACTGCATCTGTCTCAAAATATCTGTCGGTGCATTACTTTCTAGTTATATTTAAATTATGAAAAATGGCTTCTGTGCAGATGTGGGAAGATCTAACCAGAAGGCAAAATGGTTGTTGAGTCGCATAGAGACAGTTAAGTGTTTCGATGGCGTCGGGCGTAACCGCCATTCCTTTCACATACGTGGTTCACGTCCTTGGTCTGGTTGCCATCACCTCCTCGTCCTTGCTTTCCTACTACTTTTATAATGTTCAATTTAATTTAATTTAATTTATCATTTTTTAGTTGTATATAGAGGATTTTCTGTGTGGTTGAAGTATGTTTTAGGAATAAGCTTCAGAACAGACAATGAATCTTTCAAGGTGTGACACATAACTAAATTCAATATCTTTTTTTCTTTTTCTAATGAATTAAACCAATTGAGAACTTGATTTGCAGAGAGCAATGCAAGGATTTACTAGAAGATTGTAGGATTGATGAAGAGTGAGGGTCTCTTGGTTGGAATTGGTCTATCACATAAGTTTTTCAACTTTTCACTACGTTTATTGGGTTGTAACTATTAGGAGACTTATTTTTATTGATTATATCAACATTGCTCTTTTGAGTGCTACAATGAAAACAGAAAAGAATGATACTGTTTAACTAATTTTTGAGCTAATGTAGAAATGATTTTCTCTAGTATATTTAGCTAATTAGCTTATTCTAGTAAGTATTGAGAATTTATTCTAGTGTTTGTTCAAATATGTTAGAGTTATAGATGTCATTCAAAAGAAATAGCTGGTTTTAATGTAGAAAATTTGGAGGATTAGATTATAGATCAAACTGATTGAGAAGTCTCAATTCATAAATTGAATGCATTAATTAATTGAGTATGCTAAATAAAACCACTAATACACTCATATACTGATCTGCATTGTGAAAAGGATGAAAAGCAAATGAAACAATAACTATCTTATAAACATTGATATCTGATGGATCTTTTACTTGGATGATTCTAGCATCAATTTTTGTTATTCTTCCTCCTATTGTTTCATTTCATTGTCCATGCTTATTTTTTTTTTCTTATTCTTCTTTCTTGTGTTAAGTTGCACCAAAATGCATGTGTTAGAGTTAACATGGGTCTAGTGCTTGTTTATGTTCATAAGATTAAGATGTTGAATTAGTGGATAGCTTTGTTTTGTGAAAATGGTATAAAAAAAGGGCTAAACTTTTTTGGTTATTTGAATGGAGATATAGATAGGGAAAATTGATTGAACTATAGGTTCCAGGGAGTAGTATAAATTTGATTTTGTTCTTAGAGCAGGACATGTTTGGTAGTGAGCTTGGAAGATAATAAATCCAGATCATCACCCTCCTTTGAAGCAACTATTGCTTTATTACTTTATTTGTGTGTTATAAATAAAAGGTTCTTGATTTTTGTATTCTAATATTCCACAGATTCTGGATCCCAAGGGACAATACTGGATCCCAACCCCATCTCAGATTCTGATTGGTCCTACCCAGTTTTTTTGCCCTCTTTGCTGCAAAACCTTTAACAGATACAACAATATGCAGGTACTTACCTCCATGGAAATCTACTTCATTTCTTTATTTTCTCTTTCTTCACTTCAATTTCACCTTTAATTTTTTGCATGCTTGCTATAAATAATATAATAACAACAAGGGAGAAAGGGTGGATCAGTTCCTTGTGCACTATTTTAGTTCATTCCTTACTATTATTATTCTTCTTCTCCTTCTCTCCTGAAAATCTTATTCTCTACCACTTTATTTTTCAAGAAAAAATAGGGTAATTTCATATTGCAACTCAAAGTGGTAATCAAGGTATTTTTGAGATTGTAATAGCAGTTTTAGGATTGTACAATGAAGTTGTAACACAGCTTGATTCTTATTTCTTTTTGCTTTTGATGATGTAGTCTATGAAAGGACACTTAGGACATATGATAACTTTGTCTGGCCTGTTGATACTTCATTCATTGGTTAATATACATGGCTCTCATTCATAGAACAGAAGACAACTCAGAGGCATGTAGTAAGGGAATGCTTAATATAATAATATCAGGTAGTAAAATGTACATATAATTGGAAGAGGCTGAAGGTAAAGTAAGGGAAGTCGAGGATGATTTGGTCAAAGCAATTGCAGGTACTCCTGGTTTTCTTTTCTCAATTTTTATTCTACAACTTCCTTTTTTATTTTTCATTCTAGATTTTCTTCTTAAATTTTTATTTTTGTGATTTTTAGTTAGAATTGAAATCGCTCATCCAGTTTTCGTGTTTGCAATAATCATCGTGTAACCTTTTGGGTTTCCCTTCTTGTTTTTAATTTCAGTGAATGATCAACTAAGTTAGATGATCAAAAGAGTAATGTCTCTGATCAATGAAGTGTATTGATGGATCTATGTTCTGTTTGTGCTTAATGAATATCATATTTATTTTTAATTTTCAATGAAAAATACCTAGGTTTCATTTATTAATTATTATCATTATACATTGATGGATGAAGCCAGTATGCAATATTTGGAATTTTAAAAACTGTCCTGCTTATGTATTTTGTTGATCTTACGAATGGGGAAGGATGGTTTTGAAGCTTCCACTTTAGTTCCTTGAGTTAGATATATGTGGTGCTTTTCACTTTAATTTTTTTCTAATTTATGTTTATGTTTTATAATGTAGATTCATCTTTTTGTGCTAAATAGCAATCCTCCACAGCTATATGGCTTGAAATCTGGGCAGCTATAAAAGCAGCTTGCTCTCAAGCAAAAGTTACACCAACAAAAGTAAGAAGTATAGGATTTGCAACTACTTGTTCTCTGGGTATGTAACATTTCTCTTTGCATGACAGATTTAATTTGTTTATATAGTGACTCTAGCTGATTGTTTATGAACTATATAATAGTTGCAGTGGATGCCGATAGTGCACCTGTTTTGGTTTCTTTGACTGATGATTCAAGAAGAAATGTCATAGTATGGATGGATCATAGAGCTTTAAAACAAGCTGAAAGGATCAATTCCTCTAACTCACCTTTATTACAGTATTGCGGTGGAGCTGTTTCACCTGAAATGCAGCCACCAAAAGTACCATCTGAACTAATCCCATTATTTTAGTCACTGGTCAGCATACATAATATGCTATGCTAATTTATCTTTTATTCTTTTAGGCATTTTTCTCCATAGATGCTATTTTGTTAAAAAGGTTTTTAAGTGCAGTGCAATTCATACTCTTTATGGCAATGGCTATTGATGGAAATAAACATTGGATATGTTAAAAACCATGTCTGCAACTGGGGCGGGGTCTTATCTTTTTAGATTAAGCTCAATAACCTGACTAACAGATTTGTAGAATACATATACAAATTATTCTTTAATGAAAAGAAACTTGGAGCATGGGGTTAATTAAATGTGTGCTTATCTATCGAAAAATTATGTTACATAGTCTTTACCGATCCAAGCTACTAAACTGGTTACATTTTGCTCAATGCAGTTGGTTCACATGATGTATTCTTACATCATCTATAGTTTTAAGAATCATGCTCTCTTTTATGAACTCATTTTCCAAAGCATTTTAAACTTTCAGCTTCTATGGGTTAAAGAAAACTTGCAAGAGTCTTGGTCTTTGGTTTTCAGGTGCATGGACTTGAGTGATTGGTTGTCATACAGGTACTTACTTATGTATTTAGCTATTTATTTATTTATTTATTTTGTTATTCTTGATGTTCAATGTCATTCTATGTTGGAGTCAAGTGTTGCTTAGCCTTGATTTATTTCTGGTACCTTTTTAGGGCAACTGGAGATGATACTCGCAGTTTGTCCACCACAATTTGGAAATAGACATATCTTGGTCATGCTCACATGCAGCATATCAATGATAAAGACTCCTGGGATATGGCTATGCTTTTTGGATCATGTATGAATTAAAAATTTTGAATCTTAAATTCTAATTAGAAATTCTAAATTATAAACTTTAATCTAAATAATTGATATAAAATATAATCTGATAAGATGCTCATTGAAGAAGTTCAGAGGCTGAGAGCTGAGGTATCTTTTGTTTCAATGTTCTACATGCTGCATTTGTGACAAAGAAATAGTTAATTATCATGCTGAGATTTCTATAAATGAATATATTTTTGTATGTATCTCCAGCATTCAACTATAATTCAAATTTGTAAAATTTGTTTTCGCATTTTTCGTTAGGATAACTAGTCAACATTTAGCCCTTTAGGTTGCTTCATTTCATTCCTCTCATTCTGATTTTCCTATATCTGAGTAGCAAATTAACCAGTGTTGTTCACTTGCGTATTTAAAAAACATCTGACTATGCATTTAATGTGTTCTCTTATGCATGTTCTTTTGATAGTTAAAGAGACTTGAAGAACAGTGTGAACTCAAAAATCATAAGATACAAGAGTGCCAACAGAAAATTGAGGAGAGTTGGTTTGTAGCAAAGGAGGAAGATGCTAAGTCCAAAGCAGTAAAAGAGGTCATAAAAGCTTTGGCTGTAAGGGTAAGTTTTCTTATATTGTTTTTGTTTTGTTCATTTACACAAAGGCTTCCGTACAAGAAACATATGTTGTAGTAGTCCTTATGATATGGCCTTAACATTATATTAATTATCACCACTGCAGCTTCATACAATATCAGTAAGGTATTTGAATTGTTTTGAATATAAAGGATAAAATCATTCTGATTTAAGAAGCAGTATTCTCTTCATCTTATAATAATTGTTTTGAATTGCATTTGTAATCTAATGCAACCATTTCAATAAGAACCAGCTTTCAGGAGAGGTTCCTACAAATCTTTGTAAAGAAATGAGTTTGGATAATGAAGTTGGAGTGTTGGAGCAAGAAACAAAGATGTTGGAGCAAGTTCCCGGGATGAAACTCACACAAGAAACTAAGAAACCAAGGCAGGCTTGTTTTAAGGTTAATTACAAAAGGAGGAAACTTTTGGCCTCCAAATCTTATTCATCAACACTTAGCTAAGTTACTTGTCTTGTATATTCATATTCTAAGTAGTAAAAACAGCACTTATTAGATGGTTTAAATACATTATTAGATATTAACATAGTTTAGGGAACTGGATGATAGATTTGACTGATTAGTGTTTATTGCAATGCTTGTATTTTAGTAAGTTTAGTAAGACAAGGTTTTGTACAGGGGTTATTACTTTTGATTTTCAATAATAAAAAATTATATATTATATTAATATTTTGTTTATGAGTTATATAATATTTCATTTATGGATTATGATTTTTTGCTATTGTGAAATTTTAATCACAAAATTATTTATTTAACACGATAAAAATGACGGTAAAATTGTTTTTTTAAACAATAAAAAATGTCAGTCAGGGTAAAACGGCAGTTCAAAAATGTCATTTTAACCAACCAAAACGCTATTGTCAGGGTAAAAATGGCGGTTCAAAAATGCCATTTTAACCAACCAAAATTCCACTCTGTCAGGGTAATAACGGCGGTTCAAACCGCCGTTTTAACCTATCTAAAAACCGCCATTTTAACCTTGGAAATAACGGCGGTTTAAACCGCCATTTTAACCAACCAAAACGTCAATCTATCAGGGTAATAATGGCGGTTCAAACCGCCGTTTTAACCTATCAAAGAACCGCCATTTTAACCCTGGAAATAACGGTGGTTTGAACCGCCGTTTTAACCTATCCAAAAATCACCGTTTTAACCCAGTGAATTGTGGCGATTTTCAGAAAACCACCGTAATAACCAGAATGGCGCCCAGAATTTCGGCGTTTCTTGGGGGCACTATTTTCGGTAATAATGACGGTTATAACCGTTGCAATTACCTTAAAAAACCGCCATTTTAACCCTTTTTTTTGTAGTGCATTTTCATAACAAATTTATCGTCTGCCATAATAGGAGGCTCTACTAAAAGAACACCATGACATAAACTTAACAAATATATATAAATATAAAACTTAAATATGCAAATTTTAAACATATAAATATAAATATGTACCTATATTTTACGTAAAAACATATTTTGTACATGTTTATAAACAAAATACAAATGATTTTTTTTATATAAATGTATAAGTTATATGAGTATATAATATATAACTGACATGTCGTGTTTGACTATATACCCGACAGATGAGACTCATCAGTCATAGGATAGGCATGCATCGTATGAATTTGTATATTTTGCTTGGATTTAAGGAATATTATATAAGTCTATGTATTTAATATTATGTATATATAATTGTGTGATTAAATGGTTTAAAGTAAAGGCTTTTCGAGTTCTTAAGTAAAAATTCAGTTTATATTCGTGAAGGCTCAATATTAAATAAATATAGTATGAAATTAAAGGAGTTTGAGGTAGGTAATGCCTGAACTTTTAGTACGATCATGAGGTGCTAAAAGTTATGGTGTTACAATAGGCGCTATAACCCAAGAGCATGCGGGCATCGGGCACTATACCTCGAGCAATGGCAATGAGAGACAACATCCGTAAGGATGTAATGTCGGGCGTGGGTCAAAAACCGATAGATGAGCTCATTACCTGCACTAGGACTAGACATGTATCATACTTGTTTGCGCATATCTCTTGTGTGTTTTGAATGCATTCTTATGGTTATATGTCATGTGCTGTTTGCTCTTGTTGTTGTTTGTTTTATGTTCCTTTGTTGTGGTCTGATTGATCTGGGACACGTGACCGACTTATAAAAAGTAACTTAACTTGTTTCCCCCAATCCTACTAAGAACTCCCCAGTTCTTACCCCCTATCTTCCTACCCACTTCAGATGGAGACGAGTGTCATTTTCTATGAGCTCAAGTAGCCTTATGTGTATGAGGATTTTTTCCTTCACAGCTTTTATGTGGTGGCCGCAGAGCCTTGAGTGTGTAAGTACGTAGTTAGAGATCATCATTTTCAGCACTCACTAGCTTCACCCTTCTTTGATCCTGATGCACCGTATGCTTTTTCGCTGTCGTGGGTACATCCCGATTCTATCCACCATCATTTTGACTTCATGCATAGATGTTATGTTCCAGCATAGCAGAATGGTCAGGTAGTGCCTGAGCCTGGCCCTATCATCGATAACTACATCCTTGAGTCTCCTCCAGTGGATTTAGACATGTCTATAGAGTCACTTTCTACTCACTCCTCTGACTCTTTTCCCATAGAGTCTATCGGGACTTCAGTTGTAGCTTCTGGTCAGCCATCAGTAATTGAGCATATTTTTTCTAGTGGTACAGCTTTCACAGGCGACAGTAGTGATGATAGTCCCTAGAGTACATCAGAGGTCATCGTTATTTCTGACAACGACGACATCGAGGAGATAGAGATTTTGGATCTGACTTCTGAAGTCGATGAGGAACCTGAGATGGATATAGAGATCGTGGACTTGACTTCTGACAGGAAATAGGTAGCGATATCAACATCTTCTTTTGACATCTCTCCACTTTAGTGTTTCTTTTAGACTCTCACTTTTGGTTCTCGAGAGACAAGATTAGAAGGTTAGGCTAGTCTGTACGTTAGAGTAGGGGCTTTCTATATGAGCAAACTTCGAAAATGTTTGAGTTGTATATATGTATATAATTGTGAGGGAATAACTAACTTTTCATCTCTTGTGTGCTTGTATGTATTGTTTTGGTTGTGATTTTATTTTCTTTAAGAAAAGTTTTTCATAAAAATTAAGTTCCGTTAATCCGATTACAGGCTTGATATTATTAAATACAGTATCAGTGTAACTTTAAGTTGGTAACACTTGCTATTTCAATATGAATATACCATACTAAAAATTAGATCGTTACATAGCACATGCAATACGCACGAATTATTTAGACTCATTTTAGACACATCTTTTTTAATAATTTACATATATTGTTATATTTAAAAGTGTCACGTAAATTAGATTTACAAATAATAGCAAAGATACTTATTAGTGATATTTAGAAGAAATATTTGTAAAATGTCATTGTTGTGTTTTTCAACTGTAATTGGCTAATAGAATAAGAAATTCAAGTTAGAAAGACAATGTGCTCTCCAGCTTAAAGTAGTCCTTAAAATAATTTCTGTCCATACTTTTCATTGGACATGACTGAAATGACGTCATTTTATATTTATTATAAAAAAAACACGCTCCCATTTCTCAATCCTCTTTTTCCTTTCCCTTCCACGCTCTCCTTCTCCTTCCCCAACTCATTCCCAGATATCCTTTCCCTTCCCATTCTCCTTCTCCTTCTCCTTCCTCAATCTAAGACCCTTCTCCTTCCTCTTCTCACCCCTTCTCCAACCTGAGGTCCTTCCCAAAACACATACCATAAACAAAATAAGGAAAGAAACATGAAAATTTTCAAGGGAATGTTCAGTTTAATTTGTCATAGCATATCAAGACTCAAGAATAATAATAAAATGAATTGCATTGACATACATTTTTTGCTACAAAGAGAACAATAAGTAGAGTAGGAATAAAACAAGCAATAACTATTCTAACGGTAAAAAGTTTTGTTGACGCAAGTATCAAGTTCATCCTCAAAATGATAAATCAAGATTTGGATGGATTCCATTCTCACCAAATCAAAATACAATAATTAACAAGAAAAAAAAAGAAAGAGAGTGAGAGAAAGAAAGATATAAATGCCTCCACGGATTTGGGTTTTTTTCACCTTCGTCAGCATGAACCTGAATTTCTTCTACCTGTCACATAATGAAGAATGCAATGAGTTTATTGAATGATTGGAAATCTTGATTACTAATAATAAGGAGGAGTGTGACAGACATATATGGCCACATGTAAATTTACAAGCAACGGCGTGGCTTGCTTCATGAAAAAAGACGATAACAAGCTTAAAGGGTTTGAATAGCAAGGTTCTCCAGAGTGCAAGTATAAGCACAAGTGTAGACAACAACAGTGACAAGAACAGGTTGGGAAAGGGACACCGTGCGGTGCGGCGTGATAAACCCCATTTGTAGGGTTTATCTTGTATTGATTTTAGGGGATTTTATAACCTTTTACCCACATTTATTCAATGAAATAGCATGGTTTTGTATATTCTCCTTTAATTGTGCTTTAGAGTGAAAACATACTTTTTAGGTCTTAAAATAGCTAAATCTAATTCACCTTGATTCCATTAGATGCCTTGATATGTTTGTTAAGTGATTTAAGGTTTAGGAGGCAAAGATTGGATCAAGGGAATGAAGAAAGAAAGCATGAAAAGTTGGAGAACTCATGAAGAAATGAAAGAACTGGAAAGCTGTCAAGCCGACCTCTTCGCACTTAAACGACCATAACTTGAGCTACCGAGGTCCAAATGATGCGGTTCCAGTTGGGTTAGAAAGCTAACATCCGGGGCTTTGAAACGATATAAGATTTGCCATAGCTGCATCGCGCATAGGGGCGCGCACGCGCACGGTACGTGGACGCACCAATGGTGGCACATGACCCACTTAAAGCAAAACGTGGCCAACGAATTCTAAAGCCTTGTGGGCCCAATCCAACTCATTTCTGATGCTATTTAACCCAAGGAATGAAGAGGAAAACACAAGTTAGTTACCATTAGTCATAGTTTAGTTATAGAAGTAGTTTCTAGAGAGAGAAGCTCTCACTTCTCTCTAGGATTAGGATTAGGATTAGGCTTAGTTCTTAGATCTAGGTTTTCATTCATTCATTCTTCTACTCCTACTCTTCAATTCTTTGTTGTTACATTCATTCTTCTTGCATTCTTTTGTTGTAATCTCTTTTATGTTGTTCTTATACTTTGTTGTAGATCTACTATTGTTCCTTCCATTTTCTTTCAATTCAATAAGAGGTAATTCATAATAATTGTTCTTCTTTGCTTTTCTATTGTTGATCTCTTGCCTTTGTAGTTAGATCTCTCTTTAATTCTTGCAATTTATGTTGTTTACTTTTATTGCCTTTTATGTGTTTGTTGAAATGCCTCTTCTAGATATAGTATAGATTTTGTTCCTCTTGGCCTAGGTAGAGTAATTAGTGACACTTGAGTTATCTAATTCCTTTGTTGATTGATAATTGGAGAGATTGCTAATTGGTTTGGAGTGCACTAAAGCTAGTCTTTCCTTGGGAGTTGGCTAGGACTTGTGGCTCAAGTCAATTCATCCACTTGACTTTCCTTTATTTAGTAAGGGTTAACTAAGTGGTAGCAATGAACAATTCTCATCACAATTGAGAAGGATAACTAGGATAAGACTTCTAATTTTCATACCTTGCCAAGAGCCTTTTATAGTTGTTAGTTTATTTTCATTGCCATTTACTTTTCATGCTTCTTATCCAAAAATCCCAAAATAACTCACAACCAATAACAAGACACTTTATTGTAATTCCTAGGGAGAACGACCCGAGGTTTGAATACTTCGGTTTATAAATTTAGGGGTTTGTTTTAGTGACAAACAACTTTTTGTATGAAAAGATTATTGCTTGGTTTAGGAACTATACTTGCAACGAGAATTCATTTGTGAAATTCTAACCCATCAAAAATCCAATCATCACGGTGCGACACCGTGACGGAGGCCGACGACAAGCAGCAACAGAGAGAAAGGGAAAGATGAAGGGGCTCGAGTTAGGGAAGGGGAGGCTCGGATTTTCTATTTTTTTTTAATACAAAACGACGTCATTTCAGTGGTCTCCAAGGGTAAGGATGGACGAAAATTATTTTAGGAACTACTATGAGTCTCAGAAAACAATTTCGGAAAAAAATTTGAGTAATTATGAGTATAAGTTAAGGGACTACTTTAAAATTTAATTTCAAATTATATAATAATATTGCATTTTTTTTAACTCGTGAATAGAATCAGTTACCCGCGAGTTAAGAACGAATATGATTAGAATTGAGATATTCTCAACCTGTAGGTAGAGTAAGGTATATATAAATCTCAACCTGCAAATAGAATTAGGGTCGGATTCAAATCCTACCCTACTTTACTTATTACCACTCTTACACCTGATCATTTTTTAAATTAAAAATATTTAATAATTAAAAATTAATAAAAAATAGTTAAAATTTATTATATTTAATATTTTTTAATTGTTGTAATTTTTTTATTAATTATTAATTTATTTTATTTTTTAGTATTATTATTTTCGAATTTTTATATAGTCAATATAGATATCATAACCTGACTCTATTTGCTCCATATTATTTTCATATGTGGCAAACTGAATTTCTAAAAAAGTACACAGCCTAACCTGAAACGTTTCCAATATTAATCATGAGCATAGAGACTTGCCACTCGTCAGTTGGCAGTTGGCACCAGTAGAAAGGAAGGAGTTCATGGACCAAAATGGCAAAATGCCTGACAAAATTGACTATTTGCTCTGTATGAAGCACCAAAACAATACCAAATTTCAAAAAATAATAAACAAAAAGATTAAACCATATATCTAGAACGAACATCTTTGTGCTAAGTGCTGACGCACAGAAGTGGAAGTGGGTGGAATTACTTGGTTCGTAGTTCGGTTCGTTTTAAGTTTGGTTTGGTTCAATTTATTTTTTTAAGTAGATTAAATTTAATTTTTTTGTAAAATTTATTAATTAAAATGTCAGATTATAAACTAAAAAAAATTCTATAAAATTTATTAGATCGACTTATCAAAATATTTTTTTATAAAATAAATTATTTTTAATTTAAATTTTAAGTTTTAACTTTCACTTATATTAAATACAAAATAAAATTAAAAAAATCAATAACCAATACTAATTAAGATCGTAATTTTTTTTAAAAAAATTATAAATACACAGACCATGCTGAAATCTAAAAAAAAAAATCTATAAAAACAACATACTTAGACTTAGATAGTCTATTTACAATAAATGTTAAATTTATCAAAACTAAAATTTCGATTCCATCCATATAGCATGGGAGTATGTGACGGGTCCAACTTTAGTCCAATTTTGACTCCCAAGTCAAGTATGGAATTATATACTAAAAAAAATTTAATTTTAATAATAAAAATAAAATATTAATTTAAAATATTAGTTAATATATATTGATTAAAAGTGTTTGTCTTTAGTCCAATTTTTACTCTCAAGTCAAGTATGAAATTATATACTAAAAATAAAATTTTAAATTTTAATAATAAAAAATAAAATATTAATTTAAAATATTAGTTAATATATATTGATTAAAAGTGTTTGTCTATCCTAACCTTTCATGTTTGACATTTCTCATTTGGAAAAGAGAAAATCAAAAAAGTTTTACGTGGTTAAAACTTTCTGTTTCGGTTTTTCCATGTATATTATTCAATAAATGTTTATGACAATATGAGGTGAAGTTGCGTTGTATTTTTTTTTCCTTTTAAGGAAAAAGTTTAAGCAAATTTAAATACTAATTATAATACGAGGTAGTTACAGATTATAGAGTCGTCGCTATAGCTACATGGAAAAACTTTGAACTTGTATAATTTGATTGAAGATCAATTCTATGGTGTTTATCACTTGTTGTTTAACTTTTGCCTAACTTATTTTTTGTGATAAGTTTTAATTTTTATATCTTTTAAATTAAATATTAACTTTTAACTTTTTTTGGTAAATAAGCACCACTTTTTAGGCACCATAGTATTTATCTTTATTAAAAGTTAAGAATCGACAAATAATTTAACCAAGGTTGCGAGAACCGGATCGATCATTAAACTGATAAAATAATTAGTTTATTAATTTAATAGTTCGATCAAAATTTAATTGGGACTCAACCAGTTTAAATTTTAAATATTTAAATGCGCCCTTCTTCTTTGCAGAATTCGCTGTTGACTCCGGACTACCTTGGCAACACCAGCAAGTAGCAAATCAGCAAATTGAAAGGGTTGTCAGTGGAGGGACACAGACAAACCGGGCAACAACCGGATAAGGACAAGCAAGTCTTAGGGGAATATGATGGTGGATCTTCATCATCTCGTTAGGGACTTCGGATGAGGTTGGTCCTTTTTACAATACAATTGTTTTATGGATTATTTAGATTTAAGCTTTCTATTTTGGAATATTAGAGGGGCCTCTAATAAATTGGCTCGGGTTCATAGTAAGGAGTTAGTGAATAAATTTCACTCTACTTTTTTTCATTCTGTTTGAAACACATATTGCTTTCGAGAGGATGAAATCTTTTTGGAATAATCTAGGTTACCATGGTGTTGGTATTGTTGAGGCTAATGGTCATAGTGGGGGGTATCTGGGTTCTATGTTCTAATTCAAATATTTCTGTGAGAGTATTGGATGTTGTTGATCAATGTATCAATTTTGAAATTACTATGGACAATACATCTAATTACTGCAGTGCGGTGTATGCTAATCTGCATATACATCGGCATAAAGAACTGTGGGGTGACTTGACAAGGATTGCTAATATGATCCACGGACTTTGGATTGTGTTAGGGGACTTTAATGATGTTCTGTTGCAGAGTGAAGTTAGAGGGGGCAGTTTAGACTTGCCAGAGCAGAACAAATTGCGAAAACATTGGAGGATTGTGGGCTGTTTGATATGGGGTTATTGGGAGAAGATTCACTTCGTACAGGAAGGTGAAAGGCGAGGTGCAGGTGGCTAAGAAGCTTGATAGAGCAGTCATCAACCAGGACTGGCGACTAATGTTTTCAGAGGCTTATACTGAGGTGCTGGTGCGCCTTCACTCTGATCATTGCCCATTGTTCACTAGGTGAAAGATGGTAGAGAGGGCTACTAAGGGCCATCGTCCGTTCAGATTCCAGGCTGCATAGATGACTCATCCTCTTTTTAGGAATGTTGTTCATACAGCTTAGAATAGAGGAGCTCCGGATGTAGTCAAATGTTTGTTGGAGGTTCAAAAAGATATAACTAGCTTCAATAAAAAGGTTTTTAGCAATATTTTTGTTAAGAAAAGGGAGTTGAAGAGGTTTTTGAATGACGTTCAGATTACTCTAGAGATTCGGGAGGATCATCAGCTTAGGATCAAAGAGCAAGTTTTGCATCAGGAACTGAATGCTATCCTTCTTCAAGAAGAGCTGTTGTGGTATCAAAAATCTAGAGAACAATGGGTTGGATGTGGAGATAGAAATACAAAATTTTTTCATCTGCAGACAGTTATCAGGAGAAAGAGGAACAAAATTCATGGGTTGTTTTTAGAGGATGGGTCTTGGGCCACGGAGACTACGACTCTAGAAATGGCGGCAAATTCTTTCTTTCAAAAACTTTTTTCTACAAGGGAGGATATTGACCTGGACTCCATGGGGCCTTTTCCTTGTCCGTCTCTTAGTATTGAGACTTGTCAAAAGTTAGTGGAACCAGTGACATCTGAAGAGGTTAAAAGAGCTGTGATGACCATGAGTTCGTTTAAAGCCCAAGGTCCAGATGGATTTCAAGCAATTTTCTACAAAGAGTTATGAGGCTCTCTTAACAACGATGTGTGTGGACTGGTCAAGCGAGCCTTTGAGGGTGAGCCAATGAATGCGGTTATTTTCGATACTCTCGTTGTTCTAATTCCTAAAGTGGAAGTTTCCTCTTCCTTACGGGAGTTTCGGTCTATTAGCTTATGTAATGTAATTTATAAAATTATCACAAAGGTTCTAGTTAACAGGTTCAGACCTTTTCTATCGGAGATCATTGGTCCTTTACAAGGAGGGTTCATTCCAGGAAGAGGAACCACAGAGAATATTATCATTGCTCAGGAGATTATGCACTTCATGAGGAACACCAAGTCTCGAAAAGGGACCATGGCGTTCAAGATTGATTTGAAAAAGCTTACGACAGGGTAGACTGGCATTTTTTGGAAGCTACTTTGGTCCAGTTTGGGTTTCCAAAGGCTACCATTAATCTTATATTGAATTGTGTGACTTCCTCTTCGTTGGCAGTTTTTTGGAATGGGAACAGGCTCCAAAATTTTAATCCAAAGAGAGGTTTGAGGCAAGGAGACCCCATGTCTCCTTATCTATTTGTACTCTGTATGGAAATGTTTGCCTGCTTTATCTCTCATAGAGTTTTCCAAGGTTTGTGGAACCCAGTAGCGGTTTCTAGAAATGGACCACGACTCTCTCATTTGATATTTGCAGATGATCTTTCGCTTTTCTGTAAGGCATCAAAAGCTTAAGTAATAGAGGTTCTGCATTGCCTGGACTTATTTTCTAGAGCGTCAGGTTTGAAGGTAAATCTTCATAAGTCAAAGGCTCAGTGTTCCAAGAGGGTGTCGAAGAGGAGAAAAGAGGTTCTCTCAGGGGTCTCTAACATCCAGTTCTGCAATGATTTGGGTAAATACCCGGGAATTAACATCGGTCATGACAGAGCTTCCAGAAAGACGGCTCAAGAGGTTATTGAAAAAATTTCGCGGAAGCTCTCCAATTGGAAAGGATGTTGCTGAATAAGGCAGGAAGGCTTTGTCTTGTTAAATCGGTTATGGCCTCTATCCCGGTTTATGAAATGCAAATTTCTCTTCTCCTGAAGTATGCATGTAATAAAATTGATTCCTTGATGAGACAGTTCTTGTGGAAAGGCCAAGCGACTGGCAAAGGGCTGCCTCTGGTCAGGTGGGAGGTCGCCATAACTCCTAAAAGAGCAGGAGGATTGGGTATTAGGGATACTTCCTGTGCTAACATGGCGCTTCTGGGAAATTTGGTATGGGATTGTCTAAATAACAGTGAGAAGTTGTGGGTGCAGGTTCTGAAGCATAAATATCTCAGGAATCAATTTGGTATTAACGAAAACAGTAGAAATTCTTCATCGGCTACCTGGAAGAACATTGTTAGTGCCTATGAGCATCTCAAGGAAGGGCTTCATTGGAATATTGGAGATGTCCACAAATCAGTTTGGTATGATGAGTAGACTCCTTTTGGTAAGCTTTGCAACTTTGTTCCTTATGAACATATTTCTGAATCAGATTTCATAGTGGCTGACTTGTGGAAAGGGGTGTCTTGGGAGGTTGATAATTTTACCACTCCTATTCCGCATGAGATTAAGCAGTTTATTTGTGGTCTGAGATATCCTAGTTCGACTGAGTTGGAGCCACAGTGGGAGTGGTGGCATGCAGCAACCAAAAAGTATAGTGCAAGGGAGGGTTATATATTGTTATTAAAGAAAATATTAAATTGGAATGCCAATAGTAATTGGAACTGATTGTGGAATACAAACATTTCGGAGAAATTCAAATTTACTATGTGACTTGACTTACATGATGCTCTACCAACTGAGACCTTTCGATTCAAGTGGCATTTAGCTTCTTCAGATATGTGTAAGAGATGTAACAAGGCGCAGGAGACTATGGAGCATTGCCTTAGAGACTGTGAACGATCAAAGATAATTTGGCATATGTTGGATCCTAGTATCCTGGACTCGACGGCTAGTACTACTCTTGAAGAGTGATTTTGGAAGGGCTTGGCTAACAATGAGGTGTCCTTTGGTGCAGGACTTTGGTAGGTATGGAGACATAGGTGCAATGACATATTCAATACTGACAACCCTTGGACAGACCACAAGGTTGTTGCCTTGGCCAGAATTACCGCCAAGGACTTACATGTTTAAAGAAATTGAAACAATGCCTTTAGGTCTCTCTGAAATTGCCTGTATTGGGAACCACCGGTAGGCAATAGTTTTAAAGTTAATTGTGATGCAAGCTTGTATATGGATTCAAATTTAGCGGGATTTGAGTGTATTATTAGAGATTCTAAGGGAGATTGGATCTCGGGCTGCTCTGGAAGCATTCTCCCTTGGTCTATCATCAGATGTGAATTATTTGTTGCTTGGAGGGGGCTGGTTTTAGCTTGGGATTGCGGTTTGAGGGATATTATATGTGAAACGGATTGCCTTGACATTCTGCCCATCATGCATGAGCTTAAAAGTGGGTATTCATCTGAAGTAACAGATTTGGTTCACAAGATTCAGGAGCTTTTATCTCGTCCTTGGCTTGTTCACGTTGAATGGCTGTCTCGAGAAGCAAATAGAGCTGCGGATTGGATGGCTAAATATGGTGCCAAGAGTAATTCTAATCATTTTATTTGGTTTGAGCGTTGTGTTGATCTCCAACAAATTATCCGCTCGGATATAGGATAGTGTTTGCTTTGTTTCTTTCCATGTTTAGACACCAAAAAAATATTTAAATTAATAATTTTTAACTTAATAAAATTTAAAATTTCACAATTTCATATAATAAATTGTTCATAATTTATCAATAAAATTTTATAAATAATTTTAAACATCAAAATTTATAATTAAATAGATCAAAACACAAACATATAATGTTCGACTAATAAAAAACATTGACCAAAAATTTTTAACTAAACAAAACTCTAATTATAAAAAATCATAATCATCATTAAGTATTAGTTTCAAGATTTTCATAGTTTCCAAAGCACAAAAGTACCACAAAATAAAAAAAAAGTCCCATTCGTACACTACATACTTGATTATATCTCATATCACAATAATCTTGCTTTTTTATTTACTACTACTACATGATTTATATTGCTCAGAGACATGATCATCATAGATATTATGCAATCACAATTCACACCAAAACACAAACATATGCTTGAAAACCAGAAAGGAAATTAAGAAAAAAGTATTTTGTTTAACCAGTAATTTGAATGGATTTAACATCAGGTTTCTTAACTTCTTCCTTAGGAACAATGACAGTAAGAACATCATTCTTTATTAATGGCTTCACCTGATCCATCTTGACGTTCTCGAGGAGCCTAAACTTTCACATGAACTTGCCGCTCACCTACAATATCAGACATACTCACATCAGAAAATAAAAAAATCAGCAACAATATTATTCCAACAAATCAGCAACAATATTATTTCAAAAAATCAACGACTTAAGATAATAAAAAATTATCAAAATTAGTAATTCAATACTATTAACTCAGCAAATCAAGATCACTAAAATAGTAAAATCAGCCTCTCAATCAACATTATTAACAAAAGTACGGAAACAAGCAAAAATAATTCAAACAACAGTGTTTATCAGAGGAAGGATCATTG